>NC_054700.1:46387486-46757486 GCF_016097555.1 Gigantopelta aegis
TTACTTGAGAACTGCCGTCATTGTTTAAAAGGTTACCACTGGCAGACAATATTTTTATTCCACAATTCTCTAAAATACATCTAAGTGGTCCTAAATTCCACATACACGGCCGTACATGGCACATTAAACAGAGGACACGCCCGTAGGGACGATATTTGGAGTGGGGGTACCGGCTCTAGTGGAGGCACAGTTCGTACTTGGTGGGGGTATACAGCCAAATTTTTATCTTTATTTATATAGAGTGGGACAAAACAAAAGTGTGGGGGACCCCACCCCACCCCACCCCAATGAACCGACCGTGGGACAGGGGCAATTAAAATAAATCGGGGCTCAGTAATATAGTTTTCTCATTTAGAAAAAGGGAACTTTTGAATAATAACAATGATACTATTGTGGGGGTTTTTAAGGGGGGCTGACCATCACGAACTCGCACACATTTACACAAACACGCAAACATTAAACGAAAATTGTGGGATATTGATCTTATAAGATAATATGAAATTTTAAACAGAAATACTAAATATAAATACAGTTTTCAAGTGGGTATTAACCACGACGCCACCGAGTCTGGTCTAACCAAAACAAACTTTTAAGTAAGTTAAATAGCAAAGGAGATAAAATACATAGGCCTGTCAGTTTCAAAATGCGAATGTATATCTTACATTTAGTTTTCAAACGATTTATGGGGGACGGCACGTAGCTCAGTGGTACAGCGCTCGTCTGATGCGTGATCCATCTAGGATTGATTCCCGTCGGTGGGCCCATTGGGATATTTCTCGTTCCAGCCAGTGCTCCACAACTGGTTTAATAAAGACCGTAGAATGTACTATCCTGTCTGTGGGATGGTGCATATAAAAGATCTCTTGGTGCTAATCAAAAATAGTAGCCCAAGACGTGGCGACAGCGGGTTTCCTCTCTCAATATCTGTGTGGTCCTCAACCATATGTCCGACGCCATATAACTGTAAATAAAATGTGTTCAGTGCGTCTTTAAATAAAATAATTCCTTCCTTCAAACGATTTATGCGCATGCAACCGTGACATTTCTGTACTATGAACGACAGCGCCGAAATCGGGGCAGTCAGTAAAGATGATTATATCTGTTGCACAGGCGGATCTAGGGATGGGGGACAGGGGCGCCCCCCCCCCCCTAAATTTGCGACAGTTATATACTTCATTATATATTAATTTTCTTTATTTTTTTACAATCCCCTTCCAAACCTCCCCCAAAGTTCCCTTGGCATTTCGCCTCATGTCATTGCCCCCCAAATGGATTTTCTGGATTCGCCACTGTGTTGATCAAATAACACGCTATGCGAAAATCCATAAATGCACACAAATATGAAGCTGTTAACTTGTAACTTGCTGCTGGTGCCTATGCTCAATGATTTTTTGGCCCAACAAAAAGAAACAAAATACCAATCCATAATGTGGCGTTATCTCGCGAACTAGCCATGATAGCCAAACTATACTGAACAAAATAAGAAACTTCCGCTAACTTTGCTTGAACATAACTTGATGGAAACAAACCGGGGAATAATTGTTATATATGCGTTTAAAGAGTGTTCCATGATGCATCGTTTGGTGCAAAAATCATGGCCATAGGTTAACAGAAACTGGGAGAAATTTTGACCAAGTGTGGTAGGGGTTAAAAAAACAAAACACCCACTTAATAACGGGTATGACCACCTCTTGAATTGACCACTGCAGTGCATCGCAGGCGCATAGAATTGACTAAAGTGTTGATTTCTGCCTGTGGAATATTGTTCTATTCCTGAATGAGCGCTTGGCGAAGTTCGTTGACGTTAGCGGGTGGGTTGGGACGACGCCTCAATAGTCTGTCCAGACTATCCCAGACATGCTCGATGGGGTTGAGATCAGGACTTTTAGCGGGCCAGTCATCAATGAAATCAATGTTATTTGTCCTAAGAAAATTTACAGTGTCTCTAGCTGTATGAGAGGTGGCATTGTCATGCTGAAAAATCGAGATGTTGGCGTTGTTATGGAACAGAGGAATGACGTGATGAGCGACAATGTCATCGCGGTAACGTTGAGCATTTAAATTGCCATCAATGACGACTAGTGGTGAAAGATAACCATGGGCAATGGCTGCCCAGACCATGACAGAACCCCACCCCCGAAACGATCTCGTTCAAGAACACAACAGTCAGCATAGCGTTCATTTCTCCTACGGTAGACGCGCACCCTGCCGTCACCACGTTGTAAAGAAAATTTGGATTCATCCGAAAAAAGAACGGTATTCCAGCGTCGCCGTATCCAACGAGTGTTTACACGTGCCCGATTTAGACGATGACGTTGCGTTAAAACGCATCCGACGTAAGGATGTCGTGCATGTAAACCGTTCTCCCGTAGACGATTACGAACAGTTTGCCCACTGATTCGGTTATTATGAAGCCCAGGTGTGTTAGCAGCAGTAGCAGTGGCAGTTTGGAATCGATTGCGCAAATGCGTGGTCTTGACCACGCGTTGTAACACGCGGAGGTCCACGACGTGGCAAGTCGTTGGTGCTTCCTGTCGTTCGAAATCTTACGCGAAGATTTCGTATCGCTCGACTAGAACTCCCAACATTCCTTGCAACGTCTTCTGTCGACATGCCAGCATCAAGCATGCCAATCGCTCGTTCGCGTAAATTATTGGGTATTCTTGGCATACTAAAAATGTTACCATGTAAAAAAACGTTATTTTTTTTACAAATTTTGAAGCGTTTTCGTTCACTTGACAACAATGTCAGTAAGACAAGTAAAACAAATTGACCGAATACTACACGGGACATGTCGAACCATGCATGCACGTGCAAATTGAATTTCACGTTGTCAACGATTAACAGTGCAAAAATAATCGATAAAATTCATGAATCCTGATAATACAGCTCAAGGCTAACAGTACCTATATAATTTCATTACACAATGAATTCTTTAACACAACAAATACTATATGTACAAATCGGAAGTTTCTTTTTTTGTTCAGTATATTGTATTGATTTAACTATGACAATACCATAGTAAGATGAGATACATTCATTCCATTCCATTCCAATATCTATTTACATGCTCATATACCACTAGGGTTTCAAGCATGTCTGTCACGGGCCCCTCCTCCGGATAGCCGGCAGGAGTGGTCCGGGACAGAAATATAGGGAACATTTTGAAATTTAAACCAAAAATATTTTTGGGACGTTAAAATTTTGATGTGCATTCCAAATATAAAATTCCTATTTTTAATTTTCGTCACAATTTTGACCGGGTGATCTAAACTAAAAAAGTCTCGGTCTACATATACTTAGTTTAACCCTTATGAGGAATTAGCGGGGAGGTTCATATGAAAGGTGAGTCCGCCTCACAGGAAATTTATTACTTATGAGAGGTGCCACGTCGGTACTGGGAATCTAAGTGTGGCAGACAGGACGGGGCCGAGGCCCAGGGGAGGGGAGGCGGGAGCCCCCCGGACAAACCCAGCTCCCCTACTGCCAAACCGCCTACGCCTATGCCTACCTCCTGACTTCCGGTTTGTGTCAGCCAGCTCGTTTCCTGGAATGCCGACATGTGCCGGCACCCATTCTAGTCCTACTTTGGTTCCACTGGTGATAATGCTATTGTAACATTTATATATTTTATTAATAATTTCGGGTCTTATACCCCCACATCCTATTATAGCCTGAAGTGAACTTAAACTGTTGGTGAAAATCACATATCCACCAGGGCCCTTTCCTTTTAAGTTATCATTTTGGATCCACATTAACCCATTGAGTATGGCAGTGAGTTCAGATGTATATACCGAAACATTATCAGTGAGCCTGGCCCTAATGGCTATCGGTTTTTTGTTTTTATTAGTTTGGATAACACAGGCCATACCTGTTTTCCCAGTGGTGGGGTCTTTCGATCCGTCTGTGTACACTTGTACACAGTCCGGGTAGAATTTCTCCACCACTGCTTGAAAGATAATTTTTTTAATATATGGGTTATCATATTTAATTATTTCTGTTCTAATGTGGAAGTTTACCACTGGGCGCTCGAACCGCCATGGATAATCGAGTCGATCATTAGCATTACTAATGGTCAGTCCAGAGACACCAAAATCAGTGGCAAATTTATTAAGATATGAAATGATGGAGATACATTCATGTCAAGCCAAGCCGCGGAGCGGAACGGTCGGCTGAATTTCTTTGTCCTGGTTTTTCTTAAGGTTAATTGAAGTTTAAGTACTATTTGCTGACTTAAGTATTAATTGGTAATTAGAAGGAAGGAAATGTTTTATTTAATGACAGTATGCAAGAGTGTATGTAAGTATGTTGCGCCTTTTTGCGTTTGCAAAACTACTAGTGTTTTGTCTTTTTCAATCTAACCTAACACGTGCGCTAATACGTAACTGGTTATTGCCAGATAGCTAGTTGGTTATTCATCACGTTGTTTTCTCGTTCCAACCTTTAGATCTTTCTTACTTTATAAAGCTATAGACTCTTTAAAGCGAAACAAAGGTGTTGGCTTGGACGGTATTGTTGCAGAAATATTTATTGATTGCAAGGTTATTTTATCTCTCATATTATCTTCTTTTCGTTCGCTTGTTGACTACACGTCGAGGCCAGCAGTGACTATGAACGATACGGTTCTCTGTAGATCACTTCTTGTGCCATACAGCTTCTTCTGGAGAGTTGTTGTAGTTGTCCAGGTAGTCTCCCTCAGCTGCTGAAGGTTTATGCAGTCATGGATGACATGTTCGGTCGTCTGTTCTGCTTCTCCACTGGAGCACATGGAAGAAGGTACCAGCCGGAACCTCTTATGCATATGCTGGTTCAGCCTGTTGTGTCCAGTCCTTAGTCGGAAAATGATGACCTGTTCCTGACGGGACAGTAGGTAATAATCATTGGTTTGTTTGGGAGGTCTATAGAGAGATTTAATATGAGATTTCACCTCTTCGTATGTCATCCAGTTATCCCCCAGTTTTGCCAGTCTGTCTGCATGTTCATTTCCTGGTATGCCACAGTGAGCAGGGATCCATTGTAACACGACTTGGCTGACACTGCTGATAGGATGTAGGGCTTCTGAAAGTCTGTCAAGCTTGTTGTTTTCAAGAGCCTGGAGGGCAGAGAGAGCATCAGTCAGGAAGACGACGTGCGAGCAGTTCTCCTATCTGGTGCTGATGATGTGGGCAGCATGAATGAGAGCCTCAACCTCTGCAGCATAGTTTGTGCAGTATTTCCCTGTAGGAAAATGTGCCTCCTCTCGGTAGCTACTAGGGTCCATGATGTATATTCCAGCCCCTCCGTTTTCCACTGCATTTGTTGCACATCCATAAGTATATACCTGTGTCCATGATGTCTCTGGGTACTGTTCATCAATCATGGCCAGTGTCAGGGCTCGTTTGTATGCTTCACTGTGTTCCTCTCCAGGGGTGAGGTGTTGGACCACTGAGCAGATCTTTACATTGTCCAGTTGTGGTTCCCATGGTGGGGTGCAACTGACAGTACTAACTTGATGGATTTTATCTGGGAGTTGTCTCTTATGTTACCTCAGGAGTGATTTGCTCTGTTTATTAAAGCTGGTTCTTTTGAGTCTGTTGCAGGGATAGTCATTCATTCTCTTGTTCATTGGGTGTTGTGGCAAAGACTTGAACTTAGTGGCTTGTATCATGAGCTTTGAGTCCCGGCGTTTGCTGAGGGGTACGATGCCAGTGAGCTGTTCCATTTTCTCAATGGGGGTTGACCTCATTGCGCCAGTTATTATCCTGAGTGCTTGGTTTTGAACCCTTGGTTTTGAACCCTGTCTATTTTTTGTTGATGTGACTTTGCTGCTGTTGACCATGCACTGGATCCGTACTCAAGATGTGGTCTGATTGCTCCTTGGTAGACACTTTTCAGTATGTTATGATCAGCACCCCACTTGGTGCCAGCTAGTTTTCTCATTATGCCACGCTTTCTTCGAGCTTTGGCCTCGGCTTTCTCCAGTTGTGCTTTCCAGGTCTGTCTCTTGCAAAAGTGACCCACATGTATGTCTGTTGGTCTTCATACTGGAGAGGCGTGTCATCAAGTTTGAGGTTGCCTGCTTCCTGTTTTGTGGAGAGTGAGAAAAGAGTGGCAGCTGACTTGTCTTTGTTGATTGTCATGCACCAGTCTCGAGTCCAAGATGTAACATTGTCAAGGGCAAGCTGCATGCGATATGTTGCTGTTGTTGCATACTCCTCCGAGTACCACAAAACTAGGCCATCTGCATATAGTGCTGCATGTATCCATTTTGGTAGTTGTGTGACCAGGTTATTGATGAAGATGATGAAGAGAGTACGTGACAGTACTCCCTGAGGTACTCCCATAGTAGTATGATAATGGAGTTTATCCTGAAAATGGTCACAAGGGGTCACTATACCTATTCCAAAGAAAGGTGATTGCAATGACATTAATAATTACCGGGGGATAATAATAACGAGTGCTTTTGCCAAGATTTTCTCACTGTTACTCAGAAATAGATTAAACCAGTGGTGTGAATCAAACAATAACAGACTATCAATTTGGATTTACAGATGGTTGTAGTACTACCGACTGTATTTATTTACTTAATGGTTTAATTTCAAATAGTTTAAATAGTAAGAAGAAACTTTTCTGTGTTTTTGTAGATTTTAAAAAGGCATTCGACTCAGTATCCAGAGACTTGCAAAGAATGGTGTTAGCAATAAAATGTTAAATATTTTAAAAGCAATGTATGCTCACATAAGAAACTGTGTTAGGCTATTCTCTAATACTTCAAAAAAGAGTTGATGTTTCTCTCGGGGTGAAACAAGGTGAACCGTTATCTCCCATTTCATTTATTATGTTTGTCAATGATATGTACGAAGAAATGTCACAAAATGTCACTCCAATCAAAATATTCAATGAAATTTCTGTATTTTTGTTAATGTAGGCAGACGACACTATTCTTTTCTCAAATTCAGAAAAAGAATTGCAGCAACTACTTGATAACTTGAGTTGCTATTGTGATAAATGGGATATTGAAGTAACATAGATAAAACTAAAATATGTGTGTTTGAAAAACGAAGATCTGTATGTGAATTTAGTTTTAAATACAAAGACTCTAGTCTAGACATTGTGGATATGTTTATTATCTGGGTATTACATTTAGTTATACTGGCAATGTTAAAACAGCTTGTAAAGTGCTGTCAGAACAAGCTATGAAAAGTGTATTTTCATTGTATAATTTATTTTTACATGTTCCAGTGAATATTAGCACAAAAATGTATCTGTTTGATAGAATGGTTATGCCTATTTTGCTGTATGGCTCCGAAGTAGCTAGCATTAATAATATTGCTGACTTAGAAAAAATTGAAGTCAAGTACTGTAAAAATGTTTTAAAGGCGAAAACGAGAACACCCAATGTAGCTGTTTTTGCGGAATTAGGAAAAATACCTATTTTTGTCTTATGTAAACAAAGACTCTTATTATATTGGCGGAAAATTATCTGTAATCAAACTTCTATGTTATACAAAATGTATAGATCTTTACCACATGATATGAACTCTAGTAGAAATTGTAAAAACTGGGTATCGTACGTAAAATCTATTTTATATGAACTTGGTTTTATTGATGCATGGGATAATGAAGACGTTTTACATTTACCTGCTCAAGTTCTTAAACAGTCTTAGAGATCAGTACGTACAAAATACTATAGTAAAGTTGTCTACGTTCTCACGTTTAGAATTGTACTGTAAATATAAATGTGACTACACTTTTGAAGTATATTTAGATAATATTTTGGTACTGAAGTATCGTACTGCCTTGCTTAATCTTAGATGTGGTGTACTGAATATTAATATTGAGAAAAGTAGATTTGAAAATATTCCCAGACAACGAAGAATATGTCCAGTATGCAATACTAATAATATAGAGGATGAATATCATTTTTTGCTTGTATGTCCATGTTATAGAGACCTTAGAGTCAAACAATTTGCTATCATTAAAATCAAAATTGCAAACATTAAACCTAGCTAAATTTATCTATTTTTTTATGCAGCGTCGTCAAGAATTAATATCATAATTCATGTTTCCTCCTCTAATTAAGTATTAATTATAGGTCATAAGTGTATTAATATTGTTTATATAATATTTATCATATCCATGTTACCATTTGTTACGCATTGTATATATATCATGTTTCAGCCAATGGCTGATCACAGCTGTGGCTAAATAAAATTGATTTGATTTGATTTGATTTTAAATGATGGCTGAGTCCGTAAACAAAGCCTTTGCTAAACAGGATGAAAGCTTAAAAGAAATCTCTGCCGTGAATACAACTCGTACCGTCGCGTCCCATGGTAGGTCTACCCTCCCGGCCTTAGGGCCAGAAAGAGTACACCTGGGACTATCTGAATTATTTTTCCACAATTACTCCGGCTAAGTCGGCCAGACGTGATACTTCCGTCAACCACCCACCACCCCACCCCCCACCCCCGCACTGAAATGCCCATAAAAGTAAATTGATAAAGATGTTTCTGATCGTGTTGCCCCGGGGGAGGGGGAGGGGAGGGGAGGGGATTCTTGATTTACTGGATGAGCGATCCCTTGCAAGACACGTGGATTTTAATGTAAGCGGCATTTCCGTGTTACCGTCTGGGCTGCTTTGGAGTGCACAAAGGGTGCTCCGGTCGCAGCATCGGACTTTTGGAGACAAGGTCTGCGTTATGGAGCCCCAATTAGATTTAGAAAACAGCTTAACCGAGGTAGTGGACAAGAAAAAGAAAAAAAAGGAAAAGAATTCTGTTCGCCGGGGTCTAGTCTCGGGGGGTTCTCAACAAAAACATTTTTTTTTTTTTTTTTTGAAACAAAAACCGAATTGGTACCCAAAACTAAACGTCCCAAGATGAAAATTAATGTTACACTCCCCTCCACTAAACAAAACAGAAGTCTCCCACTATTTGGCCCCGACGTGGAGATTGATATGGATCATTCCCCACCCCCGTCTACCAACCGAGGGCGGATTCAGGAGGGGACCGCACTTTTTATAAAACTGTTGCACCCGCCAGAGAGACGGGGGTGGGGGAGTTCTGCGAATATGCAATCTGTTCCCAATCCTGCTGGTTCACAACCCCCCTATCAAGTGGTCAATAGAAGGGGGGGGGGGGGGGTCGACCGGTAGGCAGTGGGAACCAATCCCCCTAATCTCTGTTCAAGGCGCATCGCCAGAACAAAATTAGTGGGACAAAGAGGTGAGGATATCCTGAATAGGAACAGACATATCAACAGTTATCTCCAAATTGCCAATATTACAGTTTGGAATAATGGCTATTTGGATATCCTCCTGTCTCACCCAACGAAGGTAGATATTATAATGGTAAATGGCCTTGGCCATAAAATGGTAAACTATACTCAAGCCGACGAGAAATGACATATTTGGCAACAGGAATGTCTTGGAATATTTTAAATTCCATCCAGAATTAATTATAAAGTTTTTAAAACACTTTGACTTTTAAAATATACTTACCTTGATTTTTATGTCTTGTATTATACTTTTCACCTACAGCTCTTTACACTGTGGTTTTATATAAATATATTTAAATAATATTTTCATATACTTACCATTTGTGACACCCAATAGCCGATGTGTATTTTTGAGCTGGGGTGTCGTTAAACATTCATTCATTCATTTGGACAAACCCATTAAATGTGCAAAGTGCCAGAGGTGGGAGTACTCGGTGTAAAGATGCAGGTCGACTCGGGAGCACCTTATTTGTTTCCTGTGTGGGGTCAGTCATTCCAAGAGGTACCCCGACAACCCGTGCACGAGGGTATTCACCTGCGCAAACTGTCGGGGATCTCACTGCACTCATGCCAGGGAGTGCCCGAAACATATCAAGACTATTAAGATTCTAGCCGAAAGGAATGCTAAGGGTAATCCACAGGCAAGGGGTGCCAGAGTTCCACCTGATCCCCACGGCTCTGTTCACCTGACCCCTTTGGCTCCCCAACCCCCCCCCCCCCCCCCCTCAGGCCCCCAACTCAGGAAAGGAAACTCTTATTGGAAATCAAGGGGATTCTAAACAATCACAAATCCCAATCGTCAAATTTCCACGCTCGATTTTTTATGGATTATTTCTGGCTAGTTTTTGGACTTTGCGATCAAAAATATCCCCCAACAAAAATACTCTGTAGCCAATATTGAGGGCGCCACTAAAGCGGTCTGTGGAATACTGATAAACACTTGGCTGTCAAGATAGAAAAAGCGTCGGTCCATAATTGAAACTTTCAATGGTATAGGGAACGTAATTTGGTCATTCTATTTGAAGAAATAAATAATACTGTTGACTAAATTATAATATGCTTTTATTTATTAGCAATTAGTACTGTCTCGTCCCCCATTATGGGTATAGGACCTAAAGTTAAGATTGATAATAATACTATTAATAAAATTAATACAAAAATTAATAATGGTAATATTAAACAAAATAAAATTAAATTAATCCAAGGTCTAATTGGTAGTAACATGAGACTTTGATTATTTGTACTATTATCTATTCCCACTAAGTTAATATACTTTTATGTAGTATCAAGCACGGCGGAGCAGGGGGTGGGGGCTGGGGGTATACTTAATCAAACACCCCCCCCCCCCCCCCCCCCCCCCCCCACACCCCATGTCTACATTTGATATGCGGTGTACACTTGAGGTTGAAACCGGTACAGGGTAAAATATTTTTTCTTAAATGGACTGCGATTTTCAGCTAAAATGAAGGCTACTAACAAAAATACTCTTTAAATACCACGTGACACCTTATTTTATTGCAGGTAGATTAAAACTATTATGAGGTGACATACTTTTTATGTCGGTGGGCCCATTGGTCTGGTTCTTTCCAGCCAGTGCTCCACAACTGGTGTGACAAAGGCCGTGGTATGTACTATCCTATATGTAGGATGTTGTCTGTATGAAAGGTCTCTTGCTGCTAATCGAAAAGAATAGCTCATGGCGTGATGGCGGCGAGTTTTCTCGTTCATCATTTGCGACGCCATATAACCCCCCATTAGAATGTGTTGCGTGCGTCGTTAAAGAAAACAGTTCTCCTTTCCTTCAGTTAGGTCTCGCTTGGTTTCCTTTGAACAGTGGAGTCACTAAATGTAGACGAACAAGATATGAATACGAGTAAATGTAGATGGAAACTGAGTGCTCATTGTATTCCCAGCTCCTAGTCTGTCGGGCAACATTCTGGTTTATACAAAGTAGTTATATTAGGTTACCAGCACGCCTGTGACGAAGACAGACATTTGAAAAGGGGTGTGTGAACGGTTATTGGACTAAGCCTTAAATGTCAACAGTACATGACAAATATACTGATGGAAAGAAATAAGGGAACACATCAAATTGTAGACCAAATTTAATTCACAACTAGCGTCAGTATTTCATACCAAGTTGTAATGGATTGAATGTCTGTAGTGGTTAATGTGCTGCCTATATGTTCCCAGTCAACTTCTGACAGTATGAATTGATTTTAATGCAGTCATTATTTCTTGTTGCTATCTGTGTGATTTATTTATTTCCATCAGTATACTATTGGCACATTTTGTATTTTTACACCGTTTTAGATGAAGTGACGGTCTGTTTATCACGACTTATTTAGAATATAACAAAAGTACTGTATAGTATTAGTTATGTCTATTTAGTACCAATAGAAAATGATATAATGGAAATGTATATTGTAATGTTGTTGTGACCCCCCCCCCCCCCCCCCCCCACACACACACACGCACACAAATGGGGGGGGGATATATATATATATATATATATATTACACACACACACACACACACACGCACATACATACATACATACATACATACATACATACATACATACATTGATGTCTGGATAGATCAGAACGCATCGTGGTTAGTCTGCAATTTGCGGGCGATTCGGTGCTACAGGTGCGAGTCCCAGCAACGGCATGGGACAATTTGTGAGGCCAAAAAGGATTTAATTACCCTTGCGCCAGTGCGTTAATATCTGTGTATGTAACAGTCATGTAACTAAACATATATCATATATTAGGAGTAAAAATGTTTTATGCCAGTGGCTCACATAATACAACTTTTATTCCTAATATATGATATTGACGATATGTACAGAGAGAGAGAGAGAGAGAGAGAGAGAGAGAGAGAGAGAGAGAGAGAGAGAGAGAGAGAGAGAGAGAGAGACAGACACAGAGACAGACAGACAGACAGACGAACGAGGGAGATATCACACACATATACCAGTGATCAAAACATATTTTTTGTGAAAGAAGAACCGGGATATTATCATGTGGGATGCTAGACAAGTACGACTTATAAATATAAGTGAAAGTCAACATTAATAAATCACCATAACTGGAACATAGCTAAATATTCACACGCAAACACATTTACATAACCAGATACACATACAGGCACGCATGAACACACAAACATACATGCATGCATGCTTGCATCCATCCATCCGAGGACAGGACATGGCCCAGTGGTAAATAGTTCGCCTGATACGCGGTCTCTCTAGGATCGATCCCCGTCGGTGGACCCATTGGACTATTTATCGATTCAGCCAGTGCGTCAGGAGTTGTATATCAAAGACCGTGGTATGTGCTATCCAGTCTATGGGATAGTGCATACAAAAGATCCCTTGCTACTAATGTGGGGAAATGTAGCGGGTTTCCTCTCTAAAAGTTTAGCCAATGATTAATAAATCAATTAATATGTTCTTGTGGTGTTGTTAAACAAAACGAACTTTAAACCATCCATCGATCCATCCATACGTACGTACGTAACTACGTACCAACCAACCACCTACCTGCCTACATCCATTCATCCATACATACATGCATATATATATATAGATAGTAGATACACGCACACACATACATGTACATACAAAGTATATACATATTTACACAACAATTTCATACTATTTCCTTTGATATGCCATTCATGAATCACTGGTTGGAATAGGAAAAGTCAATAGCTTCACCCAGATAATCGACCCTTCATTGTATTCTATTTCAAACGAACGGATTGCAAGCGAGCGAAAATCCCACTTGTTTGGGCAGGCACAGCTTCAAAATGTCCACATGCTTTTAAATGGTGTAACAAGAGCCCCACGTCTGGTATATCAAAATATTTGGTATGTTTCCGTCCTTTCTTTGGGAAAGTGCATATAAAAGACCCTTTGCTGCTAATGGCAAAATGTGACAGGTTTCCTCTCAAGACTACATGTCAGAATTGCCAGTTGTTTGACATCCAATAGCCGATTATTAATTCATTAATGTGCTCTAGAGGTGTCGTTAAACAAAAAACAATTTGAACGATTTAAGCAAATGTAACAAAAGTATATGGCATCTCTTGGCCGAGCACTGCCCAAGATGTCTCATTTGGAACATTTTGGGAATCAACATGCCCCTCCATATTCGATGCATATCAGCAAAGCTACGTATGGATCATGCTATCTGCTACAGATACAGATGTAGTTGCCGTTAGCTATTGCAACAGTGGGTGTCCTGAGAGATGTGAACAGTGGTGGCTTTTAGTACAGTGCATATTATTGCATGATGTATTAACGTTACAGAACCCGATGATACCAGTCACTCGAGTGCTTCTAACCTACCGATGACGCCACTTACTGCCGGCTACGGTAGACAACTGCAGTTACGATTAATTACGTTATGTTGCAGCAACGACGCGGTTTGTTTGTTCACAACAGCTTTTGGCTCTGAAAGAAATCATTACATTTCTACTGCAGACTAACTACTCACTTTTGAAAAAAAAAGAGGAAGTTTTAATTTAATTTTACTTCTGATCAAACCTACCTATCGGGATGGGGGAGGGGTGCGAAGGAAGGCAGGAGTCTGTTAAAGCTGCAGTCCCTGGAATATTTTTTATTATTATTTAAGCATTTAGAATAGATGATCCAGTTCTGTTTGGTAAGGTCCACCACATCGCTATAGATTAGCAATGCTCGCTTATCTACATTATCTAGGTCAGCTACAAACGCAATGGTTAGGTTTGGTTTTCTTCATTTAGCGGGACGCCAGTAGAACTGGGACTTTACGTGATTTGCGCAGGCGCTAAGCTTCTCGCGTGATTTGGAACAAATTTAATTGTTTTTGATTGAGGGGTCGTCTCATATCTCCAAAACATATTTATATCCATAGATGTATGGTATAACACCTTTCCAGGGGTCGGTGGGGGATTTGCCTTGCAAATGGTGACACGCGTTACATGTAAGGGGGTGTCATCAATTACGTAACGCTCTAGGGGGAGAGGAACAGAGTGGTGTTTTCGATTTGTCAAGACTAGATATTATTTCTATTCATTATTTAGACCTAAAAAGTTGTTTTTGGAAATGCGCAGTCGGTCTAGGATCGATCCCCATCGGTGGGCTTGTTCCAGCCAGTGCGCCATGACTGGTATATAAAAGGCCATGGTATGTGATATCCTGTCTGTGGGATGGTGCATATAAACGATGCCTTGCTAAAATATAAATGTATCGGGTTTCCAAGGCGCGTGTGCAGGGATTTTAGCTTGGTTGGGGTTATAGACTGTGTTGAGAGACGTTTATATGGGGTATCGCTCCCCTAGAAAATATATTTAAATTTGTGTTTAGCTTCGGCAGGTAAGGGTTTCGACCCCCAATACCCTGCCCATACATATGCACCCGTTTCCTCTGTAAGACTCTATGTCAAAATTACCAAAATGTTTGATATCCAGTAGCCTATGATTAATAAATCAATGTGCTCTAGTGGTGTCGTTAAACAAAACAAACTAGCTTTCCTCACTTTCCATACGAAAGAAATTTATTCGAATTTGTCAGTTTTAACACTCGTAATATTAAGAAGTGAAATCGTTCAATGTGTACTTTAGAATATTTTATTTTAAAAAATATGCATGATCAATATCGCTAACATATAACTTCCATTTAAAGGGACATTCCTGAGTTTGCTGCAATTTTTAAGATGTCGACTAACAGAGACTTTTTTAACGATTGTAATTACATATCAAATATATTTTTCTGCATAAAATATTAGTGGCTGTATATTAAACGTGTTTCTGATCGTTCTAATATTTGTACTAGGTTAAATTTCATTATATTTCCTAAAAAATATTTTTTTGTAAAACAAAATCCAGTTTGGGCTTCTTACAAATATTAACGCGTTCCTCCAATCAGAAGGAAAATCTCCAGAAATCCAGATGTCATTAAAAATATTCAAAAGAACCATCAAAGATGATTCAGGTAAATGCTCCAGTTTAGGTTTCTTACAAATATTAAGACGACCAGAAACACATTGAATATACAAACACTGATATTATAAACAAGAAAATACATTTAATATTTAAGTTTAATCGTAGAAATATTGTATTAGTCGGAAACATCTTACAATGCAGCAAACTCAGGAATGCCCCTTTAAGTAGTTGTATTTAGACCCGCTCTGCAAAAAAACAAAAACAATCCGAGCCAGTTTCATTTCACTAAACATGTAAAGAGACGTCAGAAGATAACAAAATAATCTAAAGCTGGGTTTCCGTCCGAGGTCACTTTTCACGTGTCAAGATTTACTTTTCACCATTCACGCATGAATAGAAGAACGGACAAGTAATTTTCAAAGACCAGGAACGTGTAATTTGTAACTTCATGTCATGGGCCACGCGTTAATAAAGAAACGAATATGCTCGGTTTTTGTGACATGAATAGCGAAGTACAGTTACACTAGATTTGTAAATATGCCTTTTTCAATCATTTTATCCTTGTAGTTTGGTAAAAATGGCTTTGCAGTTGCGAAATGAACGTACATAATGCAAAAACTATTACATTATGTTGAAAATGTAAATACTGTAGTTACTTGGGTACATTTAAACACACACAACACCCACGTACAGGCGTACAATGATCTCCCATGCTGAAATGTGCATTGGATACAATAAGAAGTTTGGATTGCATATAATTTTCGAAAATAATTTTGAGACGAACAATTTTGGATTTAAAAATCTCTCCTGGAGCATAAAACTATGTTTATCAGTGGCGGGTCCAGAAAAGATATTATGTGTATATATGTGTGTGTGTGTGTGTGGGGGGGGGGGGGGGGGGGGGGTAATGGCATGTGGTCGAAGGCCACAAACGTTCTCAAAGGGATTCCTCTGATTCTCCAACGTAAAAATGAAAAAGTGCTATTTGGACGAGTCACGCCTAGTATAGTAAACTAAAGCGTCAGTTTAAAAAAACAAAGGAATCTGGTACACTAATAGTCTACACGATCTTCTCCAGTCAGAGACGGCTCTTTCATCCTTAATGGTACCTTTCTGAGAATATTACTATTATTCCTTCGTGGAATGGGGCCCTGGACAATACATCCTTCATGTACCGCCACAAAGAGGCTATGACTACCACTCTCAAACTAGTTTACTAAATCAAAACAAGCACAGGACAGAATCTGATGCAATTGGAATAAATATAGTTGTGACGACGTGCACTTATGAATCACTGTAAAAACAGACACTGCAATAGCCGTATATGCAAACAAAAATCCTTTGTATATTCAGTGAGGGTAAATATTCTAGTAATGCCAACTTTTTTTCCTGGTTTCTAGCCAAGACACAGCGTGACTATAGCAGCCTACATCCAACTACCGTTACCATGCGTATTACCATACTGTGGCTACTTTTATCGCCATACTAGGTCTCCCGTCACTGCATGTCGTTATGGCGCTAAATATGTGAAATACAATTATTGTTGGGACAGGATACACATACAGTACACACAAACAATAGATGAACAATTTCATTCATTGAATAAAGCAAAATTGTGCAAATGTTCATATTTATCACCATTGGATTGTATCGAAATACATCAAAACAAAAGGAGACTTCATTTACACCCTCCACATCAACATGAAATGTCCACACCTTTATCAATAGATGTATATAGACTATATAAGCTCTGTAGTCTGATCATTGCAACATCTTGTTTGTGAAGATTGACCAAGAAATAAGAGTTTTAATTATTAATTTTAGATTATTGATAAATTCAAAATGGCCGCCATATTTGATGACGTCATTATGACGCTTTGCCAAAAATTCAAGACTGGCACTAACAATTTTCTTCATCTGTGAGGTATAATAAACTGATTTAGGCCACATCAAAAAATAAAGTTGGTTAGCGTCCCCGCCCGCCCCTACGAAACACACCCGACCCAAAACTTTTATTTATTTTTATTTTGAAAAAAATCATAAAAAACGATCTTTTCACATTCAAATTTGGCGCCGTTCTGCAAGACGTATTACGTAAACGTCCTCGGTGTTTTTGTGTTTGACGTCATCATTTCAAGAGTAGTATGTCGGGGAACTTATATGTTGATTGTGATATAAAAATCGGCTTGAAATGCCTATTGTGATCGCAGTAATAGTCCGTGAGGGCTCTATCAAGACTGTAAAGGACTGGTTTGCGTGGTTTCATCAATAAAACTCAATGGAAAGTATTAAAAAAAAAAAAAAAAAAAAAAAAAAAAAAAAAAAAAACCTCCCTCCCTCCCTCCCCAAACTTTAAAAAAAAAAGGACGCTAACCAACTTTTTTTTTTATGTGGCCTTATGATGGTCGTTTGCTTTCTTTAAAATATTCCTACGGGAGACCACTAGGCAGTAGACTATATCCCATGAAAGAAAGCTATGTAAGAAATTTCTTTATATCATACCTATTCAATCTTACTATAGTGATAGCACATTTTGAAACCGTGTGATAAATTTATTTTGTATCGCACATATGTGGGATTTGGACCGGAACTTTTAAATGGGAAATTCCCTTTTCTTTTTACTGCAGTTAGCGCCTTTTATTTACTGAAGTCATATATGATTTACAAATGACGTCACATCGTATTTGAAACATTGCACAAGGCAGTGTATGATTCTTCTTAACGTTAAGTAAATCCATCAAAGGAGTTTTGATAATAGATTTAACAAAGTGTTGTTGTGACGTAAATTAAAAACCGTTTTTGTAAAACATAAAAGAAGGTATGTAATGAATACAGAACCTCACATATGTTGTTTTCGCTTCCTATTTATTGCACTTATTTATTTTGCAAAAGAATATAGGGCCTACCACATACGCGGTCTCGTGGTATATATTCTCGTGCAAAATAAACTCGTGCAATAAATAGGAAACGAAAACAACTTATGTGAAGAGTGTATATATCCTACATGGGACATCACACGCAGTCGTTTAACATGACGTCATATTAATGTGAGATGGTGACGTGAGGTCATTAGACACATTTAAAAATTAATATTTACCCAGAATACCTGTGGGGGAATATGGTCAAATGACATCATCAATATGGCCGCCTCGATTTTGATATTTTTGCATCTAGTTCCGATAGAGTCTTCATTCTCTTTAGTTATTTGACAAGTTAAGCCATTACTAAGTTTGGAAATGTTATAATAAAGTTTAAAAACAACATTTATTAATTTTGGGGTATTAATAAATGTTTAAACAGTAGCGAGCGCTTCCAATATGGCTGGCTTCGGGCCAATAATGCTATTTCTTAGCGATGATGAAGTAATATTTACTAAGTTTAAGCCGTAGAAGCTTGTCTGATTGTAGCTACTACAATGCCTAGGGTACTAATACAAATTCATTTTTAAACCATTGCTTTATAATTTGGATCCTGATATTTAGGATCTGATTGTATCCTCACAAGAAATATGCTGGTGTTAATTTCGTCAAAAGTGTATTTTTCAAGATATGTATGTATGTAAATAGCTTTCCTTCAAACACTCCCGCATATGCATCTATAGAATACAACGTACGAACGTACGCACGCACGCACGCACGCGCAAGCAAGCAAGCATACATAAACACACAACATATGCAGGCCCGTAGCAGGGTGGACATTATTGGGGGGCCTAATTGAACGCACGAGTTATTTGGGGCCTTCGGACAAAAATGAAACATTTGCGGGCATCAAATAGAAATTAACACCCGCAAATCTAAAAACTCACAATGGTTATGTCCATTGTAAAATGAATCGTTTTTTGTACGGAACTAACTGTATATTTGGTATTTCTTGAAAAAAACATACCTGCCTACATTCTAACTGTAGACCCTTGAATCGTCAACATGGCCTGTTCCAGTTGCTAATGACGTCACTTTCTATGACGTCATTAGCTTTCCGGGTATTATTTTCATACAATTCCAATCTCTAAAAATCCCTTTATTATAAACCCTTGGATTGGTCAAATTCGTATATATATATATATATATTCTTTATTCCTCTTGTAGAGAGTTCGAACAGTACAGATTATCATACATACATAATACATAAAAGGCAATGCACAATTATTAATGGATAATACATAGTACTTGATACAAAATAAATAATAGGTAATATATACAACATTGGAATAAACCATGGTGAGAGAATCCATGAAAATTCTATTGGTTGATAGAATCACGCTCATATAAATTCACTCGCCACCCTGCCAAACTCTCTCTCTCTCTCTCACTCTCTCTCTCTATACTCTCTCTCTCTCTCTAGGTCGCTCTCTCTCTCTCTCTTCTCTATTACAAGGTTATAAAGATATGAACATTACTTAACAGACAGTCATGACTGAATACAAAATATCTTCATAGCTTAAAAATATATTTGCGTTATTTTATAAATGAAGTGTATGACACTTTCACTATATAACATAGATGATTCATCATCAAATTCAGTCAGTTCATGTCAACCATTAGCAGTAACGCGCATTCAACGGCATTGTAGTATGACTTACACAACACATAGTTTCTAAGTTTGCGCGCCACTGCGATCCAATCGGGTTTTGAAACTAGGCATATCATGTACATGTCGGGACACAGGAACGAAGCTTCAATTCGAAGCTACAACAGAGAATGTTCCACTTTCCAAAAACGAAACATGAGCATGGCACTGTCAAATCTCACGAATACTTGTGTCGCACCACTTGAAGTCGCACATGCCAAAACCATCCTGTGTTGCCACTTCCACAATTACAAGGCCAGTAAACACAGAAACTCGCGACACACCTGTTTCATCCGTTTCCGGAAACATTGAAACCACTTTCTCCATGTCAAATCTATCAACACATGGAATGTTCACGCACTCAAAATTTTATAACTGTAATTTCAACGTCGTAATTGGTAAATCTGGACAGTAATAAAAAAAATGGCGCCCATCCACAGTTCGTAGTTAAATATTCATACACCAACCGCTTCACATATAAATTATACCATACAAAATAGGTCGCTTCATACATTTTTATTACAGGTTAAAAGTTATTAAAATTACTTACGTTATATGTTTCTAGTGAATTCAAAATGTTTCTAGTTGGTATTGACATTTAATGCAAAAAATTAATATGAATTGTATTAATGATTGTAACATTGTCATTCTCTCATTCAGCAGTGTACAATTTAGATTTTGGCGCGAAGCTTGCATTAATTGTCAGTTAATGGGGTGTTTATATTTACGACTGAATTGTTGATCTAACCAGCAAAAAATTGAACTGAGTGAATAGGATTGACTAGATGTGACGCTGACATTTTGTACATAGGGCCATAGGCGTACGGACTCCCATTTTTGTAGGGGGGCAGGTTGGCTTTTAAACGAAAATGTCATACAAAAATGGGAGCCCGTACGCCTATGTTAGCGGTGTTATTCCGGTTCTTAGATTCTGAGGATGTGGATCACTTATCATCATTTCACTTTGGTTCTCTTTCTCCCTCAGGGAAGTGTTCGAAGCGACCTTAGATACACTGGCGGCAGTGTATTTCCTATCTAATTACTTTCGTTGACCATATGTCCCACGGCATACAACCGTAATTAAAATGTGCTGAGTGCGTCGTTAAAGATAGCTCTTTGTTAAACAAGGTGGTTTATTTACGACGCCATTTCGCTGACGGATACATGTTTGATGATACAAGTTTTCAACTCTTTTTCAGAAAGCCGTGTTTAGCTGTTGGATCATTTTGACAGTAAAACAAAACGATGCCTCGATATATTGTAAGTATACCTATATATTATTATTATATTTATTAGTATTAGTATTAGTATTAGTATTATTATTAGAGCTTGTGTGTCGTACTGATTTTACGAAACGATTGTCAGGATTTTTGTTTTGTATTGCCCGAGCGAGAGCGAGAGTAATACATAAATCCTGACACTCGTTTCGTAAAATCAGTACGACACTCACGCGAGTGTAATAATTTCTCTATTATCCATATTATTATTGTTATTATTATTTTTTTTATGAATAACAAGGGCCGACTCAAAAATGTTTCAACCACATCTAGAAGGAAACGACGAAATGACGTCATATTTTACATGCAATCTAGGCTAGGACTGGGTCATGTTATGACGTCGCTTCCCAAAATTACGTCATTACACTTGTCCTTACACGTGTGCTTCGTATGATTATTATTAACACGGTTATGTTGAACCATGTGGATAATATATAGAGAATACTAAACGAGTCCCCGTGAGAGACCGTTTATATTACAACGAGTGTGTTTTCGATCGTACATCACGATCGACAACACACGAGTTGTAATATAAACGGTCTCTCACGGGGACGAGTATAGTATTCTATTTATTACAACGCTACATTATTAATTTGAGTCGCCAAATATATTTTTTGTCTCTCACTAAACAGGACACTGAACGTAAACAAAACAGCGGAGTGGATCATGTGATCGGAGGTCATGACCTCTCAAAAAGCATATCTCACATTGTGGGATATGAAAAATCTCTCACGGGTATCTCCGTGACCGCGGTGTAATAAATATATATATATTTAGAGAATAACTAACGAGCTACGAGGAATTACGAATTATCTGTACCGAGTGAATGAATGTTGTAAACCCTAGCCTTTGGCGAGGGTTTTACAACATTCATTTACGAGGGACAGATAATTCGTAACTCCTCGTAGCGAGTTGGTTATTCTCTTTATTACCCATTGTCAATTTTAACTGATTTTTAATGTAAAAATTCCTCTGCAGTCTACAACAAAGCCATCAGCCATTACGTCATATAATCTTACGCGCATTACATGACGTAATGTAAGTGACGTCATAGCATTAATGACGTTCTTTATACAGCCAAATGTTTACAGTACAAAATAATACAACTGTATTTGCATTTGAAAATAATTATTTTTATATATTACTAAAGCTGCTGCTTATGAAAATATACCATTTCATGTTTACGAAACAAATGAGTCCATTTTTTTTTTGTAAATCTGTGTAGATCGTATAACGTATGTGTAATCTGACTCATGAATGGAAACATTATATGAATGAAAGTGAAGTTCCGGTCATGGCAAACAACCAACCAAACATCGTGATTTTTAAGCCAGCCAATCAGTGGCTGTAGAAGCAATCTGCACACTGTGCAGAGATCGAAAAAATATTACCCCGTATATTTTAGCCCATATGGGTAATAAATATATATATGACCTAGTGTGTCGTACTGATTTTACGAAACGAGTGTCAGGATTTTTTTATTACCCCGGCGAGAGCGAGGACAATGCATACATTCTGACACGAGTTTCGTAAAATCAGTACGATTCACACGCGAGTGTAATAATTTCTTTATTATTCACATAATCTATATATATATATATATATATATATATATATATATATATATATATATATATATATATATAGATGTTATTACCAGATTGTTTTTCGGTATCGTCAATATCATATATTAGGAATAAAAATTGTATTATGCCAGCCTCTGGCGAGCATAATACATTATTTTTATTCCTAATAATATTAGGAATAAAAATAATGTTTCATATATTATATGATATTGACGATACCGAAATACACGAGGGTAATAATCTCTTTATCATATAATCTCAAGCTTAATATAACGTGTTTTTGTAAAGTGTACACGCAACTTTAATTCCAGTCCGCCATTACTAGATATTCAAATGACGTAAGAATATGTGGCGCGGTGTATTTTTGAATGGAAATGACGTCAAACTCAAATGACGTCATTTTGAATGTCCTTACATCAAAACAAACTAGGGCTTAACGTTTTTTTGTTTTCTGAACGCTGGACAGCTTTCAGTGTCAGGCGTCGAAATAAGCATTGTGTCTGGTAACCCATTTACAGGTTACCAGAAAATATAGCCTGGTAACCTGTAGGTTACCACAACTATATGAAAGTTAGAATTTAATTCCTGTTACTACTACTACTTTTAACGCGGACGTTCTGAAATTGTATCGGTCCGCGCGAATATCGGTACGAGAAACGATATCCGGAAGTAAATGAAAACGCGGATTGCCGAAATTGCTTTGCAATTGCACAAGTGCGTGCGAACATCAATGCAATTCCTTACGAGAAAATGAAACGTTGAAGTCCGGAATGCAATGCCTGGTTTACGTTCAGAAACGAAACTACAATTCGTTGACATTTTTGTCGAGAACGAAACACCGTTCTCGACTTTTCTTACATGTGGTAACCTCCTGGTAACCCGAACGACCGTTCTCGACTTATTTCGATGCCTGAGTGTCAAATTGCCATTGAAATGTTTTTATTCGATGACTGTGAATGCATACGTAAATTATGGAGTGTCACCCAAGTACGTTTGCTTAAATGTCAATAAACCTAGTGCCATGACCTCGATTAATTTACATCTAATTTGCAAACTTATCAAATTCTCAAAGTATGTGATCCGAAAAATATCACATACTTTGATTGCACTGAAAACGTAAGATATTATATGATAAATATAGATTATTATACGAGCTAGTGTGTGGTACTGATTTTACGAAATGAGTGTCAGGATTATTGTATTACCCTAGCGAGAGCGAGGGTAATACATGAATCCTGACACGAGTTTTGTAAAATCAGTAAGATTCACATACGAGTGTAATAATTTGTTTATTATCCGTATTATCCAAAATATTGTTTTTATGAATAACAATTTTCCGAGCGATTACTTCGAGAGAAAGCCGCATTAAATTATGACGTCGTTTCCCAAAATTACGTCATTTGTTGTGCACGTGAAATCAAACGAGTCTATGTTAATCGGTATTTGCAACGTAGTCCTCAGAGGAAACCCGCTACATTTTTTCTAATGCAGCAAGGGATCTTTTATATGCACATTCCCACAGACAGGAAGACACATAACACATTTGAATGGATTCATCGAGATGGTTCGATCCTGCGACGCAAGCACCTCAAGCGACTGATATAAATGCCGCCCACAATATTTACAAATAGCAAATATATTTCATATTCCATATACTTACCTTTTCTGACACCCAATGGCCAATGTGTTTTGTGTCGTTAAACTTTCATTCATTCATTTGTATTTATTGAATTGGAATATAATTCAGCAACCGGGAAGGTTCACACGAACCTAATTATAGAATCAGAAATGCTTTACAAGTAGAGATCAGAATATGTTTTTATTGCGCACAGTCCAAGTCTTTGCGATCGGTACAGTGTATTCATTGCGTTTTTCGTTTTGTACACGTGAGGTCATTAGACATAGACTTAGATACGGTTTTAACGTGCTCATATACCTCTATGGTTTCGAACACGCCTACCTCGAGTCCGGCCTCCGATAAGATTGGTGGTCTGACTCGGGGCAGGAAAAACCTAACTACTATAAAAATTTAGAGATTTTGAAATTTAGTGCCAAAATAATAAATAAAAATATACCAACATTAATAATTTTTGACTGCGTCTTTAAAACATATATAACCTTATTCTATGATAATTATAAAAATTTAATTTGACGCAATTTTAGATGGGGAAGTTTAAAAATATATAATTTACCTATATAATACAATTATTTAGTCCCCAGAGGTAAGGAGGAAGGGTAGGGGGGTAGGCCCGGCCCACAGAAAAGGTATATTAAATTTAATATTAATTAATTAAAAAACATATAAGGAAATTATTAGAAAAGATTACCAATCCTATTTCGGGCATTGGTATGACCAGGAGGGGGTGAGGGGGTGAGAAGGGAGGCCGGAACTTTCACTAAACATAAGGCCAAACCGCCTACGCCCTATGGCCCCAAAGAAACCTAACCACCGGCATCACAACCGCAGCTCGATCCAGTCATGGCAACCAATTGTATTAAAAATAATATATTTAGTAAAGAGTCACTAGGAGAGTGACTCAACTGCAACAGTAGTTATCCAGTGTTGTGTCACTAGTAGAGTGACACAATAACCCCTTTAGGGGGTAATTCTTGAAGTAGTTGAAGGAAAGTTTTGCATGTCCATGAGGTCATTGTGATCCATGTGAAATTGAGAAAGGAATACATTATACTCTTTCACATATTTGAATTTGAGGTGGCCGATGTTGTTGTTCGAAGGTGTCTGCGCTCTCATCACATTTATTTCACTTGGTTTGTTATTTTTGATATGTCACTATGTTATATAATAAATATATGTCTTTTCACAACAAATTTTGTGTAATATTTCAGAAACGAGGAGCAATTATTTTCTCTCTGTCCTTCGTCTCTTTTGCGGTGATACACATCTTTTATACATACACTGGAGTACACGAGACTCCGAGACGGACAGACCAACTGGGGAATGGTGTTGATACTATAGACAGAGATCTGGACAACGGGGTGACAAGAGAGTCTGGCCAAGGGAGAGAATCCGTTAAAATCAGACTTTCAGACTTTCGGGAATCATCTAAAAATTTCTTTCTCGATAAACCTGTCACCAACATTAAATTGTCGAATAATGACGTATCTTCATCACGAAAGGAGCCTGGAAGAAGAGCGAGGTATCTGGTTTATCGATGTGGCGGGAAGTTCACTTTCTGTGGAGGGTGGGCTGATCGATTTAAGGGCATTGCTATAGGATATCTCATTTCAAAAGTAACCAATAGAACGTTCGGAATCAGCATCACGCATCCCCCATGTGACCTACAGCGATACCTGCTACCCAATCAGATTGCGTGGAATATTGACTTATCTAACACGGTCGTAAAGTCTAAGAAAAACAGCGTTGGATATCATGATGTCATCTCTGACGTGAACTTCTACCACTCGATTGAGAAGATGGACTTTGACAAATACCTTAAAGAAGACCTTGTGTTTTTTAAAGGTAATCTGGATTATGTCGATAAGTTTAAAAACAATTACCGTTACTTAAATCAAAACGCGTGGCTTGCAAATTTAACACGTGATCAGATTTACGCCAAAGTATACAATCAGCTTTTTTCCTTGGCACCAGATATTCAAAGAGATCTCTCTTCGTTTCTGAAAATCGCCAGACCAACTCCATCTCACAAACTAGTCTGTTCCCAGATCAGAGTTGGGCGCAACCCTACCAACCCGAGAGATCGAGCTAACATTGGTTCCAAGGAGGATGTTTCAAAAGTGTGGCGATTTCTCGGCCAGTACAACGATCCTGATAAATACAGAATATACGTCACATCCGATTCGGAGCAGGTACGCACCGAAGCGCATGCGCGTTTTGGTAAAATGCTCGTCGACACCGAAGGACCACTGGTGCATATCGACAAGTTTACGAACAGCACGAGTGTGTGCGATGGGATGAGGAAACTTATTCTCGATCAACATGTCCTCATGAACTGTGACGTGTTTCTGCTCACCTTCAGTGGGTTGGGTCGTATGGCAGCTTATCTGAGACAGAAGGAGTCCGGTCTGTTTTGTCTTGTGAAACACGAGATCGTCAGCTGTTCTGCTCACACTCTCAAGGAATTGTACAATGTGTTTGGTTAGATAGGCCTACGTTTATGCTTGATAGGTACACGGTTCGCCGTCCGGTACCGGCTCCCACCAGAGCGAGTTTTAACGACTCGATGGGTAGGTGTAAGGCCACTACACCATCTTTTCTCACACTAACCAATAACAACTAACCCACTGCCCTGAACAGACAGCCCAGATAGCTGAGGTAAGTGCCCAGGGTAGCGTGCTTGAACCTTAATTGGATATAAGCACGGAAATAAGTTGAAATGAAATGATTGGATTAGGTCCCCATGCGAATACCATGGCAGAAATGTGCAAACAGCTACGTCTAGATTGGTGTGAAAACAATTTTGAGGTCCTAGCTATGACACTTAATAAACAACTAGTTAATATTTGGACACTGAATTTGGACGAAAAGCTGGTAAAAATATATATAAAAAAAAACCCTGTTAAATTCGTAGCGTGGCAGATACGGAACTATATGTGGTAGAATAGCGGCGGTAAAAACATTAGCTATGTCAAAACTAACTCATATTTGTACCAGTCTACCAAATCCACCTAATGAATATATATTGAAAATAGAATGATTTTCTCATTTATTTTGAAAGATGGTCCATATAGAATTAAACACTTAGTTATTAAAAATATATATACTGAGGGTGGGTTAAAAATAATTGAAACCTTAACATTTATTAAAGGTTTAAAAGTTTCATGGTTAAGACGCTACTTTTAATCAGACTGCAAACGGAAATGGTTTATTTAGAGAATAACTAACGAGCTACGAGGAATTACGAATTATCTGTACCGAGTGAATGAATGTTGTAAACCCTAGCCTTTGGCGAGGGTTTTACAACATTCATTTACGAGGGACAGATAATTCGTAACTCCTCGTAGCGAGTTGGTTATTCTCTTTATTACCCATTGTCAATTTTAACTGATTTTTAATGTAAAAATTCCTCTGCAGTCTACAACAAAGCCATCAGCCATTACGTCATATAATCTTACGCGCATTACATGACGTAATGTAAGTGACGTCATAGCATTAATGACGTTCTTTATACAGCCAAATGTTTACAGTACAAAATAATACAACTGTATTTGCATTTGAAAATAATTATTTTTATATATTACTAAAGCTGCTGCTTATGAAAATATACCATTTCATGTTTACGAAACAAATGAGTCCATTTTTTTTTGTAAATCTGTGTAGATCGTATAACGTATGTGTAATCTGACTCATGAATGGAAACATTATATGAATGAAAGTGAAGTTCCGGTCATGGCAAACAACCAACCAAACATCGTGATTTTTAAGCCAGCCAATCAGTGGCTGTAGAAGCAATCTGCACACTGTGCAGAGATCGAAAAAATATTACCCCGTATATTTTAGCCCATATGGGTAATAAATATATATATGACCTAGTGTGTCGTACTGATTTTACGAAACGAGTGTCAGGATTTTTTTATTACCCCGGCGAGAGCGAGGACAATGCATACATTCTGACACGAGTTTCGTAAAATCAGTACGATTCACACGCGAGTGTAATAATTTCTTTATTATTCACATAATCTATTATATATATATATATATATATATATATATATATATATATATATATATATATATATATATATATATATATATATATATATGTTATTACCAGATTGTTTTTCGGTATCGTCAATATCATATATTAGGAATAAAAATTGTATTATGCCAGCCTCTGGCGAGCATAATACATTATTTTTATTCCTAATAATATTAGGAATAAAAATAATGTTTCATATATTATATGATATTGACGATACCGAAATACACGAGGGTAATAATCTCTTTATCATATAATCTCAAGCTTAATATAACGTGTTTTTGTAAAGTGTACACGCAACTTTAATTCCAGTCCGCCATTACTAGATATTCAAATGACGTAAGAATATGTGGCGCGGTGTATTTTTGAATGGAAATGACGTCAAACTCAAATGACGTCATTTTGAATGTCCTTACATCAAAACAAACTAGGGCTTAACGTTTTTTTGTTTTCTGAACGCTGGACAGCTTTCAGTGTCAGGCGTCGAAATAAGCATTGTGTCTGGTAACCCATTTACAGGTTACCAGAAAATATAGCCTGGTAACCTGTAGGTTACCACAACTATATGAAAGTTAGAATTTAATTCCTATTACTACTACTACTTTTAACGCGGACGTTCTGAAATTGTATCGGTCCGCGCGAACATCGGTACGAGAAACGAAATCCGGAAGTAAATGAAAACGCGGATTACCGAAATTGCTTTGCAATTGCACAAGTGCGTGCGAACATCAATGCAATTCCTTACGAGAAAATGAAACGTTGAAGTCCGGAATGCAATGCCTGGTTTACGTTCAGAAACGAAACTACAATTCGTTGACATTTTTGTCGAGAACGAAACACCGTTCTCGACTTTTCTTACATGTGGTAACCTCCTGGTAACCCGAACGACCGTTCTCGACTTATTTCGATGCCTGAGTGTCAAATTGCCATTGAAATGTTTTATTCGATGACTGTGAATGCATACGTAAATTATGGAGTGTCACCCAAGTACGTTTGCTTAAATGTCAATAAACCTAGTGCCATGACCTCGATTAATTTACATCTAATTTGCAAACTTATCAAATTCTCAAAGTATGTGATCCGAAAAATATCACATACTTTGATTGCACTGAAAACGTAAGATATTATATGATAAATATAGATTATTATACGAGCTAGTGTGTGGTACTGATTTACGAAATGAGTGTCAGGATTATTGTATTACCCTAGCGAGAGCGAGGGTAATACATGAATCCTGACACGAGTTTTGTAAAATCAGTAAGATTCACATACGAGTGTAATAATTTGTTTATTATCCGTATTATCCAAAATATTGTTTTTATGAATAACAATTTTCCGAGCGATTACTTCGAGAGAAAGCCGCATTAAATTATGACGTCGTTTCCCAAAATTACGTCATTTGTTGTGCACGTGAAATCAAACGAGTCTATGTTAATCGGTATTTGCAACGTAGTCCTCAGAGGAAACCCGCTACATTTTTTCTAATGCAGCAAGGGATCTTTTATATGCACATTCCCACAGACAGGAAGACACATAACACATTTGAATGGATTCATCGAGATGGTTCGATCCTGCGACGCAAGCACCTCAAGCGACTGATATAAATGCCGCCCACAATATTTACAAATAGCAAATATATTTCATATTCCATATACTTACCTTTTCTGACACCCAATGGCCAATGTGTTTTGTGTCGTTAAACTTTCATTCATTCATTTGTATTTATTGAATTGGAATATAATTCAGCAACCGGGAAGGTTCACACGAACCTAATTATAGAATCAGAAATGCTTTACAAGTAGAGATCAGAATATGTTTTTATTGCGCACAGTCCAAGTCTTTGCGATCGGTACAGTGTATTCATTGCGTTTTTCGTTTTGTACACGTGAGGTCATTAGACATAGACTTAGATACGGTTTTAACGTGCTCATATACCTCTATGGTTTCGAACACGCCTACCTCGAGTCCGGCCTCCGATAAGATTGGTGGTCTGACTCGGGGCAGGAAAAACCTAACTACTATAAAAATTTAGAGATTTTGAAATTTAGTGCCAAAATAATAAATAAAAATATACCAACATTAATAATTTTTGACTGCGTCTTTAAAACATATATAACCTTATTCTATGATAATTATAAAAATTTAATTTGACGCAATTTTAGATGGGGAAGTTTAAAAATATATAATTTACCTATATAATACAATTATTTAGTCCCCAGAGGTAAGGAGGAAGGGTAGGGGGGTAGGCCCGGCCCACAGAAAAGGTATATTAAATTTAATATTAATTAATTAAAAAACATATAAGGAAATTATTAGAAAAGATTACCAATCCTATTTCGGGCATTGGTATGACCAGGAGGGGGTGAGGGGGTGAGAAGGGAGGCCGGAACTTTCACTAAACATAAGGCCAAACCGCCTACGCCCTATGGCCCCAAAGAAACCTAACCACCGGCATCACAACCGCAGCTCGATCCAGTCATGGCAACCAATTGTATTAAAAATAATATATTTAGTAAAGAGTCACTAGGAGAGTGACTCAACTGCAACAGTAGTTATCCAGTGTTGTGTCACTAGTAGAGTGACACAATAACCCCTTTAGGGGGTAATTCTTGAAGTAGTTGAAGGAAAGTTTTGCATGTCCATGAGGTCATTGTGATCCATGTGAAATTGAGAAAGGAATACATTATACTCTTTCACATATTTGAATTTGAGGTGGCCGATGTTGTTGTTCGAAGGTGTCTGCGCTCTCATCACATTTATTTCACTTGGTTTGTTATTTTTGATATGTCACTATGTTATATAATAAATATATGTCTTTTCACAACAAATTTTGTGTAATATTTCAGAAACGAGGAGCAATTATTTTCTCTCTGTCCTTCGTCTCTTTTGCGGTGATACACATCTTTTATACATACACTGGAGTACACGAGACTCCGAGACGGACAGACCAACTGGGGAATGGTGTTGATACTATAGACAGAGATCTGGACAACGGGGTGACAAGAGAGTCTGGCCAAGGGAGAGAATCCGTTAAAATCAGACTTTCAGACTTTCGGGAATCATCTAAAAATTTCTTTCTCGATAAACCTGTCACCAACATTAAATTGTCGAATAATGACGTATCTTCATCACGAAAGGAGCCTGGAAGAAGAGCGAGGTATCTGGTTTATCGATGTGGCGGGAAGTTCACTTTCTGTGGAGGGTGGGCTGATCGATTTAAGGGCATTGCTATAGGATATCTCATTTCAAAAGTAACCAATAGAACGTTCGGAATCAGCATCACGCATCCCCCATGTGACCTACAGCGATACCTGCTACCCAATCAGATTGCGTGGAATATTGACTTATCTAACACGGTCGTAAAGTCTAAGAAAAACAGCGTTGGATATCATGATGTCATCTCTGACGTGAACTTCTACCACTCGATTGAGAAGATGGACTTTGACAAATACCTTAAAGAAGACCTTGTGTTTTTTAAAGGTAATCTGGATTATGTCGATAAGTTTAAAAACAATTACCGTTACTTAAATCAAAACGCGTGGCTTGCAAATTTAACACGTGATCAGATTTACGCCAAAGTATACAATCAGCTTTTTTCCTTGGCACCAGATATTCAAAGAGATCTCTCTTCGTTTCTGAAAATCGCCAGACCAACTCCATCTCACAAACTAGTCTGTTCCCAGATCAGAGTTGGGCGCAACCCTACCAACCCGAGAGATCGAGCTAACATTGGTTCCAAGGAGGATGTTTCAAAAGTGTGGCGATTTCTCGGCCAGTACAACGATCCTGATAAATACAGAATATACGTCACATCCGATTCGGAGCAGGTACGCACCGAAGCGCATGCGCGTTTTGGTAAAATGCTCGTCGACACCGAAGGACCACTGGTGCATATCGACAAGTTTACGAACAGCACGAGTGTGTGCGATGGGATGAGGAAACTTATTCTCGATCAACATGTCCTCATGAACTGTGACGTGTTTCTGCTCACCTTCAGTGGGTTGGGTCGTATGGCAGCTTATCTGAGACAGAAGGAGTCCGGTCTGTTTTGTCTTGTGAAACACGAGATCGTCAGCTGTTCTGCTCACACTCTCAAGGAATTGTACAATGTGTTTGGTTAGATAGGCCTACGTTTATGCTTGATAGGTACACGGTTCGCCGTCCGGTACCGGCTCCCACCAGAGCGAGTTTTAACGACTCGATGGGTAGGTGTAAGGCCACTACACCATCTTTTCTCACACTAACCAATAACAACTAACCCACTGCCCTGAACAGACAGCCCAGATAGCTGAGGTAAGTGCCCAGGGTAGCGTGCTTGAACCTTAATTGGATATAAGCACGGAAATAAGTTGAAATGAAATGATTGGATTAGGTCCCCATGCGAATACCATGGCAGAAATGTGCAAACAGCTACGTCTAGATTGGTGTGAAAACAATTTTGAGGTCCTAGCTATGACACTTAATAAACAACTAGTTAATATTTGGACACTGAATTTGGACGAAAAGCTGGTAAAAATATATATAAAAAAAAACCCTGTTAAATTCGTAGCGTGGCAGATACGGAACTATATGTGGTAGAATAGCGGCGGTAAAAACATTAGCTATGTCAAAACTAACTCATATTTGTACCAGTCTACCAAATCCACCTAATGAATATATATTGAAAATAGAATGATTTTCTCATTTATTTTGAAAGATGGTCCATATAGAATTAAACACTTAGTTATTAAAAATATATATACTGAGGGTGGGTTAAAAATAACTGAAACCTTAACATTTATTAAAGGTTTAAAAGTTTCATGGTTAAGACGCTACTTTTAATCAGACTGCAAACGGAAATGGTTTATTTAGAGAATAACTAACGAGCTACGAGGAATTATGAATTATCTGTCCCGAGTCAATGAATGTTGTAAACCCGAGCCTTTGGCGAGGGTTTTACAACATTCATTCACGAGGGACAGATAATTCGTAACTCCTCGTAGCGAGTTGGTTATTCTCTTTATTACCCATTGTCAATTTTAACTGATTTTTTAATGTAAAAATTCATCTGCAGTCTACAACAAAGCCATCAGCCATTACGTCATATAATCTTACGCACATTACATGACGTAATGTAAGTGACGTCATAGCATAACGGCGTTCTTTTTACAGCCAAATGTTTACAGTACAAAATAATACGACTGTATTTGCATTTGAAAATAATTATTTTTATATATTACTAAAGCCGCTGCGAATGAAAATATACCATTTCATGTTTACGAAACAAGTGAGTCCATTTGTTTTTGTAAATCTTTGTATATCGTATAACGTATGTGTAATCTGACTCATGAATGGAAACATATGAATGAAAGTGAAGTTCCGGCCATGACAAGCAACCAACCAAACATCGTGATTTTTAAGCCAGCCAATCAGTGGCTGTAGAAGCAATCTGCACACTGTGCAGAGATCGAAAATATATATATATTTATTACCCATATGGGCTCAAATATACGGGGTAATATTTTTTCGATCTCTGCACAGTGTGCAGATTGCTTCTACAGTCACTGATTGGCTGGCTTTAAAAAGACAAGATTTGATTGGCAATTACATACTGCCGGGACCACTTTTTGTTCATTCATGATTCCATTCATCGGACAAACTATTACTACGAACTTCAAATATTTTTTTACGATACGAACATTTACGGAATTAAAAATCAAAATATATGTACAAATGTTTAAAAATGTTTTTATTTTATTATTTTGACTGGGGTTTTTTGGAACTATTCTTTGGTGGATACTGTTGGGTGTGCACCGGTAACGGCGCGTATGAATATATTGTTATGGCTGGTAGAGCTTGTTAGTTGTTACAGCAGCGACAACGTAAATATACTTTTAAAATCGTTAAAGATTGACAATGGGTAATAAAGAGAATAACCAACTCACTACGAGGAATTACGGATTATCTGTCCCTCGTGAATTAATGCTGTAAAACCCTCGCCAGAGGCTCGGGTTTACAACATTAATTCACTCTCATCATGACGTCATTGAGACAAACAGATTATTTTTTATTTTTTATACACTCATTTCCATTATTGTAATATTGTTTTATCAATTTGTACAGGATCTGCGTAGAAACAACAGTAGTCTAAAAACAGCAGGTTAATGCATTGAAAAGTAGCCGTCAAAACAGACATTAGACCACTAACTGAACATATTGAAATTTTAAAGAACAATGTCACATTTTAAATAGGAAAAGGTAATAATAAGTGTATAAATGCATTTTATAGCAATTTTGTTAAATTACTATAAAGACAAGATTATTTAATTAATTATGGAACATGGAAACACAAAGTAATGTCACTGTACTGCATTGGATATTTATAACGTTACTGAATGCCTAAGATGTGTTTACATGAAATATAACGTTATCATTAAGTCCATGTGGCGTTTTGGTTCACAGTTCGTGTATCCAAAAAGTTTCTCTAACTAGTCGATGATGTTCATCATTGCTAAATACTTGTTCAATAGGTATAAAAGAAAAGTTAGATATGGAATGATAATTCGTATTGAAGTGGGTATTAACCAACATAGATTTGCTAGGATATAAACTGATGTCGCTACGATGTGCATTCATACGTAAATACAGCTTACCCCCTGTTTGTCCTACATATTGCATACTACATTTTGTGCAAGTGATAAGATAAATCACGTTTGAAGAACAGCATGTCATAGTATGTTTTATGGGATAAACGCGTCCAGTTTGACTGCTTTCAAAGTGCGTTTTTTCTTCAAGGAATTTGTCATTTTTACATTTACTTTTACCACATTTTAATGCAGAGTGTTTTTTATTATCATCATTAGATTGTAGTTTAGAATGAACAAGCATGTCTTTAAGATTATGTGGTTTTTTAAAAGCAACAATTGGTTTACTTTGTGCTAGTATGTTGAGATTACTTGACTGTTCGATTTGGTAGGCATGGGTTGTATGTTACGACAAAAGGTATCATTGTTTCTTGTTCAGACGTAGATGCAGGAGATTCGATATGTATTTCTTTGGGTCCAATTAATGATTTTTCTATAGCATTATTTACAATGGCAGGAGGGTAAAGTCTATTCAAGAAGTGTTTTTTCAAACTATTTAGTTCAGTTTGTAACGTGTCACTGTTTTAAATGATTCTGGTGTACCTTTTAGCTTGACTGAAAGGAATTCCTTTTTTACATGCCTTGGGGTGAGCTGATTTGAAATGTAAATATTGGTGTGTGTTTGTTACTTTTGTGTGAACAGTTGATGAAAAAGATCCACTATCTGTTTTAATGACATCGACATCTAAAAATGTAACTTTATTCCTTGAATATGTGTACGTAAATTGAATGGTAGGGTGCTGTTGATTGGCAGATTCAATGAATTTATTAAGATCTTGTTCAGAATGGTCCCAAATAAAAAATATGTCATCTATATATCTAAGCCAAAGTAGCGGCGATCTAACACATTTTCTCAGCAGAACTTTTTCAAAACAACCCATAAATAAATTATCATAACTAGGGGCCATTCTTGTACCCATTGCAGTGCCTTGTATTATATATATTTATCATACAATATCTATATATATATTTATCATATACTATCTTACATTTTCAGTCCATTCAAAGTATGTGATATTTTTCAGATCACATACTTTAAGAATTTTATAACTATGTGGAGTTCTGTATTTATTACATACCTTCTTTTGTGTTTTACAAAAAAACATTTTTAATTTAACGTCATAACAACCCTTTCTTAAATCTATGATTAATACTCCTTGCATGGATTTAGTTAACGGTAAGAATCATACTCTGCGGCAGTCTTGTGTAATGTTTCAAATACGTTGTGACGTAATTTGTAAATCATATATGACGTCAGTAACTAAAAGGCGCTAACTGCAGTAAAAATAAAAAGGGAATTCCCCATTTAAAAGTTCCGGTCCAGATTGCACATTATGTGCGATACAAGATAAATTTATCACACGGTTTGAAAATGTCTTTATCACTATAGTTAGATTGAATAGGTATGTAATAAATAGTCTTCTTCTTAATTTAACAACGGTTTTCTGTTTTTTAATGTATCTATAAATAATATATATGGTATAACTACGCAAATATATAAATCGTGTAAATAACCCATGTGTTACTGGTATACCTTCCTGAAACATCAGCTGTACATACTTTTTATAGACTTTATATTTAACCGCGTGATATGTGTATTGTTTTGTTCTTTTTCTATGTATGTTGTGATATATGTTTTTGTAAACTGTATCGTTGCTAATACAAAAAGCAACGGATTAAAAAACAAGATACTATGATTTTAAAAGTGCGTCATTCTCTTTTAAAGTCACAGTCACAGACCCTAGTTTAAATCCGTGAACATGGAGACTAAGTTTGGTTATGGTTAATCTACTAACCTGTAACACATAAAGTTACGATAGAAGGAAGGAAGGAAATATTTTATTTAACGACGCACTCAACACATTTCATTTACGGTTGTATGGTTAAGGACCACACAGATATTGAGGGAGGAAACCCGCTGTCGCCACTTCATGGGCTAGTGTTTTCGATTAGCAGCAATGGATCTTTTATATGCACTATGCCACAGACAGGATAGCACATACCACGGCCGTTGATGTATTAGTCATGGTGAACTGGCTGGAGCGAGAAATAGTTCAACTGGCCCACTGACGGGGATCGATCCCAAACTGGGCTACATTTCACCCCAAGTTACAATAGAGTGAAATAAAGAGTCTGTGATGGGGAAATACCCTCAAAAGTTCGTCTTTATAACGGGTGCGGGATTTAGCTCAGTCGGTTGAGTGCTCGCTCGAGGTGCTTGCGTCGCAGGACTGAACCACCTCGGTGGCTCCATTCAGCTTGTTGGTTTTTCTCGTTCCAACCAGTGCACCACAACTGGACAAAGTCCGTGGTATGTGCTTTCCTGTCTGTGGGAAAGTGCATTAGGAAACATGTAATGGGTTTCCTCTTATGACTATGAGTCAGAATTACCAAATGTTTGACATCCAATAGCCGATGATTAATCAATGTGCTCTAGTGGTGTCGTTAAACAAACCAGACTTCGTCTCCATAAACATTACTTCTCTGAGGTACGTGCGTTTATTAAAAACAATTCATAGTATTTGAAACAAAAGGAAAACCAGAAATACTTCGGATGTACGGAGTTGGATAATCTAAACCATGAAATCGAAGTGAAGCGGTTTCAAATACCACAATATGGCTCTAATAATGAAAAATACGCCATAGGGTCTGTCACTTTAAACAGTCTGTCACTTTAAACAGTGGTTGGTATTTGTGTGAAACTTAAGGGCGGGACGTAGCCCAGTGGTAAAGTGCTCGAATGAGGCACGGTCGATCTGGGATCGATCCCCGTCAGTGGGCCGACTGATATATCAAAGGCCGTGGTATGTGTTGTCCTGTCTGTGGGCTGGTGTATATAAAATATACATTGCTACTAATGGAAAAATGTTGTTGGCTTTCCTCTCCAAGACTGTGTAAAAATTACCAATTGTTTGACATCCAATAGTCGATGATTAATAAATAAATAATCATGGAATCAACCACTATTTTGTCAAATATCCATTGGACTTATTGTGCAGAGATACGGTCCTGATCGCGAATAATGAGTTTGTCGTTCGGGTTGTATGGTTATCGGGTCATTCCATTCATTCTTTTCAACTTATTTTCGTGCTTATAGCCAATTAAGATTCGATCTAGCTGTCCTGGGCACATACCTCAGCTATATGGGCTGTCTGTCCAGGACAGAGGGTTAGTTGATGGTGAGAGAGAAGTTGTAATGAACTGGAGTCTGGGTAAGAGCCGGTACCAGGATACAAACCCAGTACCTACTAACCTTATTTCCAGTGACATTTTGACACCACTAGAGCACATTGATTAATTAATAATCGGCTATTGGATGTTAACCATTTGGTAAGTATGACTTGTAGTCAGAGGAAAACCTGAATCTTTTATATGCACTTTCTCACAGACTGGAAAGCACAAACTACGGCCTTTGACCAATTGTGCTACACACAAAAATTCAGTTGAATGGATCCACTGAGGTGGTTTGATCTTGCGACGCAAGCACCTCATGCTAGCGCTCAACCAACCGAGGTAAATCCCACCCCAATGGTGACGTAACCGCTACACTATCGATACCGGTGATGATGTATCTTGCACACATAGCGTTGTTTATTTAAATATTTCTTGTGTGGTGGTAATCACGTGATTAACATATAATTATATATACTAGTATTTACATATTTTATTATTGTGTGGTTGAAAAAAGCTTATTTATTTACATATTAATTACATGGATGTATCAAATGATTAACAAAACTGTTCACGTTTATTGTACTACAGTGTTACATGGATATCATTGTTATTAATGTGGTGTTAACTTATGATTAACATAATCATGTATATGTTTTTTGGGGTGTGGGGTGTGGGGTTTTTTTACATATTTATTGCAGTGTCACATGATTAATGTAGTTTTTTATGCTTATTTTGTGCTTCTATTACATGAACACAGTTCTTAATTATAACATATTTTGTTATCTTGTTCATTGTCCAACTATAATTCTGGTAATATCACATTCAGATAGGGATTTTCTCTTCTTCTTTTTTTCTTTTTTTCGTTTTCGTTTTCTTTTCTCTTGTCACTGCTCCAAGCAGTACCGCCATTCTGCACCAACTTCATGGGCAGTGTTTTCGAATTAGCAGCACGGGATCTTTAATGCTACCATCCCACGACAGGATCGTCACTTCCACGGCCGTGATGTAAGTCATGGTGAACTGGCGGAGCGAGAAACAGTTCAAGGGGCCCACTGACGGGGCTCGATCAAACCGATTCGCGCATTCAAGCGAGCTCTTTGACCCCTAGGCTACATTTCACCCAAGTTCAATAGAGTGAAATAAAGGCGTCTGTGATGGGGGAATACCCTCAAAAGTTCGTCTCTAGAACGGCGCCGTGCAAAGGGATTAGCAAACCGGCGGTTGAGTGCTCGCCGAGGTGCTTGCGTGAGGACCACGCTGAACACCTCGGGGCGCCCTTCAGCTGTGGGGTTTTCTCGTTCCCACCCAGTGCCACAACTGGACAAGGTCGTGGATTGTGCTTCCAGTCTGTGGGCGACAGGCATTAGGAAACAGTAATGGGTTCCTCTTATGCACAGTACGAGTAGACCCTATTCAACACCAACAATGTTATCGCACAACTCCAATATCCCCGATTAAGTAATTAATCACCGTGCATCACAGCTAGTGTGTAACAAACCAAAGTTCTTCTCCATAAAATTAGTTCTCAGGGCGTGCGTTATTATAAAAAAACAGTTAGTATTTGCAAACAAAGGATACCAGAAATTCGGATGTACGGAGTTGGATAATCTAAACAATGAAATCGAAGGGTGAAGCGGTTCAAATACCACAATATGGCTTTAATAATGAAAAATACCGCCATTGGTCTGTCACTTTAAACAGGTGTCCCTTTAAAACAGTGGTTGGTATTTGTGGTGAAAAAAGGGCGGGCGTAGCCAGTGGTTAAAGTGCTCGAATGAGGCACCGGGCGAGCTGGGATCGCTCCCCGTCCGTGGGCCGATGATATATCAAAGGGCGCGTGGTATGTGGTGTCTGTCTGTGGGCTGGTTGTATATACAAATTACTTGATGTATTAATGGAAAACTGGTTGGCTTGCCTCGCCAAGGGACTATGTAAAAAAATTACCAAACTGTTTGACATCCAATAGTCGATGATAATAAATAAATAATCATGGAAATCAACCACTATTTTGTCAAATATCGACTGGGACTCATTGTGCCAGAGATACGGTCCTGATCGCGAATAATGAGTTTGTCGTTCGGGTTGTATGGTTATCGGGTGATAACACATTTCATTCATTCTTTTCAACTTATTTTCGTGCTTATAGCCAATTAAGATTCGATCTAGCTGTCCTGGGCACATACCTCAGCTATATGGGCTGTCTGTACAGGACAGAGGGTTAGTTGTTAGTGAGAGAAAGTAAAGTAAAGTTTGTTTTATTTAACGACGCCGCTAGAGCACATTGATTTTTTTATCTTATCATCGGCTATTGGACGTCAAACATATGGTCATTCTGACACTTTTTTTAGAGGAAACCCGCTGTCGCCACATAGGCACTCTTTTTACGACAGGCAGCAAGGGATCTTTTATTTGCGCTTCCCACAGGCAGGATAGCACAAACCATGGCCTTTGTTGAACCAGTTATGGATCACTGGTCGGTGCAAGTGGTTTACACCTACCCATTGAGCCTTGCGGAGCACTCACTCAGGGTTTGGAGTCGGTATCTCGATTAAAAATCCCATGCCTCGACTGGGATCCGAACCCAGTACCTACCAGCCTGTAGACCGATGGCCTGCCACGACGCCACCGAGGCCGGTGTGTTAGTGAGAGAGAAGTCGTTGTAATGAATTAAGCCCTCTTCCATGAAGCGATCTTAGCCCTAAGATTACTGTAGGCGCATAGCTACCCTATGCACTTAAGTTGATCTTAGGGCTAAGATCGCTTCGTGGAACGGGGCCCTGGAGTCTGGGTAGGAGCCGGTATCGGGATGCAAACCTACTAGTCTTAATTCCTGTGACATTTTGTTTCTTTTGTTTAACGACACCACTAGAGCACATTGATTAATTAATAATCGGCTTTTGTGTGTTAACCATTTGGTAAGTCTGACTCGTAGTCAGAGGAAATCCTGAATCTTTTATATGCACTTTTACACAGACAGGAAAGCACATATCACGGCCTTTGATCAGTTGTGCTGCACTGTTGGAACAATAAAACAAAAATCAGTTGAATGGATCCACTGAGGTGGTTTGATCTTGCGACGCAAGCACCTCATGCTAGCGCTCAACCAACCGAGGTAAATCCCACCCCAATGGTGACGTAACCGCTACACTATCGATACCGGTGATATATCTTACACAAATAGCGTTGTTATTTAAATATTTCTTGTGGGGGGTAATCCCACATGAGTAACATATAATTATTATAGTATTTACATATTTTATTATTGTTGTGGTTGAAAAAAAAAAAAAAAGCTATATTTATTTTACATTTTTATTAATTACATGGAGGTATCAAATGATTAACAAAAAACTGGTCACGTTTATTGTACTGCAGTGTTACATGGATATCATTGTTATATATGTGGTGTTAACTCACTTTTTTTTTTTTTTTGACATATTTATTGCAGTGTTACATGATTAATGTAGTATTTTTATGCTTATTTTGTGCTTCTATTACATGAACACAGTTCTTAATTATAACATATTTTGTTATCTTGTTCATTGTCCAAATATAATTCTTTTTTTTTTTGGCCTTCTTCTTTTTTCTTTGTCACTTCTCCAAGCAGTACTGCCATTCTGTCATCTTCTTTGAACTTTCACTATACTCGAGTCCGTTTTGGCGCGCGCGCGAGTGGGGCTAGTAATCCGGAAGTGACGTCAGAATGGGAGAATCGGCTCGAAGTGGAGACTGCGCTTTTTGAGCGGCCATACCCATCACTTCTTCGTAACTAGGGGGCGCTGTTGACAAAAAAAAAGGTTGAAGTATGAATTTACTGCAGCCTACACTGATGTCATGAAATTTTAGCAGCGATCTTTATAAGGGGTTGAGATATATTCTCACGGGAAATATACTGGGGGAAGATTTGCTTGACCAGAGAGGGGTTTTGTTCCCCGAACAGAGGGACAGACAGAGAGGGGAGGGTGGGTAGAAAAGGAGGGTGAGAAAGGGGTAGGGGACAGTGAGAGAAAGGAGGGAGAGAGACAGGACTACATGGACATCGACCCTCAGACTCATCGCATCTCAGGCGAGCGTTTTACAACACACACGCACACACACACACACACTATGACATACACTATTTTTCACACATACACAGACAGCGAGAGAGAGAGACAGAGAGAGAGAGAGAGAGAGAGAGAGAGAGAGAGAGAGAGAGAGAGAGAGAGAGAGAGAGAGAGAGAGAGAGAGAGAGAGAGAGAGAGAGAGAGAGAGAGAGAGAGAGAGAGAGAGAGAGAGAGAGAGAGAGAGAGCTGCATAGTGTCCACCACCCGCCTGTTCCCGCGGGCACGTTGACAATAAACGCATGCTGAACCAGCGTCGTTCTGGCGGTTCGTTTCCCACGCTGCAGGGGATGGGGGACTGTGTCGAGAGAGACAGAGAGAGAAAGACAGATAGCGAGAGGCAGGCAAGCAGATAGAAAGAGACGAAGAGAATAAACCTACGCATGGTTAGCCAGCGTCGTTCCGACGGTTTGTTTCCCACGAAAGCCGTCACCAGGGAACCTCGCCGTAGGGGAACTGTGCCGATCGTTATCGTTACTGCGATCCGCAGGCGTTTCAGAGACAGTCGAGTGGGTTTCACCTTCAGCTGCAAATACATGGTTGCAGATAAGAAATATACGTACATACCTTAATTAACACGAGCTCGTCCAGCGAATTTTAACGATTCGGTGGGTAGGTGTAAGACCACTACACCCTCTTCTCTCTAACTGACAACTAACAATTAACCCACTGTCGTGGACAGACAGCCCAGATAATTGAGGTGTGTGTGGCCAGGTCAGCGTGCTTGAACCTTAGCACGAAAATAAGTTCAAATGAATGAAGAGTGGGGAGGATTTGTTGAGATGTGTGAAGGAATCCACTTTTGGCGATTGGGTGGAGTTTTTGTTATTATTTATTACTGTTCGTTTCTTTGCGGTAAAAAACCCTTCAAATATTAGCCATCAAAGTTATCACTTCATTACAAATTCGAATTTATAAAGTATGTAAAGAGTTGTGGGTAAGAGCGCAATACAAATATCAAAGTACGTATATTTTAAAACTTTGTATAAATATCAAAATGTTTTTAAAACTCTTAATATTAATTCTGGATGGAATATAAAAGACTGTCACTCTAATATATTTCTGTTACCAAATATAACTTCAGATGATTACACTCCAACAAAATGCGTCGCACTGTCAGCGTACACTGGCGATGTTCAAATTTAAGAAAATGGGTTATAGGACGAAAATCGAGTTGCAAGAGCGCTCAGACTAGGAACTGAACAGTCGTACAAGTCGTGACAGAAGAAAGCTGGCCAACTTTGTCGTGACACTTGGTAGTCTTATCCTAGCATTATATTATGCAGTGTTATATATGTAAGAAAGCTACACACCACTACTTGGTAAGTAATGTGTATGATGCCGCATCCGTGCAGATGGGAGGGCGGACATGCCGGCACCCTGAGGCCATTCTCTCGCTGCTCGAACGTGCTTCAGCGTGTGGGTTATCGTCTGACAGCGGTACTCCGTCAACTGCAACACCAAGCAAAGAAAGACGTCCATTTTGGTTTGGCATCATCACAAAGGAAAGGTTGCAGGTATTTCTTTAAAGACACGTCAACACATCTTTAAAAACTTCCGCTATTTTTGTTGTCTTAACATACGGCCACAGACCACAAATATTAAGGTTTATATTTACTGGGCACGGCGCGTGCGTGCGGTCCGCCTAAAACAAATCGAAATACATTAAGTTATAAGTTTGTTTTGTTTATCGACATCACTAGAGCACATTGATGTATTAATCATCGGCTATTGGATGTCAAATATTTGGTAATTATGATATATAGTCTTAGAGAGGAAACCCACTTCATTTTTCCATTAGTAGCAAGATATATTTCATATGCATCGTCCCACAAACAGGATAGTGCATATCAGTCGTGGTGCACTGGTTGGAATGAGAAATAGCCTAATGGGCCCCCGACGGGGATCGATCCTAGACCGATCGCGAATCAAGCGAGTGCTTTACCCATGAGCCACGTCCCGCCCCACGTAATAGAAGGGCACAAAAATCAGACCAACATGTTATATGTCTCTCACTAAACACAAATGAATTTCTTGTATTCATTAAAAAATTTCGGGGTACTTCAAAATTCCGGGGTGGAGTACCCATAGCACACTCCCTTTGGATCTGCGCTTTTTTTTCTTTTTCTTTTTTTTTCAGATATAAACATTTGTTTTCATGAAAATTTAAAATGCATGTATAACTAAACTGTATTAATATCCAGGCCCGTAGGAACGGGGGACCGGGGCGGAGGGGGGGGTGGGTGGGGGGGGACTGTTTCTCTCTCCCCCCCCCCCTTCGAGGACTAAAATGTATGTCCATCTGCATAAAAAAGGTTAAACCTAGAGACTGTGAACACCCACTACAGGTTGAGCACCCCCTCCCCCTCCCCTCCCCTCCCCCTCCAGATATTGTTCCCGCGGGTCTGATATCTCTAACATACACTTCCAGTTATGTAAATATGTTAGTATTTGCTATTCTGTCTGTCGGATGGTGTATGTAAAATATCCTTGATACTAATGGATATTTTTAGCGGGTTTCCTCTCTAAGACTGTATGTCAAATACTACCAAATGTTTGACATCCAATAACCGATGATTAATAAATCAATGTGCCCTAGTGGTGTCGTTGAACTTTTAACTTTTAACTTTTTTTATATTTACTGCGCCCACACTCGATTATTTCAGACTAGCTACGGTTCTGTTATAAACACGGTGGGCATGATTTAGCTCAGTCGGTTGAGTGCTCGCTTGAGGTACTCGTGTCGCAGGATCGAACAACCTCGGTGGATCCATTCAACTGATTTGGTTTTTTATCGTTCCAACCAGTGCATCAGAACTGGTCAAAAGGCCGTGATATGTGCTGTCATGTCTGTGGGAAAGTGCATATAAAAGATCTCTTGCTGCGTTAGGAAAAATGTAGCCGGTTTCCTCTGATGACTACGTATCAGAATTACCAAATGTCTGACATCCAATAGCCGATTATTAATAAATCAATGTGCTCTAGTGGTGTCGTTAAATAAATCAAACTTTTAACTCTTTATATTTAAGGGGTAGGACACAGCCCAATGGTAAAACGCTCGCTCGATGTGCAGTCAGTCTGGGATCGATCCCCGTCGGGCTATTTCTCGTTCCAGCCAGTGCTCCACAACTGGTGTACCAACGACCGTGGTATGCACTATCCTGTCTGTGGGATGGTGCATATAAAAGATCCCTTGCTGCTAATCGAAAAAGAGTAGCCCATGAAGTGGCGACAGCGGGTTTTCTCACTATATATCTGTGTGGTACTTAACCATATATCTGACGCCATATAACCGTAAATAAAATGTGTCGAGTGCGTCGTTAAATAAAACATTTCATTCCTTTATATTTACTGCACCCCACCCCAAATTATTTTAGACTAAGTACGGTTCTGCTACTGAAGTAAACTTACAATAATAAAGTTATTACACACCATTCACAATTCAAGGGAGACAACCACATCACGAGCCGTGTTGTTATGGACGATGTGGCTGAGCGGGATTATCTCCCCTGGAACGTAGCCCTCTCGGTCGAGTCGCAGGGCGCTGTGACACACACCCTGTTGACAGAACAGTGATGAGATGGTCATCTCCTCCGATCTCTCGATCTGCTCCTGAAATAACACAAACACATCAGATTGGTCAATACACTGCACTCCGCAATTATTTCACACACACATATATAGGCGTAGGGGCTCCCATTTTTGTAGGGGGAGGGGAGGGGGTCATGGGCATGGGCGGATCCAGGAAATATTTTTAGGGGGGGACCAAAAAAGAAGGGCACATTGACTCGTCAAAAGGGCACCTTACTACAAGTTTTGATATTTACAATTAATATGAATTCCTACAGTTCTACGTCATAATATACTAGCAATAATGAAGTAAATTGGCGTCACTCGCGTTAGAACCTCAATGGGGCCCCATTGAGACTCAATAACACAGACACATATCTGCAAGCTTGCGCATGTACACGAAAATCTTGATTTCATTTATCTACAATATAATTATTGTTTACTTAAAAAAAAAAAAATTCTACAAACAAAAAGGGCACTTGGACATTTTGAGGGCACTTGAACAATTTTGGGGGGGGGACGCGTCCCCCCTGGTCCCCCCCCCCCCTTGGATCCGCCCATGATGGGTAGGCTGATTTTTGCACGAATTAAACAAAAATGCCCGAATGTGAATTACAACGTTTAGTCATGATAGCATTACTGCCATACAGCTATATAGGGTTGCAAACGAATCGTTACGCATTTTGCGTAGGTTACAACTAATAGTTTGGGTAGAGCAATCAAAATACTGTACTTGGTGAAAAGTGTTCAGGACTGTCTCTTCCGTTTATGCGTAACACACACACACACACACACACACACACACACACACACGCACACACATCACAAATAAGGAAAAAAGAAGAAAAAACAACAAAACAACCATTGAATAACAATGAATGAATGGATGGATGTTTAACGACACCCCAGCACGAAAAATAAATCGGCTATTGGGTGTCAAACTATGGTAATACAAACAAATAAGGTGATGATCAACATCAATATAAAAATTCAAGATTTAACTAAAAACAGTGTAAAGAACTGTACAAAAATACAAATATCACAGATAGATACGGACTTTTACTCAAAATTTTAATTTGTGCTGTATTGGCCATTCTCAAAGAGAATGTTACACCCCTACACCATGGTGAGGTTACAGCACGCGCAGGGGTGAATAACAATGAATGATTGTTTAACAGCACCCCAGCACGAAACGCATCTGTGGTGTCGTTAAACATTCATTCATTCATTGGGGGTTTTGTTCCTTGATTTGGGGGGGGGGGGGGGGGGTTAAAAACAATTGCGTAGTGCAATATTAGGCGATTCTTGATTTAGTTTGCGGGGGAGTTGGATAGGGTGGCGGGGGGCGGGGTTTAGTCGTTTGTTTTAATATAATTTTTTTTTTTTATGGCAGATCCTTTGTAGGGCATTGTATTCGCTGGGTACTTTAATTGCTTGCAGTGTGTTCTTAACTTGCCATTATATATGGAACTAATAATTTGATGGTGACCCAATAGCAGGTAAGTAGCAGGTCCTGATAGTTTTTCCAGTTTCAATCCTATTTGATGCTACATTAGAGGGGTTTTTTTCCTCTTTTTAAAAATAAAATATCACTAGAGCACATTGACATATTAATCATCGGCTATTAGACGTCAAACATTTGGTAATTCTGACATATAGTCTTAGAGAGAAAACCGGCTACATTTTTCCATTAGTAGCAAGGGATCATTTATATGCACCATCCCACAGACAGGACAACACATACCACGGCCTTTAATGCACCAGTATTGGGATTGATGCTACATGTACTAGTGCTTATACGGGGGAACAGCAAATGTTTTATTTAACGACGCACTCAACACATTTTATTTACGGTTATATGGCGTCAGACATATGGTTAAGGACCACACAGATTTTGAGAGGAAACCCGCTGTCGCCACTACATGGGCTACTCTTCCGATTAGCAAAAAGGGATCATTTATTTGCGCTTCCCACAGGCAGGATAGCACAAACCATGGCCTTTCTTGAACCAGTTATGGATCACTGGTCGGTGCAATTGGTTTACACCTACCCAATGAGCCTTGCGGAGCACTCACTCAGGGTTTGGAGTCGGTATCTTGATTAACAATCCCATGCCTCGACTGGGATCCGAACCCAGTACCTACCAGCCTGTAGACTGATGGCCTACCACGACGCCACCGAGGCCGGTACACGCGTCAAGACTGGATGCACGCTCTGCCATTCGGGAGATAAATGTGTAGTATTCAGAGTAAACCCGCCACATTTTTACCATTAGCAGCATGGGATCTTTTATACAGTCGTGGGGCACAGGTTGGGACGGGGCAAAAAATCAGAGAACAAAAATAGTTTGGTAATTTTGACATATAGTCTTAGAGACGGTACCCACTACATTTTTCCATTAAAAGCAAGGGATCTTTTATATGCACCATCCCACAGACAAGATAGCCCATACCACGACTTTTGATATACCAGTCGTGATGCACTGGTTGGAACGAGAAAAACTGACCGCGCATCAAGCCAGCACTTTACCACTGGGCTACGTTCCGCCTCTTAGACAAGCATTTTGAAAGTACTGCTAATACGTGTCTCCTACTGGGCCAAACACATTTTCCTATCTCCTAAGTTCAAGGGTCATAACTCTATCAACATTGGTAAATCGCCATGATAGTCAAACTTGATTTGTAGTTGTATATGCTAAGGCTGCACACAAAATTTCAGCTTAATATCTTGAGGCATTGCGAAAAACAGAAATATAGACAGTCTGACAAACAGACAGACGGACAGAATGACGGAAACGAAAGCCATGGTCCCCTCCAGTTGGACTGGTAGGGGACTAAAAAAAAGCATTGATTATCACTGTAAAAAAAGAAAGAAAGAAATGTTTTATTTAACGACGCACTCAACACATTTTATTTACGGTTATATGGCGTCAGACATATGGTTAAGGACCACACAGATTTTGAGAGGAAACCCGCTGTCGCCACTTCATGGGCTACTCTTTCCGATTAGCAGCAAGGGATCTTTTATTTGCGCTTCCCACAGGCAGGATAGCACAAACCATGGCCTTTTTTTAACCAGTTATGGATCACTGGTCGGTACAAGCGGTTTACACCTACCCATTGAGCCTTGCGGAGCACTCACTCAGGGTTTGGAATCGGTATCTGTATTAAAAATCCCATGCCTCGACTGGGATCCGAACCCAGTACCTACCAGCCTGTAGACCGATGGCCTAACCACGACGCCACCGAGGCCGGTAATTATCACTGTATTACTCAGGTCCGTACGCAGGATTTTTAATGGAGGGGTGGAGAGCGAAGTCCTCTTGATGGGACCAACAATGTCTTCTTTGCTTTTCCTTTTTAAACCCATTAATACAACGTTATCTAAATATGTTAATTCGGGGGGGGGGGGGGGGGGGCACCAGTCGCAACCTCCACCAATTCCACTCCCACTCCCGCCCCCTTCGTACGGCCCTGTTAAATCAGTTTCTGTATAAGCATCCTGTCCTGGTCATCTTACCTTTACCTTGCCTGCCACAGAAAATGGTCGAGGTACAGATGTACACCTCTTCGTCGGCGTGGGGTATGGCGATAGCCGGGTGTCCTTCAATGACGGTCGACTTAGACGTGTCCATACAGAACACCTGGGACCGCCCATCACACTCAACACTCAGCTCCGAAACACACACACAAAGAAAATAAGTTTTGTTTAACGACACCACTAGAGCACATTAATTTACTAATCATCAGAAGGAAATGTTTTATTTAACGACGCACTCAACACATTTTATTTACGGTTATATGGCCTTCAGACATATGGTTAAGGACCCCACACAGATATTGAGAGGAAACCCGCTGTCGCCACTTTATGGGCTACTCTATTCGATTAGCAGCAAGGGATCTATTATATGCACCATCTCACAAACAGGGTAGTACATACCACGGCCTTTGATATACCATTCGTGGTGCACCGACGGGGATCGATCCCAGACCGACCGTGCATCGAGCGAGCGCTTTACCACTGTGACGGTACATGCTCTTAAATTTGTTTTCGCCTGTGGCGATTTTAATTGTGTTAGAGGGCCGTGTGCAGTTTAATTGCACTTAAGCCCAGATGGGCAACTTGTTACGTAATACTTCTGCGCGACGGTCCTCGATCGGTACGCCTAATACACACCCAGCCAGGTGCGGAGGCCATGTGGCTAGTAGTTACGTAATATCTCCGGTAGTGCTGTTTATGGCCAGGAGATTGCTCGCGGTTGGCGACAGCCAGACTGACGATCAGAGAGAAATATACCGACTCTAGTAGAGGTAGAATATGAGATGATACGTGAGGTACCGCCTTGTAACCCCAGGCAAAATCCTGATTTTTAATAAATAGCTAGTGTTTTAGAGATATCGAGGAGAAACATTTGGAAGGCGTCCAGGAGGAACGTAGTCCGTTTGGACTGGTAAATATTTTATTTCTGCTCTGTGTATAACCTTGATGTGATTGATGTGACTTTAAATATTTTGATACTGTATTATACCAATATTCTTTAGACAGTGTCTTCGGTCATCTGACGAAGTAAATCGTAGACTTTTTGTTCTAACATTATACGAGTATTTGGTAATATAAAGCTTAGCCAGTCATCCTAGACGACCTAGGTACACTGTAGGTTATTGTCTTTATTGTGATCGGTACCAGTATTAATTCTGTGTTACAAGGTTACTGAATGAGTAGTTAGGGGTAATTAAAAATTAACCCGTTAGGAATAGAGCTGTAATTCCTTTATTAATTAAGTTCCCCTGGAAGCGTTCCTAAATTATCACACGTTACTGAACGAGTAGTAAGGGTTAATTAAAAATTAACCAGTTAGGAATGGTGTTGTAATTCCTTTATTAATTAACTTCTCCTGGAAGCGTTTCTCAATTATCAAACGTGTGGGTGTGGTGTAACGGTGAAGTGATTCGCATATTGTGTAACTAGACACCTAGAGATTAACTAATTAAGTGATCAGTTCTGGGTTGTTATTATTGCTGTTATTAATTAACTACTACGGCTGTACATTTGTCAGCGTAGATTAATACAGATTCCAAAGTGTATGGTGTTTTTGTTGTGTTTCTAGAGAACTAACGTGCTATATTAATATATACTTTATATAAGATCGTATCTCTGATCATACCTAGAGACGAGCCATACTAGGGTTTAACAGCCTGTTACAGAGAGATCTAATAGATATACAGTTAGGAGAGATATTTTGATAATCGTGTTTTATTCAGTTACGGGAAATATAGAATCCCCGTGACAACCACACATGGTGAAATATATGGTACTTTTTAACTCGTACTCTTAGAGAAAACCTGCTACATTTTTGCATTAGTTATCTTTTATATGCATCATACTACAGACAGGATAGCACACACCACGGCCTTTGATACACCACGAATATAAAGTTTGTTTTGTTTAACGACACCACTAGAACACATTGATCTATTAATCATTAGTTACTGGATGTCAAACATTTGGTAATATTTTTACGCGTAGTCTTAGTTAAAGATTGTTTTGTTTAACGACACTACTAGAGCACATTGATATATTAATCATCGGCTACTGGATTTCAAACATTTGGTAATTTTGGCATGTAATCATTAAGAGTAAACTCGCTACATTTTTTCCATCACCAGCAAGGGATCTTTTATATGCACTGTTCCACAGACCCATAGCACATTGATATACCAGTCGTGGTGCACTGGTTGGTAATCTGAAATACAAGTCAAGATCGTGAACCTCTTTCTTAAAATATCATCTTCTAAATTCTATTACAATTAATTTCCGATGTTTGGGCAGCGGCTGACCCGTTTTTCGAATGTGTTATATCTATCTTTATTTCTTTATTTACCACCCCACCCCCCCCCCCCCCCCCAAAAAAAACAAGAAGAAAAAAAAGAGTATATATATATATATATATATATATATATATATATATATATACTCTATCAAAAAAGAAACGCATAGGCGAAATATTCATGGAATTATCTCTTTAATAAGTGGCATAATTTCGTTATTTATGATCGTATCACAGTCCAATTTGACATGAGTATGTGACAATGTTCTTGCTATGGACTGACGGCAGTGGAGGCATTTTCGTCACCAAACAGCGTCGCACGAGGGTGTGGCCACCAGCAGCAGCATCAATCACTGCGCGACATCTCCTTGACATAGACTAAATGAGTCTCTGAATCCGGGCACGTGGAATCCTAACCCATTCTTCCTGCAGTGTATGTGACAGTTGCGGAAGCATCTGAGGCTTCGGGTCACGCTGGCGTATACGTCTGTCCAGTTCGTCCCATAGATGTTCAATGGGGTTGAGATCTGGCGATCCTGATGGCCATGGCAGCACATTAATGTTCTCATTCTGCAGGAAATCCATTGTTACACGTGCCTTATGCGGCCTGGCATTGTCCTGCTGAAAGAGTTCTCTCTGTCGATCCAAAATGAGAAGCATGTGACGGCGAAGAATTTCATCCCGGTAACGTACAGCTGTAAGGTTGCCTTGTACGAACACAAGCTCACTTCTGCCGGTGTATGAGATGGCTCCCAACATCATGACACTCCCTTCTCCGAATCTGTCAACTTGGGCGACGCATTTGTTGGCAAAACGTTCATTGTGGCGTCTGTAAACACGTTGTCGTCCATCACGTCGCTGTAGAAGGAAACGTAGCTCGTTGCTGAACCATACTCGCCGCCAGTTTCCCAAGTTCCACCCCTGTACATTCGTGCACCAACGAACACGTAAATGTCGATGTTGACGTTGCAGGACGGGGCCAACATACGGTCTCCTAGCCCGTAAACCAGCTTCTCGAAGTCGGTTCCGAATGGTTTGTGCAGACATCCTTCTCAAACCAGGTATGCGTCCAGCAGTGTTCGTTGCTGTGACAGTTCGGTGACGCAAGTGCAGAACCCGGATGTAGCGATCTTGTGCTGCATTTGTTTTGCGAGGTCTTCTACTTCTGGGCCGGTCTTCAGCTGATTGCCATTGCTGGTACCTGTCCCAGAGACGTGAAATGGTGCTCTGATGGACGTTCATGTGGCGTGCGACTGCTGACTGCGATTCACTTAACTGGAGGCGGCCTATTGCAATGTTTCGATTCGGCAGGCTTAGTCTTGGCATCTTGTAACTCGTCTACGTCGAAATGGAAATGAGGCATCATTGCGAGCATTGCAGCTTTAAATACCCATCAGTACCCCAATCTTTTCATTCTGACCATTTCACGCCGATTTCACAACGTGCCACAACGTGCGTTAAATTTGTTTTAAGGTGCATTTGGGCATGCTGTCTCTTTCCAAGAACATTAACAAACATGGTCATTCAGCAACATTGTAAAATCAAACACTTTTCTTCTTTCCCTATTACCTATGAGTTTCTTTTTTGAACGGTTTGAACGGTTTGATTATCATAACCGTACGAAAGTCCGTCTGGCTCTCGAGCGGCAGAGGAGTCCAGTGGAAAAGCGTATATATATAATTGCATACCGTTTAACTGTCGTGGTGCACTGGCTGGAACGAGAAATAGCCCAATGAGCCCATTAACGGGGATCGATCCCAAATCGACCGCGCACCAAGCGAGCATTTTACCACTAGGCTACGTCTCGCCCCTATTGTATAATGGTGTCACACGCTGCCTATAGTGTCACTGCAAACTGTACAAGATTCTGTGGCTATTGTTGATGCCGACTCAGTCGACCATCCAACTCATCCCACAGATTAGCCCGAATACTCTGCCGTTCGAAGGAAAGAATGGAAATGTTTTATTTAACGACGCACTCAACACATTTTATTTACTGTTATATGGCGTCAGACATATGGTTAAGGACCACAAAGGTATTGAGAGAGGAAACCCGCTGTCGCTACTTCATGGGCTACTCTTTTCGATTAGCAGCATGAGATCTTTTATATGCACCATCCCACAGGCAGGATAGTACATGCCACGGCCTTTGTAACACCAGTTGTGGAGCACTGGCTGGAACGAGAAATAGTCCAATAGGTCCACCGACGGAGATCGATCCTAGGCCGACCGCGCATCAGGCGAACGCTTTACCACTGGGTTACGTCCCGCCCCTCTGCCGTACTTTTGTACGGTTATGATCATCAAACCGTTGAAGTGTCCGTCTAGCTCTCGAACTACCCACATGTTCTGTGGAGTATAAAGCAGAGAATGTAGTGGACCATCACAGGACTTGATGATGATAACTAGTTTAACGTGCTCATATACCACTAGGGTTTCGAACACGCCCATCCCGAGTCCGACTTCCGATAAGATGGGGGGGGGGGGGGGGGGGTAGAGTTGAAAATGGGCAGAATTTTGAAAATAGCAATTAGTAAAAAAGTTAATAGAATTTTAAAAGAAGAAAGGAAAAAGTTACAAGCCAAAAATAAAAAGAATTGACTGCTTGGTCGAATATTTATATAATTTGGAGCATTTTAGAAGGACAGTCCAAAAATAAATAAGAGAAAGAAGAGAGGATCGGACAATTTAATAATATTAAAAAAAGAAAGTAATTTCGACATAAACTTTTGAACGAAGGTCTAAAAGTTTAGAGTCCGATCTATATGTCGATGTGAGTTGCCTCGTTAAGGTCGTTAGGGTGCACAGCTTGTAGGGACGAGATGGGTTGTATCCCGTCAAGAAAACCCCTAGATTGACAGTCAATAGACGTTGAAGGTGTAGTGCTGTGCTGAAATACAGATCTTGAGAAGCCGGATCCGTCTGAACGAGAGAGAGAAACAGACTAGGGTATAGTCCAGTCGTCATGGGTTGGTATAGTGGTGCGAACGGGCCCGACTCCGGAGGATACGAGATGGTATCACAATAAAACAAAGTAAAGTCTAGAAAACAGTAGTAGGGGCCGACCCCGCTTCCTATTTCTTCTTAGAGTGGGGCGGTCAATCTTCCAGTGCTGCTAGGACAGGCTCGGACATGTAGAGACTAAACGCGAACAACTGTGGCGTTCTGCAGAATGGCCGTCATACGAGTCACGAAAAAAAACAAGTCAATATAGTCAGACGGAGAAATGACGTGGAGGCAAGGAATTTCTCTAAAAAAGAATCCAACCTGGTGGTGCAGACTGTTGAAACGAGAAGCGTTCCAACGTTCAATCAGTTCCAATGGCCGCATACATCCCAGTAGAAAACTTCACTTCGCTGACAAAAACAACGAAGTAAAGGATCCCCAAGTCGAGCCGCGAAAGAACGTGCAGTGTGCACAAACGAAACAAACACGTCTTACCGCGTTGAGCTGCAGACTGGGAATGCAGTCATTTGAAAACATTCGGGATTATGCCGAGGGTATACGAAATGATTGGGGTGAATTACGAAGTATGCCGGAAACTAATTTCAATATAAATTATATAAATGTTCAATGTTGAAATAGACCAACAAGTTCGCCTATTGCATAAATAGTCTCGTCCGATATTTTTAGAATTTGTATGCTCCCGAATAAAACGCTACTGGTGAGACCAGTAGAGCTCAATTTAATCAGATTACGATTTAACTTACATATTAAATATATGTTCTTGTTTAGAATATCAGTGTCTGTGTATTCAATGTTTATCTGGTCGTCTTAATATTTGTAAGAAGCCCAAACTGTATTTTGTCTTCAAATAATTTCGTACGCACGAAAAAATATTTTTTGGAAAATAAAATGAAAATTAACCTAGTACAAATATTAGAACCATCAGAAACACGTTTAATATACAGCCACTAATATTCTAAACAAGAAAATATATTTAATATGGAAGTTTAATTGTAGAAACATTTTATTAGTCGATAACATCTTAAAACATTTGCAGCAAACTAAGGAATGTCCCTTTTATTTCACCTTGCTTCGTAGTCCGAATCGGACGTAGCAATTGTGTGGGATTTTGCAATTTTTTAATAATAATTATTTAATTTTTACAGATTTATATTGTAACTTTATTACTAATATTCGTGAAAGTGTTATTTTTAAAAACAATGTTCTGACTTACTTTCTGTTGAGCTCTATGTGACTTGTAGGCGTAGCTTTCTTCAGCCATTCATCAATCAATAAAATTTAGGTTAGACACGCCCGTGATCTAACCATGGAATACACCACGGATAAAATCAAAGGGGACTGCCACCAAAACGTGGTACAATGTTTATTAAGCCTTCAGAGAGACGCGATTATATCACAACACTTTAGTGTCCTACTTACTTGAAAATAGTCCGGGTGTCGAGGGGTCATACCCTGCACCGAGAGTTAAAGTTGTTTTCTTTGGTGATTTTGGTAGACTGGGTGGTAGTCTTCGATTTTCAGGTGGATGACCGCTCGTCACCCTTGAGCACTTCTCTTGATTAACCCTTTTCCGTTGGAAGCGCAAAATCAAAAATTGCCGTAAAAATGGGGGTAAGGAACAAAAAAGTCCTTTAGAACCATTGTTATAGAAGATAATAGATCACGCGACCCCTCAAAATGTGGGTCTTGGGGAGCTCTTTATAATGATAGGTGTTATATGCAAACAAGTTCAATAATTAGGTCAACAGAGGTCAAAAGGTCACACATTTTTGGCCTTGTCTAAAATCTCGAATACTGTTAATGGTCCATCCATACGTACATACGTAACTACGTACCAACCACCCACCTACCTGCCTACATCCATTCATCCATACATACATGCATATATATATAGATAGTAGATACTCGCACACACATACATGTACATACAAAGTATATACATATTTACACAGCATTTCGTACTATCTCCTATGATATGTCATTCATGAATCACTGGTTGGAATAGGAAAACTAAATAGCTTTACCCAGATAATCGACCCGTCATTGTATTCTATTTCAAACGAACGAATTGCAACGGAGCGAAAATCCCACTCGTTTGGGCAGGCACAGCTTCAAAATGTCCACATGCTTTTAAATGGTGTAACGAGAGCCCCACGTCTGGTATATCAAAATATTTTGTATGTGCCGTCCTTTCTTTGGGAAAGTGCATATAAAAGACCCTTTGCTGCTAATGGCAAAATGTGACAGGTTTCCTCTCAAGACTACATGTCAGAATTGCCAGTTGTTTGACATCCGATAGCCGATTATTAATTCATTAAAGTGCTCTAGAGGTGTCGTTAAACAAAAAACAATTTGAACGATTTAAGCAAATGTAACAAAAGTATATGGCATCTATTGGCCGAGCACTGCCCAAGATATCTCATTTGGGACATTTTGGAAATTAACATGCCCCTCCATATTCGATGCATATCAGCAAAGCTACGTATGGATCATGCTATCTGCTACAGATATCTATGTCTTGATTGAGGGGTCTTCTCATATCTCCAAAACATATTTATATCCATAGAGGTATGGTACAACGCCTTTCCAGGGGTCGGTGAGTGGGGGATTTGCCTTGAAATTTTGAGTGGCCAGCTGTTGGCATACGCGTTGCATGTAAGGGTGTGTTACTAATTACGTAACGCTCTAGGGGTAGAGGAAGAGGGTACTGTGTTCGATTTACGTAACATTTTTCAAGACTATATGTTATTTTTATTCATTACTTAGACCTAAAAAGGTTTATGATCGATCCCCATCGGCGGGTATACAAAATGACCATGGTATGCGATATCCTGTCTGTGGGATGGTGCATATAAACAATCCATTGCTAAAACAAAATGTAGCGGGTTTCCAAGGCGCGTGTGCAGGGATTTCAGCGGGGTTGGGGTTATAGACTGTTAAGCGAAGTTTATATGGGGCCATGCTCCCCCAAAAAATACATTTCAATTTTTTTTAAGCTTGGGCAAGTAAGGGTTTCGACCTCCAGTACCCTCCCCCTGCACATGCACCCGATTCCTCGCTAAGATTATATGTCAAAATTACGAAATGTTAGACATCCAACAGCAGATGGAAGGAAGGATAGGATATGTTTTATTTAACGACGCACTCAACATATTTTATTTACGGTTGTATGGGGTCGGATGATTATTAAATCAATATGCTTTATCTTTGATGTCGTTAAACAACCCTCCCCCCCCCCCCCCCCCAACTTTACCCTTTCCAAACGAAATAATATTTACTTGAATTTGTCGATTTTAACACGTAAAATTAAGAAGTGAAAACGTTCATTGTCTACTTTAGTATACCGGTATTTTATTTTTTAAATATATACATGATTAATGTGTTACTAGTATACAAACTAAACTTTGAAAGTTCTACTAACACTTTATAAAATATCAATTCTGAAATAGGAAGGTACGACTGTCGATAATACGTTGTCAAGATCAAACAGGTTTTAACTAAAGACTCTCGTACAGCTCAGAATAATTCAGAATGTTTTCAAATTATTTTTAAATCACTGGCATGATTCTGCAAGTAAGGTTTTGATTGGTGGACATGAGCTCCAACTGGCTGGTGTTAGATCCACATGTAATAGTGGAGCTAATTTTAATTAGATTGGCTTCTAACCTACCGATGACGCCACTTACTGCCGGCTACGGTAGACAACTGCAGTCACGATTAATGACGTTATCTTGCAGCAACGACGCGGTTTGTTTGTTAACAACAGTTTTTTGCTGTGAAAGAAATCATTACATTTCTACTGCAGACTAACTACTCACTTTTGAAGAGAAAAAAAAGGTAAGGTTTAATTTCATTTTACTTCTGATCAAACCTACCTACCGGGGATGGGGGAGGGGTGTGAAGGAAGGCAGGAGTCTGTTAAAGCTGCAGTCCCTGGAATATTTTTTATTATTATTTAAGCATTTAGAATAGATGATCCAGTTCTGTTTGGTAAGGTCCACCACATCGCTATAGATTAGCAATGCTCGCTTATCTACATTATCTAGGTCAGCTACAAACGCAATGGTTAGGTTTGGTTTTCTTCATTTAGCGGGACGCCAGTAGAACTGGGACTTTACGTGATTTGCGCAGGCGCTAAGCTTCTCATGTGATTTGGAACAAATTTAATTGTCTTTGATTGAGGGGTCGTCTCATATCTCCAAAACATATTTATATCCATAGATGTATGGTATAACACCTTCCCAGGGGTCGGTGGGGGATTTGCCTTGAAATGGTGACACGCGTTACATGTAACGGGGTGTCATCAATTACGTAACGCTCTATGGGGAGAGGAACAGTGGTGTTTTCTATTTGTCAAGACTAGATGTTATTTCTATTCATTATTTAGACCTAAAAAGTTCTTTTTGGAAATGCGCGGTCGGTCTAGGATCGATCCCCATCGATGGGCTTGTTCCAGCCAGTGCGCCATGACTGGTATATAAAAGGCCATGGTATGTGATATCCTGTCTGTGGGATGGTGCATATAAATGATGCCTTGTTAAAAGATAAATGTATCGCGTTTCCAAGGCGCGTGTGCAGGGATTTTAGCGGGGTTGGGGGTTATAGATTGTTGAGTGAAGTTTATATGGGGTCATGTTCCCCTAGAAAATATATTAAAATTTTATATTTAGCTTGGGCAGGTAAGGGTTTCGCGGCCCCCCCCCCCCCCCCCCCCACAATACCCTGCCCATACATATGCACCCGTTTCCTCTGTTAGACTATATGTCAAAATTACAAAAATGTTTGACATCCAATAGCCTATGATTAATAAATCAATGTGCTCTAGTGGTGTCGTTAAACAAAACAAACCATCTTTCCTCACTTTTCATACGAATAAATTTATTTGAATTTGTCAGTTTTAACACTCGTAATATTAAAGGGACATTCCTGAGTTTGCTGCAATTTTTAAGATGTTATCGACTAACAGAGACATTTTAACGATTATAATTACATATCAAATATCTTTTTCTGCATAAAATATTAGTGGCTGTATATTAATTAAACGTGTTCCTGATCGTTCTAATATTTGTACTAGGTTAAATTTCATTTTATTTCCTAAAATAAAAAATTTCATACGTACGAAATTATTTGAAGACAAAATCCAGTTTGGGCTTCTTACAAATATTAAGACGACCAGAAACACTTTGAATATACAGACAATGATATTCTGAACAAGAAAATATATTTAATATGGAAGTTTAATCGTAGAAATATTTTATTAGTCGGAAACATTTTACAATGTAGCAAACTCAGGAATGTCCCTTTAAGAAGTGAAATCGTTCAATGCGTATTTTAGAATATTTTATTTTTAAAAATATGCATGATCAATATTGCTAACATATAACTTCCATTTAAAGGGACATTCCTGAGTTGGCTGCAAATTTTTAAGATGTCGACTAACAGAGACTTTTTAACGATTGTAATTACATATCAAATATATTTTTCTGCATAAAATTAGTGGCTGTATATTAAAAGTGTTTCTGATCGTTCTAATATTTGTACTAGGTTAAATTTCATTATATTTCCTAAAAAATATTTTTTTGTAAAACAAAATCCAGTTTGGGCTTCTTACAAATATTAAGACAACCAGAAACACATTGAATATACAGACACTGATATTCTAAACAAGAAAATATATTTACTATGTAAGTTTAATCGTAGGAAATATTTTATTAGTCGAAAACATCTTACAATGCAGCAAACTCAGGAATGTCCCTTTAAGTAGTTGTATTTAGACCCTCTCTGCAATTTTTTTTTTTTTTTTAAATCTGGATCCGAGCCAGTTTCATTTCACTAAGCATGTAAAGAGACGTCAGAAGAAAACAAAATAATCAAAGGCTCAAGATTCACTTTTCACCATTCACGCATGAATAGAAGAACGAACAAGTCATTTTCAAAGAGCAGGAACGTGTCATTTTACAACTTCATGTCATGGGTCACTCGTTAATAAAGAAACGAATATGCTCGGTTTTTGTGACATGAATAGCGAAGTACAGTTACACTAGATTTGTAAATATGCCTTTTTCAATCATTTTACCCTTTTAGTATATGTCCCACGGCATACAACCATAATTAAAATGTGCTGAGTGCGTCGTTAAAGATAGCTCTTTGTTAAACAAGGTGGTTTATTTACGACGCCATTTCGATGACGGATACATGTTTGATGATACAAGTTTTCAGCTCTTTTTAGAAAGCCGTGTTTAGCTGTTGGGTCATTTTGACAACAAAACAAGACGATGCCTCGATATATTGTAAGTATACCTATATATGTATACATTATATGAGCTTGTGTGTTGTACTGATTTTACGAAACGAGTGTCAGGATGTTTGTTTTGTATTGCCAGAGCAAGAACGAGGGTAATACACAAATCCTGACATGGGTTTCGTAAAACCAGTACGGCACACACGCGAGTGTAATAAAAAAAAATTATTATCCATATTATTATTGTTATAATTATTTTTTATGAATAACGAGGGCCGACTCAAAATGTTTCAACCACAATTAGAAGGAAACGACGAATTGTAAACTGACTGGAGTGTGTTCTGTATTGTGATTGGTTAATTATATTCTTTTTCCGGGATCAAATGAAAATAACACCCGGAAAGCTAATGACGTCATTAGAAAGTGACGTCATTAGCAGTTGGAATAGGCGAAGTTGACGATTCAAGGGTCTACAGTTAGATTGTAGCAGGTATTTTTTTCAAGACATGCCAAATATACAGTTAGTTCTGTAGAAAAACGATTCATTTTACAATGGACATAACCATATGGAGTTTTTAGATGCCCGCAAATGTTTTGCACGCGTGCTTCGTATGATTATTATTAACACGGTTATGTTGAACCATGTGGATAATATATATATATATATATATATATATATATATATATATATATATATATATATATATATATATGACCTAGTGTGTCGTACTGATTTTACGAAACGAGTGTCAGGATTATTGAGAGAGAGAGAGAGAGAGAGAGAGAGAGAGAGAGAGAGAGAGAGAGAGAGAGAGATTATTCAACGAGTTAGTGTGCAGGGCCGTAGCTAGGATTGTTTGGGGGTTTTTTTTTGGGGGGGGGGGGTTTGGGGGGGGGGCAACTGAGTAGTTAATAGTCTAAAACTCCTTAAACAGTCAAGAAGAGAATTTTCTTTAACTTTCTATAATGCCGCCGCCCCATCCCCCCACCCGCCCCCACCCACCCCCACCCCCGCTAGCTACGGCCGTGGTGTGTGGTACTGATTTTATGAAACGAATGTCAGGATTATTGTATTATCCTAGCGAGAGCGAGGATAATACATGAATCCTGACACGAGTTTTGTAAAATCAGTCCGATTCACATACGAGTGTAATAATTTGTTTATTATCCACATTATCCAAAATATAGGGTTTTTTTAATAACAAGCTAGGAAGATGTTAAAACGTTTTAAAAGTAACTAGAAAGTGACAACAAAATGACGTCATTTTCTGAGCGATTACTTCGAGAGGAAGCCGCATTAAGTTATGACGTCGTTTCCCAAAATTACGTCATTTGTTGTGCACGTGAAATCAAACGAGTCTATGTTAATCGGTATTTGTCGTAGTCCTCAAAGGAAACCCGCTACATGTTTTCTAATGCAGCAAGGGATCTTTTATATGCACATTCCCACAGACAGGAAGACACATAACACGGCCTTTGACCAGTTAAGGTGCACTCTTTGAATCGATAAAAATTAAATAAAAATAAAACATTTGAATGGATTCATCGAGGTGGTTCGATTCTGCGACGCAAGCACCTCAAGTGACTGATCTAAATCCCGCCCACAGTATTTACAAATAGCAAGTGTATTTCAAATTTCTATACACTTAACTTTTCTGACACCCAATGGTCAATGTGTTTTATGTCATTAAACATTCATTCATTCATTCATTCTCATTTATTGAACTGGAATATAATTCAGCAACCGGGAAGGTTCACACGAACGTAATTGTAGAATCAGAAATGCTTTACAAGTAGAGATCAGAATATGTTTTTATTGCGCACAGTCCAAGTCTTTGCGATCGGTACAGAGTATTCATTGCGTTTTTCGTTTTGTACATGTGTGGTCATTGTGATCCATGTGAAATGCAGAAAGGAATACATTATACTCTTTTCAGACCTCGATCCGGCTATCATAAATTTTTTTTAGAAATATATATTGTTTTCCTTTTGATAGGATCTGATTGAACTGAAAAACATATGAATAATCGAAGTATTAGGGCATACATGATATTCCGTTGGTTTTACTATGTTTAACCTGATCATGTTGTGTTTGTACACGTCACAACGACCACAGTTGGGGTACGTGTCTGCCTTTTTTCTGTTAGGTTTGTTCATATGTCATAATATTGTACTTTTGACAAGTAGACTGTGCTGCACTGAATGCATTTGTAAGGACCTATTGTTCGTGAACAATTTTATTGTGCTGTCTCTGTCCATCGTTAGATTGGAATGATTTTCCACACAAAAGTAAGTGACACCTTCATGTTTTCGAAGCCTGTTCTCATTAAACGCTGGTTCACAAATATGACATTTGAATTTGAGCGAATCATCGCGCGTTCTCAGATTGCGATTGAGATTACAGGTACTTTGATATTTAGTCGCAAAATATGCATTGTTTCAGCGATCCAGAATTTGCATCTTCTATCTCGACTTCACTGCCAGTGCTAATGAAGTTTAATTCGAGCTTATGAACTTCCATCTTCAGAAAGTTTCCCTGCAATATGTTTGAAGTGCAATTATAATGTCATGATCATATAACTGTACGTAAATATTACAGAATCGTGATTACTTAAGCATAGCAATCGCAATTACACACTGTACTTCATACGAGTACAATATTGAAATCGCGATGACTGAAGCAAACAAATTATCCAAACTTTTATTTATGCCATAATGAGGTCCGATATTGGTGTTCATGTTTATAGGAAATCATTCTTTGATATTCCAGTGTATCACTATATTAACTGTCCGCTTATCTTACCACCTGTTATTCTGTTATTCTACTAGTATGGTGAATGATTCTAACGGTAATGGATGAATGAATAAATGTTTACCAAATTTGCTTTAAATGCCAACGTTGTCTTAAAGCTTCTACACCTATCGGAATTCGGAACGGAAATCATGTGAATCGTGATGAAAATAAGTTTTTTTGTCATCAATAATGTATATACGACGGAATCGCAAAGATATGCACCCGGCCTAACAATGCATTATTCTTCATTCAGTATATTTCCGTACGTTTGGCTTATAGTTGATACAGATCAAACAAGTAATTAGGTCGCGTCCTTAGTCACGTAAAAAAAGAAGGGAAGTTGTTTTTGAAAATGGAACAGTGGTGAATAGAAAACACGAAAACCGGCCTCCGTAACGTAATGGTCACAGGCATGATTAAGGCTCAACTTTTTTCGTTGCAGCCAGTGCACCACGACTGGTGTATCAAAGGCCGTGGCATGTGCTATCCTGTCTGAGATGGTGCAGATAAAAGATCCCTTGCTACTAATGGAAAAATGTAGCGAGTTATCTTTCTAAGACTATATGTCAAAATTACCAAATGTTTGACATCCAATACCCGATGATTAATAAATCAATGTGTTCTAGTGGTGTCGTTAAACAAACCAAACAAACGTTTCAAAGCTCAACTTTGGCAATTAAGAAAATAGTCACGACCAAAAAAAAATGCCATAGAAAAATAGTATCTGCGGCATTTTCCATGACGTTTTTGTGATCAGTGTATAAATTTGTCACATTTAGAACACAAAAAGAAAAATAGTAAAAGAAGGTGACAGAAAAATAATTGCCGAGGGGAATTTAAAACACTGCGGCAATGTCGTTGCCAGGGTTGAAGGCTGGTAGGTACTAGGTTCGCAAGCTACTACTACTACTAACATTTGATGTTTGTTTGTTTTTTGTTTAACGATACCACTAGAGCACGTAGATCTATTAATCACTGGCTATTAGATGTCAGACATTTGGTAATTTTGACATTTTAATCTTAAGAGAGGAAATCTGCTACATGTTTTTTTCATTAGTAGTAAGGGATCTTTTATATTTACTATCCCACATACAGGATAGCACATATTTGAATTTAAGGTGGCCGATGTTGTTGTTTGAAGGTGTCTGCGCTCTCATCACATTTATTTCACTGGTTTGTTATTTTTAATATGTCACTATGTTATATAATAAATATGTCCTTTCACAACAAATTTTGTGTAATATTTCAGAAACGAGGAGCAATTGTTTTCTCTCTGTCATTTGTCTTTGTTGCGGTGATACACATCTTTTATACATACACTGGAGTACACGAGACTCCGAGACGGACAGACCAATTGGGGAGTGGTGTTGATACTATAGACAGAGATCTGAACAATGGGGTGATAAGAGAGTCTGGCCAAGGGAGAGAATCCGTCAAAATCAGACTTTCAGACTTTCGGGAATCATCCAAAAATTTCTTTCTCCATAACCCTGTCACCAACATTAAATTATCGAATAATGACGTATCTTCATCACGAAAGGAGCCTGGAAGAAGACCGAGGTATCTGGTTTATCGATGTGGCGGGAAGTTCACTGTCTGTGGAGGGTGGGCTGATCGATTTAAGGGCATTGCTATAGGATATCTCATTTCAAAAGTAACCAATAGAACGTTCGGAATCAGCATCACGTATCCCCCATGTGACCTACAGCGATATCTGCTACCCAATCAGATTGCGTGGAATACTGACTTCTCTAACATGGTTGTCAAGTCCAAGAAAAACAGCGTTGGGTATCATGATGTCATCCCTGACGTGAACTTCTACCACTCGATTGAGAAGATGGACTTTGACAAATACTTTAAAGAAGACCTTGTGTTTTTTAAAGGTAATCTGGATTACGTCGATAAGTTTAAAAACAATTACCGTTACTTAAATCAAAACGCGTGGCTCGCAAATTTAACACGTGATCAGATTTACGCCAAAGTGTACAATCAGCTTTTTTCCTTAGCACCAGATATTCAAAGAGATCTCTCTTCGTTTCTGAAAATCGCCAGACCAACTCCATCTCACAAACTAGTCTGTTCCCAGATCAGAGTTGGGCGCAACCCCACCAACCCGAGAGATCGAGCGAACATTGGTTCCATGGAGGATGTTTCAAAAGTGTGGCGATTTCTCGGCCAGTACAACGATCCTGATAAATACAGAATATACGTTACATCCGATTCGGAGCAGGTACGCACCGAAGCGCATGCGCGTTTTGGTAAAATGCTCGTCGACACCGAAGGACCACTGGTGCACATCGACAAGTTTACGAACAGCACGAGTGTGTGCGATGGGATGAGGAAGCTTATTCTCGATCAACATGTTCTCATGAACTGTGACGTGTTTCTGCTCACCTTCAGTGGGTTGGGTCGTATGGCAGCTTATCTGAGACAGAAGGAGTCCGGTCTGTTTTGTCTTGTGAAACACGAGATCGTCGGCTGTTCTGCTCACACTCTCAGGGAATTGTACAATGTGTTTGGTTAGATTTGCCTACGTTTATGTTTGATTGGTTAAGCTATCGTGCATAAGGCTGGTAGGTACACGGTACCGGCTCCCACCCAGAGCGAGTTTTAACGACTCAATGGGTAGGTGTAAGGCCACTACATCCTCATTTCTCTCACTATCCAATAACAACTAACAACTAACCCACTGTCCTGGACAGACAGCCCAGATACCTCAGGCGTGTGCCCAGGGCAGCGTGCTTGAACCTTAATTGGATATAAGCCCGGAAATAAGTTGAAATGAAATGATTGTATGAAGGAAATGTTTTATTTAATGACGCACTTAACACATTTTATTTACGGTTATATGGCGTCAGACATATGGTTATGGACAACACAGATATTGAGAGGAGACCCGCTGTCGCCACATCATGGGCTACTCTTTTTCGATTAGCAGCAAAGGATCTTTTATATGCACCATCCCACAGATAGGATAGTACATACCACGGGCTTTGTTACACCATTTGTAGAGCACTGGCTGGAACGAGAAATAGCCCAATGGGTCCAATGATTGGATTAGGTCCCCATGCGAATACCATGGCAGAAATGTGCAAACAGCTAAGTCTAGATTGGTGTGAAAACAATTTTGAGGTCCTAGCTATGACACTTAATAAACAACTAGATAATATTTGGACACTGAATTTGGACGAAAAGCTGGTAAAAATAGAAGAACTTAAATTCCTGGCGTGGCAGATACGGAACTATATGTGGTAGAATAGCGGTGGTAAAAACATTAGCTATGTCAAAACTATCTCATATTTTTGCCAGTCTACCAAATACTCCTAATGAATATATATTAAAAATATAATGATTTTCTCATTTATTTTGAAAGATGGTCCAGATAGATTTAAACGCTTGAAAGATGGTCCATATGGAATTAAACGCTCAGTTATTATACCGAGCATGGGTTAAAAATAATTGAAACATTAACATTTATTAAAGCTTTAAAAGTTTCATGGTTGAGACGCTACTTTTAAACAGACTGCAAACGGAAATCGTTTTTAAATAAATATATAGATAGATAATCTGTCTATATCTAAACTGAGAGCTAACGGTGGTGAATATGTACTTAATAAATAAAAAGTTAAAAAATCCTTTTTGGAATGATGTATTGAATGCATGGAAAGATCTTGTGCTAAAAACAAAAATTGACACGTGACGAAGATAAATCTATATTTTAGGTCACTGACCATAAATATAGGTCACGTGACATAAGCCCGACTCGACTGACTATTTCAGAGTAGATTTTCAATAAACATACTCTTTAAATCATTTGTTGAAGTACAGTAAAGACAAATAACTTTTATTTTTGCGATAACAATACAAAACTTGTATATTTATTTATGAATTAGTGTTTAGAAACGCTTTTTTGATGTGACTGAATGTAGCTAGCTTCTTACAAATAATGACGTCATGTATCTTGTGTGATACGGCAAAAGCCTTGCTAGGCTAACAATACTCGATTTGCATACACAAAACTGGAATAAATAATGATTTTCCGAATATTCCTGTAGGATTGAAGGATAAAAGAAATAACTGGTTACTGTCTTAAGATATCGGTTTTATCCTGCTCAGGTCGAATGGCGAATACATCTCGGCAAAGCCTCGCTGCATTCGTCATTCTGACCTTCGCAGCATAAAGCCGATATCTTAAGATAGTAACCAGTCATTCCCTATATATATTCTCGTGTAGCCAACACCTCACTATCGTTTCCTCGTCCTCTAGCCATGGTAAAGGATTATTATACGACAGAAAAAAAATCACAAATACATTTGCAAGGGGATGATCATATTTAAAAAATGGTGCCTATTTGTTGCTGTATTAGAAGCCAGTGAATAAATATTCTTCTTCTTGATTTAACCGACTTGTTTTTAATGTATCTATAAGTAATATTTATGGTATAACTACGCAAATATATAAATCGTGTAAATAGGAGATCTGGGCCCGTGCTTATAAAACTTTTAAGAGTCCAGACTCAATCGCTAATGATGTCACACGCATACAGTTTGTATGGCGTTGTCATGACGTTAGTGTCTCAGACTCTGTTAGAGTCTCGAGTCTAGACTCTAAACGTTTTATAAGCACCAGGCCCCGTGCTTATAAAACTTTTCAAGTCCAGACTCGAGACTCTATTAGAGTCTCGAGTCTGAACTCGAAGAAATTGGTGCTCATAAAACTTTTCGAGTCCAGACTCGAGACTCTATTAGTCTCGAGTCTGTAAAGTTCGAGTCTGCTTAGTCACCCAGACTCTAGGTTAGAGTCTGAAATAAAATATCCCGTAATACCTTATAAAAATGGCTAGAACTGGGAGAAGGAGAAGACGGTTGTTACATAATGTAAGGAATATTATTGTTAGAAAGCCAAGGATTTTTAAAGATAGATCAAATTCACTTGAGGATTTGTCCGCGGAATGTGTTTTTCAACTTTTCGTCTTTTACCTGCAACAATTATGTACATTACCGGTTTGTTGGCTGTTCCATTGGAACGCCGAACGCTGAGGAATGTTTCGATTCCTCCCCTGAATCAAGTGTTGATTTGTTTGCGTTTTTTGGCATGTGGTTCAAACCACATGTTGCTGGGCGATGCCATGAACGTTTCCCGGGCTAGTGTTGGCCGTATCGTCGTCAGTGTCTGTACGGCATTAGGTAACATCGCTGGACGATTTCTACACCTACCAAACAACGAAGACATTAGTAAAATGAAGCAGTCTTTTCATCAAATTTCAGGTAATCTTTACATGTTCAACTTGGTCGCTCTCTACTGTCAATGAAAACAATTTTCACGTATTAGGCAAGGGACATCATTCCAATCGTCTATGTACAGTACAGTTCCATAAATATTTTATATAGTACAGTGCCATAGATTTTTATTACATCTTACATCATGACATATTTAGATACATGCATGGGAAGGGGTGGAGACGGTGGGCATAACCCCTCTTGCTGAAACTGAATATTTAAAAACAATATATTTCCCTGGGGAGAACAATATAAATAAAAATCCCAACTCTTGCTTTAATACAAATATGGTACAAATAATAAGTGAATTTCTTTCGAATTGCAGCAAATACGATTACATTTTTCAAATGAATTATTTATTTGTATTATTTGTTTGCGTGCGTGTATTTCTTTCTATGGTGTTAAGTACACATTTTATGCAGAAAAGATAGTACAAAACAATCATTTGCATTCATTTCAGGTTTTCCTAATGTTGTTGGTTGCATAGATGGTACTCAAATAAGAATTCAGGCACCCAACAAAAACGAAGAGGATTTTGTAAACAGGAAGGGATATCATTCTCTAAATGTTCAGGTGAAATGTTTGAAGTCATATTTTAAAACTATTTACAAATATGATAATTAGGTATTTAGGATACACGTCAAACCGTACCCAAACCGAAACGTACCTACTTTTTTTTTACCAGCTTCCAGTATACAGTATACATAATAAGTAGGCCTATGTGTAACAAATAATGCACACAATATGAAAATATAGTGAATATTTGATTTCACTACTATTTACACTGAAATAAATTAGAAATAATTGTTATTTATTTTAAAACAAACAAATTTGCATACACTATACATAGAGTACATAAAATGTAAATGACTGATTCAAAATATATATTTTTAAATTACATACCAACTCTGTAAAAAAAAAAGCAGGTATAACAATGCATGTGTGTACAACTGTAGGTAGGTTTATGTATGTGCATGAACATGAAAGATGTACATTGATAAAGGAGTGATAAAGGAGTGATAAAGGAGATATTCCATAATGAGGTTGGGACTTAGCTGAGTGGTAGAGCACTTGCCTGATGTGCAGTGGGTCCATTGGGCTATTTCTTGTTCCTGCCAGGGCAGAACATAGCCCAGTATTAAAATGCTCGCTTGATGCATGGTTGGTGTACGATAAATCCCCATCAGTGAGATATTGGGCTATTTTTTGTTCTAGACAGTGCACCACAACTGGTATATCAAAGGCCGTGGTATGTGCTATCCTGTTTGTGGAATGGTGCATATAAAAAATCCTTTGTTACTAATGACAAAATGTAGCAGTTTTTCTCTTTAAGACTGTTAAAATACCAAATGTTTGACTTTCAGCAGCCCATGATGAATACATATAAATCAATTTGCTCTAATGTGTCATTAAACTAAACACACCGTTTTTGTTCCTGCTAGTGCACCATGAATGGAATATCATCAGTGGTGGTATGTGCTATCCTGTATGTGAGATATTGCATATAGCATCTACCTTGTTACTAATGGCAAAATGTAGCAGGTTTCCTTTCTAATGCTATATGTCAAAATTACAAATTGTTTGACATCCAACAGTTGATGATTAATAAATCAATGTGCTACAGTACGTGGTTTCATTAAACAATAAAAAAAATCTTCTTTAATTCCATAATGAATATCATACATATATTTATATATAAAGCAAGTATTGAATACATGGTAAGGGGTGTGGTGGGTGGGGGTAGGACTAGGCAAAACCAGTTCTGTGTGAACTTTATCAACAAAGTACATTTGAACACAATGAACATCATAAAACCATCCATATTTAGTCAATGCATACAGAAATATGTTTAAAGAGTGTATTTTAACAAATAAACATTTTAAAAGTAATAAAATTGTGGAAGGCAAATGTACTTCAATTCATCTACTTTCTTTTTAAAGAAAACAATTGGTAATTGCAGATTTTCTTCCATTACGAGGAAACAGAAATGTTAACTTGTTTTTTAAGTGCATACAGATATTTGTAACAATTTCATTACCAATGTAAGTTTCAAATTGTACTATAAATTACTTTTGTTGTGAAATTGTACTGTAAATTGCTTTTGTTCTCAAATTTATATATAGGTACAACATTCACAAACAAGATGTATTACAATTTTAAACTAGAAACAGACCTCTTCTTTTTCAATGTGTTTGATGGTACCACTTGCAATTAATGGGAACAATACATTATTTTGCAGATGATCTGTGATCCATGGTTTCGCATAATGGACTATGTATCCAAATGGCCAGGTTCCGTCCATGATAACAGAATCTTCAGACAGTCTGCTGTGTGTGCTCATTTTGAGAGAGGTATTAAACAAGGAATTTACATAGATATCAAAGTTTTGAAATATGTTAATATATATTTTATGGTACAAAACAGGGTTAGACATTATTTATGGGCAGATACAAATTGGTATCAAATGATGTAATATCCTAAATGTTGCATAGTATATGAAATGTTCAACCATAGACAGAATGAACTTACCAGAAGTCTACTACAACACCATTTTATGTTCATGTTATGCTGTCCAATGTATGCCATGTCATTTTGTATCATCAATATATAAAATAAATTATTTGAATTCAATATCAATGTGCATTCTAAAACGACGTTTTGCATGTCTTCATAATGAAATTAGATCTAAGCCTGAGTTTGTTTGTAAATTTGTAATTGCATGTTGTGTTTTACACAATATCGGTATTGACAGAGGTGATGTTTGTTCATTTGAATTTCCCGATTTAAATGATTTACAAAATGATATCATTCACACAGATGGTGATGGTGCTCATATGCGTGAGCACATCACCAATACCTATTTCTCTTGAAGGCATATTTCCACAGACACTAATGCATCACAAAGCAAAACAAGTAATTGAAAATGTATACTCTTAATTTGTATTCATTAATCTTCAATGCTATAAATTGTCAAGAATGTTAATGTTAATCAAGGAATATGTTGGTCTACAAATTAATAAATTTTCAGCGTATCAAATGAATAAAACATTTCATTATAATCCAATATTATGAGAAAAAAAAGCACAAAGGAAGTCATTTATTATGTCGAATGTCAATGGAAACATGCCTTTACTAAAAGTACATTCAAAATTGTTGAGACAACATTGGTTTCTAACATAATTAAAGAAATTTTTCTTCAATATTATTTGTTGAAATGTTTGGAGTTAAAATCCTGTCACATGTATTACAAACATTAGGATGATAAATACATTGATATTGTAACAAATGATAAAAGTCATTTCTATCATTAAAAACGCTACATGAAGTTACAATGGTCACATATCTAATGTATACCAGTGGTAAGTCCCTGATATTCTCATGTTATCATTAAACACGCTACATGAAGTTACAATGGTCACATATCTAATGTATACCAGTGGTAAGTCCCTGATATTCCCATGCTATCATTAAACAGACTACATGAAGTTACAATGGTCACATATCTAATGTATACCAGTGGTAAGTCCCTGATATTCTCATGTTATCATTAAACACGCTACATGAAGTTACAATGGTCACATATCTAATGTATACCAGTGGTAAGTCCCTGATATTCCCATGCTATCATTAAACAGACTACATGAAGTTAAATAGTCACATATCTAATGTATACCAGTGGTAAGTCCCTGGTATTCCCATGCTATCATTAAACACGCTACATGAAGTTAAATAGTCACATATCTAATGCATACCAGTGGTACGTCCCTGATATTCCCATGCTATCATTAAACACGCTACATGAAGTTAAATAGTCACATATCTAATGTATACCAGTGGTAAGTCCCTGATATTCCCATGTTATCATTAAACACGCTACATAAAGTTACAATGGTCACATATCTAATGCATACCAGTGGTAAGTCACTGATATTACCATGCTATCATTAAACACGCTACATGAAGTTACAATAGTCACATATCTAATGTATACCAGTGGTAAGTCCCTGATATTCCCATGCTATCATTAAACACGTTACATGAAGTTAAATAGTCACATATCTAATGTATACCAGTGGTAAGTCCCTGATATTCCCATGTTATAATTAAACACGCTACATGAAGTTACAATAGTCACATATCTAATGTATACCAGTGGTAAGTCCCTGATATTCCCATGCTATCATTAAACACGTTACATGAAGTTAAATAGTCACATATCTAATGTATACCAGTGGTAAGTCCCTGATATTCCCATGTTATAATTAAACACGCTACATGAAGTTAAATAGTCACATATCTAATGTATACCAGTGGTAAGTCCCTGATATTCCCATGCTATCATTAAACACGTTACATGAAGTTAAATAGTCACATATCTAATGTATACCAGTGGTAAGTCCCTGATATTCCCATGTTATAATTAAATATACGCTACATGAAGTTAAATAGTCACATATCTAATGTATACCAGTGGTAAGTCCCTGATATTCCCATGCTATCATTAAACACGTTACATGAAGTTAAATAGTCACATATCTAATGTATACCAGTGGTAAGTCCCTGATATTCCCATGTTATAATTAAACACGCTACATGAAGTTAAATAGTCACATATCTAATGTATACCAGTGGTAAGTCCCTGATATTCCCATGTTATCATTAAACACGCTACATGAAGTTAAATAGTCACATATCTAATGTATACCAGTGGTAAGTCCGTGATATTCCCATGCTATCATTAAACACGCTACATGAAGTTACAATGGTCACATATCTAATGTATACCAGTGGTAAGTCCGTGATATTCCCATGCTATCATTAAACACGCTACATGAAGTTACAATGGTCACATATCTAATGTATACCAGTGGTAAGTCACTGATATTCCCATGCTATAGTAAAATAATAAATATAGAATAAATAGTTAATGACATGTAACATTGGTTTTATTATCTGAAAGGATGAATTGGAAATTTGGGGATTCCATAGAGATTTCTTACAAATTCATACGCTACTTCCTGCTGTTTAGTTGGACGGACTAACATTTATAAATTATAATTTATATGACATAAATTTAAAAAAAAAACATTTGTGTGACTTCCTGTGTGTGACACTGACAGGAATTCCAAAGTAAATAACATATTACATAGAAACCTTGCAAATTTGCATACCATTATTATCCAGGTTAATACACTTAAAATTACCACATGGGTTTTTGACATGGATATTATGGGTAAGTTATAGTATAAATATATTTATTGACTTAGAATTGGGATAACCATATTTTGTTTGATCATTTGTGCATGATAATGCTGATGTTACAGTTGAAAATATCTGTTTTACCGACTCCGGTTTGCATCATGAGTAAAAATCAATTTGCTAAAGTAGAACCAGCATTAACATCTAAAAATGGTCAAATATAACATATTCCTTATTCCTTAATTATTAACATCTAAAAATGGTCAAATATAACATATTCCTTATTCCTTAATTATTTTTATCCTGTAATCCATAAGAAATTATACGGAGAAGCTATTATTTCTTTTAAATTCAGCTACATTGTATGATCACGTATCATGACATAAAACTTTATTTGTATATACTGTAATGAAAGAAATTATTTAAACCAGTATGTAAATTGAAAGGTACTCTGAAGTAGTCAAGTTGTCGGGCTCATGTCACATGACATATATTTTTTGGTGAGTGACTGCAAATACAGAAATTTATTTAGTCATGATATCTTGCAAAAGTGTGTAGTAATTACAGAATTTAAAAATGTATTTAGAAAAAGAAGCATCCCAAGGGACATAACTCTGTGAAAAATGGGTAATTACCATGAACGTAACAGAACATGATGAAGCTATTCACATTTTAACTTAATATCTCGAGGCACTGGCAAAAGTAACAAATTTTTAAAATCTAATTTTTCTATCTCCTAAGTACAAGGTCTGTAACTATCAAAAATTTTGATGAAAATGAGATATTTAAACACGAAATTTTCATCTCAGTATGTCAAGACATTGTGAAAAAGCATCCGGAAAACTATATGTAGGACAGATGGACAGACAGGACGGTTATAAAACCTATAATACCTTCCAGTTGGACCAGTATGGGACTAAAATAATTAACAACAACAACAATGCTATAACTATGAAATTGATAGGGAACTGAGACAAGACGTTATTTTCAAAATAATACCAACATTTTCTAAGTTTAGTTTCTTCTTAAGATGTCATTGTTCACTTTTATGAAAGGTACACATTGGTGATGTTGAATGTACATGTCTGTCTTTATAAAGCAATATCCAGAGAGGTTTTTAAATTTTAATTTTAATTTTCTTTTATTAAAATGAAAAGTTGTTCAAACCAACAAATGTATCATCATGGATGCATGCAAGTTTACAATTCATTACCAGTGGCCATATCTTGTAATGAAAAAATATCGCCAGCGTCTCGCCTCTGTTCCCTGTCAATTTTCATTTTATAGTATTGTTGTTTCAACAGACTTAGTTTTAATTCTTCATTTATTTTCTGTGTTTCTGCTTTTATTTTCAGTGTTTCTGCAATTAGCTTTTCTTTTTCTAAATTGCAGACATCCATATCCAGTTGTAGCAGCTCTTTACTACCTGTTTTCATATTTGAATGTTTCAATTTCTTCGCAGGTACAGTCTTTTGTACGTCAGCTTCTGAAATGAAAAATGTATTTGTGCTATAAGTTGTATGAAATAATTATATAAGTATAAAGTTTCGTATATTATGGGTTTTTTATACATAAAAAAAAAAACATGTTTGAAAATTCTAAAAAATGTGTACAAGACATTTTGGTTATTTGCCTGTTTGTACGTAATCACCAGTAATATTATTGCTGATCTGCATTAGACCCCATGCCATTGTACAAGTTAATAGTTTAATATGACTAATAAACAGTGTAAACAAGGTATAACAAGTATATTCAAGAAATGAGGTGCCACACATGCACAAATTTATTTAGTCATGATATCTTGGCATTTATTTACTTTAAAAAGTTATTTAATTGTTAGGAATAATACAAAATGGATACCATCATCCTCTACATGTATAGGCTGCACTTCATTTCCAGTGACATCAAAATCTGAAAAGATTTTTAAAAGACAAATAAACATTGATTTCAGTTTGGTTCATCAGGGTATGAATAACAAAAAGCTTACACAAACTGTGGAAATCAGCGAAGTCCATCACACATATATATTCACTTTAAGTGAAATAAAGAACAACAATGTGCACAAACAATGATTATCCGTGATTACAGGTAGTAGTTTATTGTCATTTCAATTAAATAATAATTTCTGAAATCATGAATTGTTAAGAAATCTGTAAAATGTTTAAGTCTTTGTTGGGAAACGTTTTCGTAACTGCTACACATACATGTATCTTTGCTGAAAAATTGCATTACCATGTTCCAATTCAAGAGACCGACACGAGTCTTCTTGCTCGATGACACCTTCTGCAAACACAATGAATGAATGAATGAATGAAAGAATGAATGTTTAACGACACCCCAGCACGAAAAATACATCGGCTATTGGGTGTCAAACTATGGTAATGCAAATAAATAAAGTGATGATCAACATCAATATAAAACTTCAAGGTTTAAACAAAAACAGTGTAAAGAACTGTGCAAAAATACAAATACAAATATCACAGAATTTTACGGACACCGAATTTTACTCTAAACTTCAATTTGTGCTGTATTGGCCATTCTCAAAGAGAATGTTACACCCCTGCACCACGGTGAGGTTACAGCACGCGCAGGGGCTGCAAACACAAATGCACAGTACGATAATTATAGTAAATGACTGCAGTATTGGTTTCAAAATGAAAATTATTACAACATGTATGATTTTTTTTCTTTGATGTGAAAACATGATGTGAAAGTATAACTTCCCCAAACAGGTTTAAGTAGGGATATTTTTAATATACATTTTACATTCCGAATAAAATATGTATAATTGACATGAAATTGAATAAAGACATTTTATTTCATTATGTATGTTAATATCCACAACGTGCTAGAAACACATGTAATGTAAGGTTATGTCCAGTGCCCACAGTGGTCTTGCCTCACAGGTTTTATAAAGTTCTGACCACCACTGTTGCTACTGATATTGTTGCCTACTATTTTTTTGCAAGTGTTACGTTTATTTCCTATTCGATATTTGTTTTCTTTGCATTTACATGAAAACAAACCCAAACCCCGACAGGTTTTATATACAAATCATCATATAAAATGCACGAAGTTGACTTAATTCCACTTTTTAAAAATCTCTGTGTCTTTTGAATGCACGTTATTTCTCCTATAAATAACTACGGTCATTTTTTTTTTTTTTTTTAATTGTTAAATTAATAATATTAGTTAAGATTAATATGTTAATATAATTAAGAGAATAGGGGGTAAATTAAATTAATTAAGAAATTAAGTTTTAAAGTAATTATTTGAACCGGTTGGCTACGATCCACATGCGAGTAGCCCCACTTAGAACTCGTTGTGCGATATGCGCTCGTCCGGGGGTAGCCTACGGGCTCAACTAGTTTACTATTAATTATGGTTAAAAATATTATAATAATAAATTAAAATTGAAATATAATAAAATAGTATAGTTTGCTAAGCCTACCTCGGCGGTCTGCCCCTTAGGCCTATTCTTTGGCATATTATTATTATTATTGCTTACTATTATTATTAACTATTAAGTAATTGATAAAATACAGATTGAAAAATATATATTTTATAAAAATTGCCTGTATAAAGACTTTGATGATCAGTGGGAACCTTGGCAGCAGTTCCTCAAACAAATTGTATAAATTCATGTATAAACTTATTAATAGCAAAATATACGAATAAGCTAATAAACATACTTTTATGCAAAATATCGCCAGTTCGGAAAACGTATCTTGACTTTCTATAATTTCTTTTTTTAAAAGATCGCATTGATCTTATTTATTTTTCAAGAAAGGTTTTTTTTTTTTTTTTTTTTTTTTTCTCTCTTCTTCTTCTTTTTCTCTCACTCTTTGTTTCTATTTCTAGTACTCTTCTTCCTAGTCTCCAGAATATTTCCTCTTCAGTTATGTAAGGCTTTTGCATTGCTAATATCCTGTTTTACAATATCATGTTACGCCTATCTGTTTCATCTTAATATTGAATACTATGTATGTGTGCATACGGCTCGCGCCGTTTCTGTTCCCTTTTGTCTATCTTCGGCTTCCTCCCTGTTACTCCACACGTCCGTGTCTGTCTGTCTGTCCCCCCCCCCCCCCCCCCCCCCTCTCTCTCTCTCTCTCTCTCTCTCTCTCTCTCTCTCTCTCTCTCTCTCTCTCTCTCTCTCTCTCTCACACACACGCACATGCATATGTATACACATATTGTTTAATAAGTGCTTTATATACGAGTGTAAAGCTTTAATTATGTATCGTTTATGTATATACAATAATACCATGTACAGCAATGATTCAAGGCCCCAACCTTGACCTTGCTTATGTTTCTGGGGACAAAAAAAAACAAAAAAACTAGTAAGTAATTTTTAATTGGCCTGGTATTATAAATACTAGACCAATTTATCTAATTTAATAAGCAATTTTAAACCCTCTTGCACTCAAGATAAACTATATTTATTTTAAAATTGAACGTCTTGAGTGCTCGAATTCCGCTGACGCACACCGATCGGTATTTCCAAGGCCTACCTTGTGTCACTAGCTGTGACGTCAGAGGTCAGACCAAGGTGACAGCTATGTAAATACTGACTACAGCTATCGATCGGCCGCGTGTCATGTGTGTTAATTATTTTAATTAATTATTTCAACTCAATATTTATTTGTTATTAATCTAGTCTTTGATTATCTTTATTTGTGTAAGTGGTTGTCTATGTCCCCGGGGCCGGGCAGTCCGTGCGATTCTGGCTGCTTTGTCAAAATTTGGTTGGTAGCGGGTTGGTCGCGTGTGAAATTATTGTGCACATGAAATCCATTTTTGCGCGTCATGGCATTCCACGCTGTGTGAAATCTGACAATGGTCCTTCACAAGAATTTCAGCAGTTTGCTGAAAGTTGGGGATTTGAGCACATAACCACATCACCCCGATATCCTCAAGCTAATGGTTTAGCTGAGAGAACAGTGCAAACAGTAAAAAGGTTGCTGAAAAAAGCAGCTGAAAGCGGAAATGATCCATACCTTAGCCTTTTGGATTATCGCAACACATTGCCTCTCCTGCTCAGATGCTTATGAGCAGACGATTGCGATCAATTTTGCCAAATGTGAATTGTCAACTTGAACCCAAAGTTATAAATCCTAGCAAAGTCAAACAAAAATTGAAAACTAAACAGTCCAAACAAAAGATGTATTATGACCGTGGTTCAAAACCATACCCAACCCTTAAGAGAGATGATGTAGTGAGAGTTCAGTTAACTTCGATGGACCGATGGATCCCTGGAGTGGTTAGAAAAACACATCATCCCCAAGGTCATATGTTGTTGAAACGGCTGATGGTATATATCGCCGCAATAGACGCTTCATTATAAAAACAAATGAAAATGTCCCTAGTAAGAGAAAGCAAACTAAAGATGATTCACTCGAGCATATTTCCAGTCTTGCTTCCCCACAATCTCACACTAGAAAAACCCCAGTGTCTGTCCAAGAAGACATCAATAGTAGTAGGGAAAGCACACCAAGTCCAAAATTCCACGGAAATACATCTATTCCTAACCCAGCACAATGTCAAAGTTCCCAGGTGCCCAATCCAACAGTAACTCGATCTGGTAGAATTATTAGGCAACCAGTAAAACTGGATCTATAAATGCTGTTATTGAAACTGCAATAATAATCTTCAATGTAGTTCTATTCAACATACTTTATTGCAGTTTTCTTCAACATAATTTTAAAATAATTTGTTTCTTCAATAATTGACATTTTGCTTAGTGGATCCATTCAGCTTGTTGGGTATTTCTCGTTCCAACCAGTGTACCACAACTGGACAACGTCCGTGGTATGTGCTTTCTTGTCTGTTGGAAAGTGCATTAGGAAACATGTAGTGGGTTTTCTTTTATGACTATGAGTCAGAATTACCAAATGTTTGAAATCCAATATCCGATAATTAATTAATCAATGTGCTCTAGTAGTGTCGTTAAACAAACCAAAGTTCTTCTCCATAAACATTAGTTCTCAGTGCGTGCGTTTATTATAAAAAAAAATTCATAGTATTTGAAACAAAAGGATAACCAGAAATACTTCGGATGTACGGAGTTGAATAATCTAAACAATAAAATCTAAGTGAAAGGGTTTCAAATCCCAATGAAAAATACGCCATAGGGTCTGTCACTTTAAACAGTGGTTTTATTTCGGCTAGGGACGGGACGTGGCCCAGTGGTAAAGTGTTCGAATGAGGCACGGTCGATCTGGGATCGATCCCCGTCGGTGGGCCCATTGAGCTATTTCTCGTTCCAGCCAGTGCACCACGACTGATATATCAATGGCCGTGGTATGTGTTGTCCTGTCTGTGGGATGGTGTATATAAAAGATCCATTGCTATTAATGGGAATCTGTAGTGGGCTTTCCTCTCCAAGACTAATCCAATGACATCCAATAGTCGATGATTAATAAATAAATAATCATGGAATCAACGACGATTTTGTCAAATATCCATTGGACTCATTGTTCAGAGATACGGTCCTGATCGCGGATAATGGTCTTGTCGTTCGGGTTGTATGGTTATCGGGTAATAACACATTTCATTCATTCTTTTCAACTTATTTTCGTGCTTATAGCCAATTACGGTTCAAGCACGCTGTCCTTGGCACACACCTCAGCTATCTGGGCTGTCTGTCCATGACAGAGGGTTAGTTGATGGTGAGAGAGAAGTTGTTGTAATGAACTGGAGTCTGGGTAAGAGCCGGTACCAGGATGCAAACCCAGTACCTACTAACCTTATTTCCAGTGACATTTTGTTTCTTTTGTTTCACGACACCACTAGAGCACATTGATTAATTAATAATCGGTTTTTGGATGTTAACCATTTGGTAAGTATGACTCGTAGTCAGAGGAAATCCTGAATCTTGTATATGCACTTTCCCACAGACTGGAAAGCACAAACTACGGCCTTTGACCAATTGTGCTGCACAAAAAAAATCAGTTGAATGGATCCACTGAGGTGGTTTGATCTTGCGACGCAAGCACCTCATGCTAGCGCTCAACCAACCGAGGTAAATCCCACCCCAATGGTGACGTAACCGCTACACTATCGATACCGGTGATATATCTTACACAAATAGCGTTGTTTATTTAAATATTTCTTGTGTGGTGGTAATCACATGATTAACATATAATTATATATACTAGTATTTACATATTTTATTATTGTGTGGTTGAAAAAAGCTTATTTATTTACATATTAATTACATGGATGTATCAAATGATTAACAAAACTGTTCACGTTTATTGTACTACAGTGTTACATGGATATCATTGTTATATATGTGGTGTTAACTTATGATTAACATAATCATGTATATGTTTTTTGGGGTGTGGGGTGGGGGGTTTGTTTACATATTTATTGCAGTGTCACATCATTAATGTAGTATGTTTATGCTTATTTTGTGCTTCTATTACATGAACAAAGTTTTTAATTATAAGATATTTTGTTATCTTGTTCATTGTCCAACTATAATTATGGTAATATCACATTCAGATAGGGATTTTCTCTTCTTTTTTTTTCTTTTTTTTCGTTTTCGTTTTCTTTTTCTCCACTGCTCCAAGCAGTACCGCCATTCTGTCATCTTCTTTGAACTTTCACTATACTGAGTCCGTGTTGGCGCGCGCGCGAAGTGGCTCGTAATCCGGAAGTGACGTCAGAATGGGATAATCGGCTCAAAGTGGAGACCGCGCTTGTTGGGCGGCCATACCCATCACTTCTTCGTAACTAGGGGGCGCTGTTGACAAGAAAAAAAGGTTATAACTATGAATTTATTGCAGCCTACACTGATGACATGACATTTTAGTAGCGACCTTTGTTAGGGGGTTGCGTCATATTCTCGCGGGAAATATATTGGGTGAAGATTTGCTTGACCAGAGAGGGGTTTTGTCCCTCGAAACCCTCCACTGCACACGCGCCTGTACAGAGGGACAGACAGAGAGGGAAGGGGAGAAAAGGAGAGTGAGAAAGGGGGAGGGGACAGTGAGAGAAATGAAGGGAGAGGGAGGGATAGAGAGACAGGACTACACGGACATCGACTTTCAGACTCATCGCATCTCAGGCGAGCGTTTTACAACAAACACACACACACACACACACACACATACACACTATGACACACTATCACACACACTCTATCTCTCACACACAGACAGCGAGAGAGAGAGAGAGAGAGAGAGAGAGAGAGAGAGAGAGAGAGAGGAGAGAGAGAGAGAGAGAGAGAGAGAGAGAGAGAACTGCATAGTGTCCACCACCCGTCTGTTCCTGCGGGCACGTTGACAATAAACGCATACTGAACCAGCGTCGTTCTGGCGGTTTGTTTCCCACGCCGCAGGGACAGACAGCCCAGATAACTGAGGTGTGTGTGTGGCCAGGACAGCGTGCTTGAACCTTGGTTGGCTATAAGCACGAAAATGAAGAGTGGGGTATAAAAAACTTCAAATATTAGCTATCAAAGTTATCACTTCATTATAAAAACGAACGTATAAAGTATGTAAAGAGTTGTGGGTAAGAGCACAATACAAATATCAAAGTCAGTATATTTTAAAGCTTTGTATAAATATCAAAATGTTTTTAAAACTTTTAATATTAATTCTGGATGGAATTTAAAAGACTGTCACTCTAATATATTTCTAGGGGCGAGACGTAGCCCAGTGGTAAAGCGCTCGCTTGATGCGCGGTTGGTTTGGGATCGATCCCCGTCAGTGGGCCCATTGGGCTATTTCTCGCTCCAGCCAGTGCACCACCGACTGGTACATCAAAGGCCGTGGCATGTGTTATCCTGTCTATGGGATGGTGCATATAAAAGATCCCTTGCTACCAATCGAAAAGAGTAGCCAATGACGTGGCGACAGCGGGTTTCCTCCTTCAATATCTGTGTGGTCCTTATCCATATGTCTGACGCCATATAACCGTAAATAAAATGTGTTGAGTGCGTCGTTAAATAAAACATTTCCTTCCTCTAATATATTTCTGTTACCAAATATAACTTCAGATGATTACACTCCAACAAAATGTGTCGCACTGTCAGCGTACACTGGCGATATTCAAATTTAGGAAGAGGGCCCTTTAAAATAAATTATTGTGTTAAATGTGTGCCCTTAATGCAGTGCCGGATTTATAAGGGGGCAATTGCACCGCCCTGTCCCCTCCACCAGAGGGCCCCACCCCCAGACTAAGGACTTCCTTTATAAAAAAACATGTAATAATTATATAATTAGTTCATTTTTTTATTCGTCATGTAATTTAATTTCTATGTTGAAGGACCCCCAAACCTGAAGTGCCCCGGGCCCCCCAAGGTTTAAATCCGGTCCTGTCTTTATGCCAACATGGCTTGATACCCAACAAAATATGACATCTTTATTAGCAATGAACTAAAGACACACCTTTGTATCGCCATCCAAACCAAGTGATGTTCTAGTTTCATGTATTGTAATATAGTATCACGGTACATGGCTTGGATTATAAATAACTGCATCTGTGCAATGTTTCTTCAGATGCACAAAATTCAATACTAATTTGGTTGGTTTGAAACACAAAGGTGGCAAAATAGAACATAATAATATTTTTTTTTTTTTTAAAGTTGACATGTTTGCAGTACATACCCAGAGGGCCCACATAAGCTTAGCTGAAAACCAAATCGATGAAATTACCTTTTATAAGGATGCTACACTAGTACATTCTAATCTTGGCTGGGGGGATAAACAGTAAATTTCATGTTTTACATTAAAGGGACATTCCCGAGTTTGCTGAATTGCAAGATGTTTCTGACTAATAAAATATTTCTACGATTAAACTTACATATTAAATATGTTTTCTTGTTTAGAATATCAGTGTCTGTATATGCAATGTGTTTCTGGTCGTCTTAATATTTGTAAGAAGCCAAAACTAGATTTTGTCTTCAAATAATTTCGTACGTACGAAAACATCCTTTTTAGGAAATAAAATGAAATTTAACCTAGTACAAATATTAGAACTATCAGAAACACGTTTAATATGCAGCCACTAATATTTTATGCAGAAAAATATATTTGATATGTAATTACAATCGTTAAAAAGTCTTTGTTAGTCGATAACATCTTAAAAATTGCAGCAAACTCAGGAATGTCCCTTTAAGGTCTCACTACACAGATGTCATCTGCCATTGAAATCCATGTTATACTGCCTCACTTTAAACGCCAATAGAACTGGTTCTCGTTGGCACTAACAACATACACCATTGCGAACATACATTATATTTTAGCATTTCTTTTCACTCCAAAATTGAGAACATTCCCGTCTCAGTTGTTTGCTCTATGACCGCATTTGGCTGTAGTACCGGTCCGAATAGGTGGTTCATTAACCGATTCACTCCGGTTGTCTCTTCCGCTATATACACCCATGTCCCAAAAAGTCAATATACAGTATTACAAAATAACATGGGCTTACTATTAAACATACATATTGTTTTAATTATTCACCAATTTCAAGAAGTGAACCATAACGTGTCACAATTAGGAACTACAGTGGAATTAAGTGAAATGTGTTGTGGGTCGTTAAATAAAATATTTCTTTCTTTCTTTGTACATTTTCTTCTATAACACAACGATAATAAAGCGAGAAGCTGGTAATGCACAATATACGTTTGTTTTCCTCAATAATATTTCTCTGTATTTAGTTGGGGTTTTTTTAAATAAAAATCTAGCTAGTAATATTTGTAATTATATAATTGCATTCCTTGCCCCTAAACAAGTTAGGTTAGACCAAAACAAATGCGATCGTAGGTGGCATGGGTGCTGAAATAGTACTAACACCCCCCCCCCCCCCCCCCCCCCCCCCCCCCACCCCCCCCCCCCCCCCCCCCCACCCCCCCCCCCCCCCCCCCCCACCCCCCCACCCCCCCCCACCCCCCCCCCCCCCCCCCCCCCCCCCCCCCCCCCCCCCCCCCCCCCCCCCCCCCCCCCCCCCCCCCCCCCCCCCCGGTTGTTATGTGGCCGCCATCTTGAAAATCTAATATATGGAACAAGTGGTTCATATTAAAAGTTGAAAATTATGACAATAGGCAACTTGTGGACGAAATTTGATGCTTTTATCTGGAATTACCACATCATTTTACTGGGTTGCTTGAAAAAAGTCTCCATTTTGATGGCGTCATTTGAGCATGTTTATCTCCACAGGAATTCTGAGTAATTTTCACCTGTGAGATCGTCAGGACATATACTATCGAGAAATATCAGGTCAGTATTTTTTTACTATTTTTTTTATATATATAATTCTGCACAAAATATTAAGTTTAAGTTTTACAATATATCGTAAGAAAAAAATTAACGTTGGATATGTTTCACTTATTGTGTACGAAGCCAAAACAAGGGTCCAAAAAGAAACTATCGTCGACCTCAATAATGATGAATTCAGAAATCACAATTGACAATAACAATTTGTTGACCAAAAATCCACATAATAAATAAAATAAATATGTTTAATTATTGTTCTGTTCATTATTTAAAATGCGGGATTTAGCTCAGTCGGTTGAGTGCTCGCTCGACGTGCTTCCGTCGCAGGATTGAACCACCTCGGTGGCTCCATTCAGCTTGTTGGTTTTTCTCGTTCCAACCAGTGCACCACAACTGGACAAAGTCCGTGGTATGTGCTTTCCTGTCTGTGGGAAAGTGCATTAGGAAACATGTAATGGGTTTCCTCTTATGACTATGAGTCAGAATTACCAAATGTTTGACATCCAATAGCCGATGATTAATTAATCAATGTGCTCTAGTGGTGTTGTTAAACAAACCAGACTTCGTCTCCATAAACATTACTTTCAAATACCAAAATATGGCTCTAATAATGAAAAATACGCCATAGGGTCTGTCACTTTAAACAGTCTGTCGTCACTTTAAACAGTCTGTCACTTTAAACAGTGGTTGGTATTTGTGTGAAACTTAAGGGCGGGACGTAGCCCAGTGGTAAAGTGCTCGAATGAGGCACGGTCGATCTGGGATCGATCTCCGTCAGTGGGCCGATTGAGCTATTTCTCGTTCTCGTTCCAGCCGGTGCACCACGACTGATATATCAAAGGCCGTGGTATGTGCTGTTCTGTCTGTGGGCTGGTGTATATAAAATATACATTGCTACTAATGGAAAAATGTTGTTGGCTTTCCTCTCCAAGACTATGTAAAAATTACCAACTGTTTGACATCCAATAGTCGATGATTAATAAATAAATAATCATGGAATCAACCACTATTTTGTCAAATATCCATTTGACTCATTGTGCAGAGATACGGTCCTGATCGCGGATAATGAGTTTGTCGTTCGGGTTGTATGGTTATCGGGTGATAACACATTTCATTCATTCTTTTCAACTTATTTTCGTGCTTATAGCCAATTAAGATTCAATCTAGCTGTCCTGGGCATATATCTCAGCTATATGGGCTGTCTGTCCAGGACAGAGGGTTAGTTGTTAGTGAGAGAGAAGTCGTTGTAATGAATTGAGCCCTGTTCCATGAAGCGAACTTAGCCCTAAGATTACCGTAGGCGCATAGCTACCCTAAGCACTTAAGTTGATCTTAGGGCTAAGATCGCTTCGTGGAACGGGGCCCTGGAGTCTGGGTAGGAGCCGGTATCGGGATGCAAACCCAGTACCTACTAGTCTTAATTCCTGTGACATTTTGTTTCTTTTGTTTAACGACACCACTAGAGCACATTGATTAATTAATAATCGGCTTTTGGGTGTTTACCATTTGGTAAGTCCGACTCGTAGTCAGAGGAAATCCTGAATCTTGTATATGCACTTTTACACAGACAGGAAAGCACATACCACGGCCTTTGATCAGTTGTGCTGCACTAGTTGGAACCATAAAACAAAAATCAGTTGAATGGATCCACTGAGGTGGTTTGATCTTGTGACGCAAGCACCTCATGCTAGCGCTTAACCAACTGAGGTAAATCCCACCCCAATAGTGACGTAACCGCTACACTAATCGATACCGGTGATGATGTATCTTGCACACATAGCGTTGTTTATTTCAATATTTCTTGTGTGGTGGTAATCACGTGATTAACATATAATTATATATACTAGTCTTTACATATTTTATTATTGTGTGGTTTCACTTGAAAAAGCTTATTTATTTACATATTAATTACATGGAGGTATCAAATGATTAACAAAACTGGTCACGTTTATTGTACTGCAGTGTTACATAGATATCATTGTTATATATGTGGTGTTAACTTATGATTAACATAATCATGTACATGGGGGGGGGGGTTGGAGGGGGGTGTTTGTGGGTGGTGGGTGTTTTGTTTACATATTATTTATTGCAGTGTCACATGATTAATGTAGTATTTTTATGCTTATTTTGTGCTTCTATTACATGAACACAGTTCTTAATTATAACATATTTTGTTATCTTGTTCATTGTCCAACTATAATTCTGGTAATATCACAGTCAGATAGGGATTTTCTCATCTCTTTTTTTTTTTCTTTTTTTCTTTTTTTGGGTGGGGGGGGGGGGGGGGCTCTTCTTTTTCTTTTGTCACTGCCCCAAGCAGTACCACCATTCTGTCATCTTCTTTGAACTTTCACTATACTCGAGTCCGTGTTGGCACGCGCGCGAAGTGGCTCATAATCCGGAAGTGACGTCAGAATGGGAGAATCGGCTCGAAGTGGAGACCGCGCTTTTTGAGCGGCCATACCCATCACTTCTTCGTAAGTAGGGGGCGCTGTTGACAAGAAGAAAAAAAAAGTTGAACTATGAATTTATTGCAGCCTACACTGATGACATGAAATTTTAGCAGCGATCTTTATCAGGGGGTTAAGTCATATTTTCACGGGGAAGATTTGCTTGAGAAAGGGAGGAAGAGTGAGGGAGGGGAGGGAGACAGGACTACACGGAGATCGACCCTGAGACTCATCGCATCTCAGGCGAGCGTTTTACAACAAACACACACTCTCTATCACACACACACAGAGAGAGAGAGAGAGAGAGAGAGAGAGAGAGAGAGAGAGAGAGAGGAGAGAAGCAGATAGAAAGAGACGGAGAGAATAAACCTACGCATGGTTAGCCAGCGTCGTTCCGACGGTCTGTTTCCTACGAGAGCCGTCACCAGGGAACCTCGCCGTAGGGGAACTGTGCCGATCGTTATCGTTACTGCGATCCGCAGGCGTTTCAGAGATAGTCGAGCGGGTTTCACCTTCAGCTGCAAATACATCGTTACAGATAGACAATGTATACAGATAAGGAATATACGTAAATACCTTAATTAACATGGGCTCGTCCACCGAGTGGAGAGAGACCGGCCTCGAGCGGTGGTGTTGTGGTTACGCCATCGGACATAAGGCTGGTAGGTACTGGGTTCGCAGCCCAAGTACCGGTCCCACCCAGAGCGAGTAGATACATGTAGGTGTAAGACTACACCCTCTTCTCTTTTACTAAAAACTAACCCACTGTCCTGGACAGACATCACAGATAACTGAGGTGTGTGTCCAGACAGCGTGCTTGAACCGTAATTGGATATAAGCACGAAAATAAGTTGAAATGAATGAAGAGTGGGGAGGATTTGCTTAGAGGTGTGAACGAATCCACTTGCGACAATTTTTTTGGGTTGGTTGTTATTTATTATTGTTCGTTTCTTTGGGGAAAAAAGAAAGAAAGAAATGTTTTATTTAACGACGCACTCAACACATTTTATTTACGGTTATATGGCGTCAGACATGGTTTTGAGAGGAAACCCGCTGTCTTTTATTTGCGTTTCGCAAAGGCAGGATAGCACAAACCATGGCCTTTGTTGAACCAGTTATGGATCACTGGTCGGTGCAAGTGGTTTACACCTACCCATTGAGCCTTGCGGATTTGGATTCGGTATCTGGATTAAAAATCCCATGCCTCGACTGAGATCCGAACCCAGTACCTACCAGCCTGTAGACCGATGGCCTAAACACTACGCCACTGAGGCCGGTCTTTGGGGGAAAAAACTTCAAATATTAGCCATCAAAGTTATCACTTCTTTACAAAAACGAACATATAAAATATGCAAAGAGCTGTGGGTAAAAGCACAATAAAAATATCAAAGTAAGTATATTTTAAAACTGTATACACATTTTAATTTTAATTCTGAATGGAATTTAAAAGACTGTCACTCTAATATATTTCTGTTGCTAAATATAACTTCAGATGATTACATTCCAACAAAATGTGGGCGGTACGTAGCCCAGTGGTGTGCGATCGGTCTGGGATCGATCCCCGTCGGTGGGTCCATTGGGCTATTTCTTGCTCCAGCCAGTGCGCCATGAAGTGGCGACAGCGGGTTTCCTCTCTCAATATCTGTGTGGTCCCTAACCATATGTCCAACGCCATATAACCGTAAATAAAATGTGTTGAGTGCGTCGTTAAATAAAACATTTCCTTTCTTCCTTAATGCAGTGTCGGATTTATAAGGGGAGACTTGCCCCGGGTCCCCCTGCCAGAGGGGCCCCCAGACTCAGGACTTAGTTAATTTTTTTATTTGTCTTGTAATTTAATGTCTTGTCTTAAGGGGACCCCGAACCTGAAGTGTCCCGGGCCCCCCAAGGTCTAAATCCGGTCCTGCCTTAATACCAACATGGCTTGATACCCAACAAAATATGACATCTTTATTAGCAATGGAACTAAAGACACACCTTTGTATCGCCATCCAAACCAAGTGATGTTCTAGCTTCATGTATTGTAATACAGTGGAACCTCGTTAGTCCGGACTCCATTACTCCGGAAACCTCACCTTACGGACGGTTTTATCACAAAACGAAACGACTACCCAGTAAAGTTATTCGTTAATCCGGATATTCAGCTTCCGGAACCGGACGGTCATAATTCTGAACCAACTGTAAAAAGTAAAGGCAAATTGCTTCGTTTGACCGGTCGCCGCTGATTGAACATACAAGTAATCCGCCAATTAACGCTCAAGGAATCGACAGAGATAAAATGGCTGCACGGGATTTCACACCGCAGTTTATTTAACCATTCACCTGTGTTTATTTAGTGTTAGTCAGATAGAGCACAAGTGTTCACAAGTGTTTGATGTTTTTTTTAATATAATTTCTTTGATCTATGACCAGACTGGCTGTTTTATTTTATGAGAAAAAAAAAAAGTATTTTATTTTTAAAAGTGTGTAACTCTTGATCATACCCTACGGTACCCCATGACCTCGTATTGTAACTACCCTCCTAACTTACCTGTATGATTTATTACTGAATACTGTTCATAATTGTTTTGGTGTCCAACTCAAGAGTATTGCCAGTCACCCAAAATAAAGACAAAGGAAACGTCTTTATATGTTATTGCTATCAAAACACTGGCTCGCGACTCTTTCACAAGTGGAACAATGCTCATTCAGTTTCACGCCGGTTTTGAGAGAGTTATATTTCTGTGCTAGGGGCGGAGGGATGTATCATGTCGGCGCTAGTATTATATCAGTAGATATAGCAAAAATTAATTATAATTTCGCCATTTTATATGTATAAAATATAATCTGTAAACGTAAAAACTTTAAACTAATAATGATTGTATACAAGTGAGAAACAATATGCATTCCTCAACAACGTACCCACTTCGTGGAAATGAACTCAACCACGTGGCCTAGGTTTACAACATTAACCGGTACGACTAATAAAATTTTAAACTTGTTGTCGCTAGTAATCAAACATTTAGTATCAACAATGTAACATGTCTTAAACAGTATTTCATTTTATTTAATCGCATTTTCTAACTTTAAGATAAGCACCTGGCAGTACACTACTGAATAGTAGACACAAAACTGGTTGAAGAAATGTCTGGTTAAAAAAATCAAATGTGTCGTTTTTAGTTTGTTTGTGAATCAAGGGAGATTACTCATCACGTACATTTCAGTAATCCGGAAATTTGTTAATCCGGACGTTTTTTTTAATAACCATACTGTCCGGACTAACGAGGTTCCACTGTATGTAATCACGGTACATGGCTTGATACCCAACAAAATATGACATCTTTATTAGCAATGGAACTAAAGACACACCTTTGTATCGCCATCCAAACCAAGTGATGTTCTAGCTTCATGTATTGTAATATGTAATCACGGTACATGGCTTGATACCCAACAAAATATGACATCTTTATTAGCAATGGAACTAAAGACGCACCTTTGTATCGCCATCCAAACCAAGTGATGTTCTAGCTTCATGTATTGTAATATGTAATCACGGTACATGGCTTGATACCCAACAAAATATGACATCTTTATTAGCAATGGAACTAAAGACACACCTTTGTATCGCCATCCAAACCAAGTGATGTTCTAGCTTCATGTATTGTAATATGTAATCACGGTACATGGCTTGATACCCAACAAAATATGACATCTTTATTAGCAATGGAACTAAAGACACACCTTTGTATCGCCATCCAAACCAAGTGATGTTCTAGCTTCATGTATTGTAATATGTAATCACGGTACATGGCTTGATACCCAACAAAATATGACATCTTTATTAGCAATGGAACTAAAGACACACCTTTGTATCGCCATCCAAACCAAGTGATGTTCTAGCTTCATGTATTGTAATATGTAATCACGGTACATGGCTTGATACCCAACAAAATATGACATCTTTATTAGCAATGGAACTAAAGACACACCTTTGTATCGCCATCCAAACCAAGTGATGTTCTAGCTTCATGTATTGTAATATGTAATCACGGTACATGGCTTGATACCCAACAAAATATGACATCTTTATTAGCAATGGAACTAAAGACACACCTTTGTATCGCCATCCAAACCAAGTGATGTTCTAGCTTCATGTATTGTAATATGTAATCACGGTACATGGCTTGGATTGTAAAATAACTGCATCTGTGCAATGTTTAGGGGCGTGACGTAGCCCAGTGGTAAAGCGCCCTCTCGATGCGCGGTCGTTCTGGGATCGATCCCCGTCGGATGGACCCATTGGCTTATTTCTCGTTCCAGCCTGTGTACCACGACTGGTATATCAAAGGCCGTGGTATGTACTACCCTGTCTGTGGGATGATGCATATAAAAGATCCCTTGCTGCTAATCGGAAAGAGTAGCCCATGAAGTGGCGACAGCGAGTTTCCTCTCTCAATATATGTGTGGTCCTTAACCATATGTCTGACGCCATATAACCGTAAATAAAATGTGTTGAATGCGTCGTTAAATAAAACATTTCCTTCCTTCTTCCTGTGCAATGTTTCTTCCGATGCACAAGATCCAATACTAATTTGGTTGGTTTAAAACACCAAGGTGGCAAAATAGAACATGACGGCGTTTCCAAAGTATTTGAATGAAGTGATGACAATAATTTAGGGTTGCTTAAAAATTGCTTTTGTTTTAATAGCCTATCACGTGAACAAGGGTTGAAAACCAAAACAAAATGAACCCGCTGCCTTGATGAATTTTCAAATTTTCTTCACTTGTGCTTGGTCAGACTATCAACTGTCATGACGAAGTTGAGATAACTGGTATCTAACGGACACGAATGTATTATTCTATTTCTTACATATCCAAAAAAAAACACCCCAGGTTTTAAGCAAATTTTAACATCTTTTTCGACTAAAAGTTATTTACAGCCGTTTTACTTATAGCTGCCTTACGCGCCACAGACACATGATTGCCAGGTTAACTATACGTCACAGTGTAATCGATTTCTACCGTGCTGTTTATTTTATTGGACGTATGGCATTGGTGACCTGGGCCCCATTCCACGAAGCGATCTTAGCGCTACGATCACTTTAAGTACATAGAGTAGTTATGCACTTAAGTTGATCTTAGTGCTAAGATTGCTTCGTGGAACGGGGCCTTGGTCATCACCTAGGGGTAGCAAATCGTATGTCTTGAAATAATCGTTAACGCACGTGTATAAACAACTATGTGTTATCGAGTCGCAAGAGCGCCCAGACTAGCAACTGGACAGTCGTAGAAGTCGTGACAGAAGAAAGCTGGCCAAGTTTGTCGTGACACTTGGTAGTCTTACCCTAGCATTAGATTATGCAGTGTTATATATGTAAGAAAGCTACACACCACGACTTGGTAAGTAATGTGTATGATGCCACATCCGTGCAGATGGGAGGGCGGACATGCCGGCACCCTGAGGCCATTCTCTCGCTGCTCGAACGTACTTCTAGCCGCAACCTTCGGGTACTTGATCGTCTGCAGTCGGTTTTTCAGCGTGTGGGTTATCGTCTGACAGCGGTACTCCGTCAACTGCAACACCAAGCAAAGAAAGATGTCCATTTTGGTTTGACATCATCATAAAAGAAAGGTTGCAGGTATTTGTTTGCAGGTTGCAGGTATTGGTTTAACGACACGTCAACATCTTTAAAAACTTCCACTATTTTTGTTCAGGTCAGGTCAGGTCAGAGAGTTCAACATGCACATTCAGAGCAAGCTGTTGTGGCGCACGCCTTTCCTGGGCGCAGGTGTCGGCCTCAGCCGGTTCCTCCGTCCAGGACAGGAAAGGGGTGGGGAGGGTAAAGGGGAGGGGGGGGGGGGCGCCTGCACTGTCAGGTGCAAAGGAGCACCTGCAGTCCGACTGTGATCAGTAACAGGCGGAGGGGTGGTTTGGTGCTATGGAATTTTGAGTCCCGAAGGATGAGTCGAAAGAGAAATGGTGCGCATTTTTTAACGGTGCGCCGAAATAGTAAAGAAGGGAGCTACGTATATAGTTTTGGAATTTAGTAAACCGAGGGTAGCTACAGACCACAACTATTAAGGTTTATATTGACTGGATACGGCGCGTGCGTGCGGTCCGCCTAAAACTAATCGAAATACATTAGTTTAATCATCGGCTATTGGATGTCAAACATTTGGAAATTATGACATATAGTCTTAGAGAGGAAACCCACTACATTGTTCCATTAGTAGCAAGATATATTTTGTATGCATCGTTCCAAAAACAGGATAGTACATACTACGGCCTTTGAGTTACCAGTCGTGGTAGAAATAGCCTAATGGGCCCCCGATGGGGATCGATCCTAGACCGACCGCGAATCAAGCGAGCACTTTACCCATGAGCTACGTCCCGCCCCACGTTATAGAAGGGCACAAAACTCCGACCAACATGTTATATGTCTCACTAAACACAAATTTCCTTTGGATCTGCGCTTTTTTTTTGCTTTTTTTTTTTTAGATATAAACATTTGTTTTCATCAAAATTTAAAATACATTTAACACAAAACTGTATTAATATCCAGGCCCGTAGAAACGGGGGGCCGGGGGGGGGGGCTGTTTTCCTCCCCTCTTCGAGGACGAAAACGTATGTTCATCTGTACTTTTAAAAAAGGATAAAACCTAGAGGCTGTGAACACCCACTACAAGTTGTGCACCCCCTCCCCCTTCCCCTCCAAATATCGTTCCTATATCTCTAACGTACACTTGCAGTTATGTAAATAACTTAGTATATGCTATTCTGTCTGTGGTGCATATAAAATATCCTTGATCCTAATGGACATTTTTAGCGGGTTTTCTCTCTAAGACTGTATGTCAAAAATTACCAAATGTCTGACATCCAATAGCCGATGATTAATAAACCAATGTGCCCTAGTGGTGTTGTTAAATAAATCAAGCTTTTAACTTTTAACAGTTTTTTATCGTTCCAACCAGTGCAGCACAACTGGTCAAAGGCTGTGGTATTTGCTTTCCCGTCTGTAGGAAAGTGCATATAAAAGATCTCTTTCTGCATTAGGAAACATGTAGCCGGTTTCCTCTCTGAGACTATGTGTCATAATTACCAAATGTCTGACATCCAATAGCCGATGATTAATAAATCAATGTGCTCTAGTGGTGTCGTTAAATAAATCGAACTTTTAGCTCTTTATAATTTAGGGGCGGGACGTAGCCCAATGGTAAATCGCTCGCTCGATGCAGTCGGTCTGGAATCGATCCCCGTCGGGCTATTTCTCGTTCCCGCCAGTGTTCCACAACTGGTGTAACAAAGGCTGTGGTATGTACTAGCCTGTCTGTGGGATGGTGCATATAAAAGATCCCTGCTAATCAAAAAGAGTAGCCCATGAAGTGGCGACAGCAGGTTTCCTCACCATGTCTGACGCCATATAACCGTAAATAAAATGTGTTGAGTGCGTCGTTAAATAAAACATATAAAACGGTTATATGGCGTCAGACATATGGTTAAGGACCACACAGATATTGAGAGAGGAAACTCGCTGTCGCCACTTCATGGGCTAGTCTTTTCGATTAGCAACAAGGGATCTTTTATATGCACCATCCCACAGACAGCATGGTACATACCATGGCCTTTGTTACACCAGTTGTGGAGCAATGGCTGGAACGAGAAATAGCCCAATAGATCCACCGACGAGGACCGACCGCGCACCAAGCGAACACTTTACTACTGGGCTACGTACCGCCCCCAAACATAACATCTACAACAATAAATTTATTACAAACCATTCGCAATTCAAGGGAGACAACCATATCACGTGCCGTGTTGTTATGGACGATGTGGCTGAGCGGGATTATCTCTCCTGGGACATAGCCCTGTCGGTCGAGCCGCAGGGCGCTGTGACACACACCCTGTTGAGAGAACAGTGATGAGGTGGTCATCTCCTCCGATCTCTCGATCTGCTCCTGAAATAACACAAACACATCAGATTGGTCAACACACTGCACTCCGCAATTGTTTGACACGCACACGGACACGCGCGCGCACACAAACACACACAAACACACACACACACACACACACACACACACACACACATAGGCGTATGGGCTCCCATTTTTGATGGTGAGGGGGGAGGGATTACAACGTTTATTCATAACAGCATTACTGCCATACAGCTATATAGGGTTGCAAATGAAGCGCTAAGCATTTTACGTGGGTTACAACTAATATTTTGGGTAGACTAATGAAAATACACGGTGAAAAGTGTTCAGGCCAGCTAATTTTTTCCGAATTTCTCAATTGTTTTTTGCCCGAATTTGAGGATTTTCTCCAGGACGGTTTGATACATACGCGCGCTCGCACAGACACACACACACATGCACGCACACATCACAAATAGGGAAAAGAGAAGAAAAACAACACAACCAATGAATAGCAATGAATGTTTAACAGCACCCCAGCACGAAACGCATCTGTGGTGACGTTAAACATTCATTCATTCATTCATTCATTGAGGGTTTTGTTCTTTGATTTTGGGGAATACAACAATTGTATAGTGCAATATTAGGCGATTGTTGTTGTTTGTTTTTTTTTGCGGGGGGGGGGGGAGGGGGTTACTTGTTTGTTTTAATTTAATTCTTTTTTATGGCAGATCATTTGTAGGGCATTGTATTCGCTTGGTACTTTAATTGCGTGCAGTGTGTTCTTAACTTGCCATTATATATGTAACTAATAATTTGATGGTGACCCAGTAGCAGGTAAGTAACAGTTTTTTTCAGTTTCAGACCTATTTGATGCTACATTAGAGGGTGTTTTTTCCTCCTCTTTTTAAAAATAATATATCACTAGAGCACACTGACATGTTAATCATCGGCTATTGGATGTCAAACATTTGGTAATTCTGACATATAGTCTTAGAGAGGAAACCCGCTTCATTTTTCCATTACTAGCAAGGGATCTTTTATATCCACCATCCCACAGATAGGACAACACATACCACGGTAATTAATGCACCAGTCTTGGTGTTGATGCTACATGTACTAGTGCTTATACGGAACAGGAAATGTTTTATTTAACGACGCACTCAACACATTTTATTTACGGTTATATGGCGTCAGACATATGGCTAAGGACCACACAGATATAGAGAGGAAACCCGCTGTCGCCACTTCATGGGCTACTCTTTTCGAATAGTAGCAAGGGATCTTTTATATGCGCCATGCCACAGCCAGGGTAGTACATACCACGGTTTTTGATATACCAGTCGTGGTGTAGTGCTTATACGGAGACTATGACTCACGTTTACGTGGGAGATGGTGTTGAGGTCGAGCTTGGCGATTACTCGGATTTTTCGTGTCACGTTTTCTTCTTCCCACGATTTCTTGAGCCGCGCCCTCAGCATGTACCGGACATACCCGAACTCTCCCTCGTACGAGTTCGGGCTGTGTGGCGGAATGTGGAACGTGAAGTCGAACACGTGTCTTCCTTTCCTTAAACAACCATTTTCTGAAATGCAGCGTGTACAGTCATAAACAGACATCCAAGAAAAAGAGTGAATTGATGCACAAAAAGAAACAGACTAAATGCTTATATAGTCTGGATGTGGCGCTTGTGTGCGGACCGGATAAAAAGCAACAACCCCGAAATACAAATAAGTTTCAATGAGGGCGTCTAGACTGGATGCAGGTCCGAGTGCTCTACCATTTGAGAGCTAGTGTTGTAGCCTTCAGACGGAACCCGCTAAAAAAAAATCATTAGTAGCATGGAATCTGATATATATATATATATATATATATATATATGCATTTTCCCCAGACAGGATAGCACATACCATGGCCTTGATATACCTGCCGTGGGGCACAGGTTGGGGCGGGGGGGGGGGGGATGAGAGAATACAAAAAGTTTGGTAATTTTGACATATAGTCTTTTGACATTAGTCTACATTTTTCCATTAAAAGCAAGGGATATTTTATAAGCACCATCCCACAGACAAGATAACACATACCAGTCGTGGTACACTGGCTGGAACGAGAAATAACCCAATGGGCCTCGCTCCAAACCGACCGCGCATCAAGCGAGCGCTTTCCCACTGGGCTACGTCGCGACTCTTAGACAAGCAGTTTGAGAGTATTGCTAATATATCTCTCCTACTGGGCCAAAAACACTTTCATATCTCCTAAGTTCAAGGGTCATAACTCTATCAACATTGGTAAATCGCCATGATAGTCAAACTTGATTTGTAGTTGTATATGCTAAGGCTGCACACAAAATTTCAGCTTAATATCTTGAGGCATTGCGAAAAAGAGTCCGGAAAAACTATGTTGGAAAGACGAACAGATAGAAACATAGACAGTCTGACAAACAGACAGACGGACAGAAGGACGGAGACGAAAGCCATGGTCCCCTCGGTTGGACTGGTAGGGGACTAAAAAAAAGCATTGATTATCACTGTATTACTCAGGTCCGTACGCAGGATTTTTAATGGGGGGGTGGAGAAGCGAAGTCCTCTTGATGGGACCAACAATGTCTTCTTTTCTTTTCTTTTTTAAACCCATTAATACAACGTTATCTAAATATGGTAATTCGGGGGAGGGGGCGCACCCTTCGCAACCCCCACTAATTCCACTCCCACCCCCGCCCCCTTCGTACGGCCCTGTTAAATCAGTTTCTGTATAAGCATCCTGTCCTGGTTATCTTACCTTTACCTTGCCTGCCACAGAGAATGGTCGAGGTACAGATGTACACCTCTTCGTCGGCGTGGGGAATGGCGATAGCCGGGTGTCCTTCAATGACGGTCGACTTGGACGTGTCAATACAGAACACCTGGGACCGCCCATCACACTCAACACTCAGCTCTGAAAAACACACACAAAGAAAATAAGTTTTGTTTAACACCACCACTAGAGCACATTGATTTACTAATCATCGGAAGGAAATGTTTTAACGACGCACTCAACACACTTTATTTACGGTTATATGGCGTCAGACATATGGTTAAGGACACCACAGATATTGAGAGAGGAAGAAGAAATGTTTTATTTTACGACGCACTCAACACATTTTATTTACGGTTATATGGCGTCAGACATATGGTTAAGGACCACACAGATTTTGAGAGGAAACCCGCTGTCGCCACTATATGGGCTACTCTTCCGATTAGCAGCAAGGGATCTTTTATTTGCGCTTCCCACAAGCAGGATAGCACAAACCACGGCCTTTGTTGAACCTGTTATGGATCACTGGTCGGTGCAAGTGGTTTACACCTACCCATTGAGCCTTGCGGAGCACTCACTCAGGGTTTGGAGTTGGTATCTGGATTAAAAATCCCATGCCTCGACTGGGATCCGAACCCAGTACCTACCAGCCTGTAGACCGATGGCCTACCACGACGCCACCGAGGCCGGTTTGAGAGAGGAAACCCGCTGTCGCCACTTTATGGGCTACTTTATTCGGTTAGCAGCAAGGGATCCTTTATATGCACCATCCCACAGACAGGGTAGTACATACCATGGCCTTTGATATACAAGTCATGGTGCACTGGCTGGAACGCGAAATAGCTCAATGGGCCCACCGACCGGGATCGATCCCCATATATATATCCTATAAATGCACACTGTTTAACTGTCGTGGTGCACTGGCTGGAACGAGAAATAGCCCAATGACGGGATCGATCCCAAACCGACCGCGCATCAAGCGAGCGTTTTACCACTGGGCTACATCTCGCCCCTGTTGTATAACGGGGTCGCACTCTTCCTATAGTGTCACTGCCAACTGTACAAGATTCTGTGGCTGTGGTTGATGCCGACTCAGTCGACCATCCAACTCTTCCACAGATTAGCCCGAATACTCTGCCATTCGAAAAAAACAGGAAGGCAATGTTTTATTTAACGACGCACTCAACATATTTTATTTACGGTTATATGGCGTCAGACATATTGTTATGGACCACAAAGGTATGCTCCATCCCACAGACACGGCCTGTGTAACACCATTTGTGGAGCACTGGCTGGAACGAGAAATAATCCAATAGGTCCACCGACGGAGATCGATCCTAGGCCGACCGCGCATCAGGCGAACGCTTTACCACTGGGCATCAAACCGTTGAAGTGTCCGTCTAACTCTCGAGCTACCCACATGTTCTGTGGAGTACAAATCAGAGAATGTAGTGGACCATGACAGGACTTGAATGTTATTGTTGCGAAGGTATGCGGTCTTGCATAGTTGTACTGAATTGCAACGTTGGCGTTATTCATAATAGGAACAACACGTGGCTGCGGAATTTCGTGTCGTATTTCTTCACCGGGGGGGGGGGGGGGGGGGGGGGGGGGGGCGGTACGTAGACCAGTGATAAAGCGTTTGCTTGATGCGCGGTCGGTCTAGGATCGATCCCCGTCGGTGGGCCCATTCGACTATTTCTCGCTCCAGTCAGTGCACCGCGACTGGTATATCAAAAGCCGTGGTATGTGCTACCCTGTCTGTGGGATGATGCATATAAAAGATCCCTTGCTGCTAGCCCATAAAGTGGCGACAGCGAGTTTCCTCCCTAAATATCCGTGTGGTGCTTAACCATATGTCCGATGCCATATAACCGCAAATACAATGTGTTGAGTGTGTCGTTAAATAAAACATTTTCTTCTTCTTTACCGTCGAGCTGCCTTAAATGTGAATCGGGTTGGTCCTGGCAGGATGTGAAATGGCTGCTCACACAATCACACTACCACCATCTTTTAATCTCCTCTTCATAAAACCTCTCAAAACCGGACCCTCTGTAAACCGGAATTCCCTCAAAACCGGACATTTGTCACGGTCCTTTTTTTTTTTAAATCAGTAAACCGGATACCTCTTAACACCGGACATTTTACTTGGTCCCGAGGGTGTCCGGTTTAGAGGGGTTTCACTGTAGCAGGTTGCAATATAACCTTCACTACAAAGTGACAGTTTGTGTTGTTTAACGACACCACTAGAGCACATTGATTTATTAATCATCGGTTATTTGATGTCAAACATTTGGTCATTTTGACATATAGTCTTAGAAAGGAAACCTGCTACCTTTTTTCCCATTAATAGCAAGGGATCTTTTCTATATACCATCCCACAGACAGGATAGCACACACCACGGCCTTTGATATACCAGTCGTGGTGCACTGGCTGCAACGAGGTATAGCCCAATGGGCCCACCGACGGGGATCGATCCCAAACCGATCGCGCATCAAGCCAGCGCTTTACCACTGGCCTATGTACCTTCACTACAACACCTTCCGTCAGCACGAAAGTCGTTAACTAAACCACACTCCATCGCAGTTTGTGGCCATACTATGTGGACTGCTTGACTCTACAATGACGTCGTAGTCGGCGATGTGGTTGAGTAAAAAATTAAATCTAATAGGTCATACGCAGACTGTTCCGCACCATCTGAACCGATATCCTTCGCTTCAAGTTATTTTCGTGCTTATATCCAATTAAGTTTTAAACAGGCTGTCCCCAGTCAGGGCCCCGACCCACGAAGCGATCTTGGTGCGCTAAGGTCACCTTCTTAAGTGCATAACTACAATGTACCTTAAGCACTTAAGCAAATCCCAGAAGGTTAATTGTTAGTGAATAGTGTTAGAGAAGTCGGACCGGCCTCGGTGATATTGTGGTTAAGCCATCGGACAAAAGGCTGGTAGGTGCAGGGTTCGCAGCCCGGTACCGGCTCCCACCCAGAGCGAGTTTTGAACGACTCGATGGGTAGGTGTAAGACCACTACACCCTCTTCTCTCTCACTAGCCACTAACCACTATTACCTAACCCTCTGTCCTGTACAGACAGCCCAGATAGCCGAGGTGTGTGCCCAGAACAGCGTGCTTGATTGGATATAAGGACGAAAATAAGTTGAAATGAAATGAAATGAAACAAGTCGGTGTAGTGACCATACGCCCACGCAAAGAACCGTTAAAGCTCACGTGTCGCTGGGTATCGCCGATATCACAATCTCAATAGTATGGTGCTTAGAGATACATGGAACGGCCTTGCTGCCGGCCAACCCGGAATAAGTTTGTCGCGAACGCTTTCTAGCAGGGTTTTTACGCTGTATAGTAAACGGAATTACCTCTTTGGGAATCAGTCATATCAGTTTGCAAACGTTTAGCCAAACACGGCTCGCGGAACGTATTTCTGTATTCGCCTGCTTGAAACACGACCGATGGCGTTGTTTAGTTGTGCTTCACTCAGGCGCGGCATGTGTTTGATGTTGTGCACTAACCAAAATAATGAGGACAAGTAGTAACAAAACCCAAACACCTGCATTCTTATAGCACTGGTATTTATTTTTTTCACGCGCACGTACACGTAATGTGATTTGTACGTAAGAATGTTTTTGCAAATTACTTATTTCTTGGCAGCTTCGTTTTGGCGATTGTAACAAAGGTAATATGTTTGGATCACCAACTGGCATTATATTAATGATTTGAACATCATTGTGTAAAACTGTCATTTATATTAAAACTAAATCAAGCATTCTGCGTTTCTTCTTTTTGTTTCGGGGGGGGGGGGGGGGGGGGGGGGGGTACACTGTTTAATTGGCCTACTCATAAATACGAATTCTTTGAATCTGGGAGACCAATAGCCTGAGTACTCTGTCATTATTTTGAGAGCTAGACGGACATTTGGACGGTTGTGATCGCTCTCTTCATTCAGAGATAACTGTATAAAGAAAGAAAGAAATGTTTTATTTAACGATGCACTCAACACAGTTTGATTACGGTTATATGACGTCAGACATATGGTTAAGGACCACACAGATATTGAGAGAGGAAACCCGCTGTCGCCACTTCATGGACTACTCTTTTCGATTAGCAGCAAGGGATCTTTTATATGCACCATCCCACAAACAGGGTAGTACATACCACGGCCTTTGATATACCAGTCGTGGTGCACTGGCTGGAACGAGAAATAGCCCAATGGGCCCACCGACGGGGATCGATCCCACACCGACCGCGCATCGAGCGAACACTGTTTTTTGGGAGAGTACACTGTTTAATTCGCCTACTCATAAATTCGAATTCTTTGAATCTGGGAGACCAATAGCCCGAGTAGTCTGTCATTATTTTGAGAGCTAGGCGGACATTTGGACGGTTATGATCGCTTTCTGCCGTCAGAGATAACTGTATAGAGAAAACACGGAATGCAGGCATGGTGAAAGCAAGTAGACATTAGGGAGTGGGGCGGGTGGTGACTGAGATCGAGTCTGCAGAGTTTCTAGGGGATTCGGGCAGTGAAAACTGGATGTCTACAAGTAAAATTAATTTCTGCCTTAAGACTAACTACCAATAATATTGGTTAAGCCCAGCCTCCTCCGCCGTGCCTGATTGGCTGTCTACCACCGGGTAGGCAAAGATTCCCGCTCTAATACACAAATAGCGCGATGTTTGACGCTAAATTCCATTACCTTGATAATTTTCGAGTTCGCCGATAACAGATATTTTACATAAACTATAGCAAAATGAGTACTCGGGCTTGGAGACAAAATGGGTCCAATATTTTTATGTGAGAAATTCTCGTGGCTGATCGCAGAGTTTATGCTTTCATTTTGCACGTATTATGGAAAGTTGCCCAATTCTGCAAGTATTGCGGGGTCGTAATTTCGCGATGACGAGCATACTCTTGAAAAATTAAGAGGTTGGTGTCAAATTAAACCAGCATGGCGGGGGGGCCAACTTGGTTACGGAGTTGATGAAACACGGAAATAAAAGGAATGTTTGTTTAACGGCACTTCAGCACATTTTACACTACGGCTGTTTTGGTGTCTGATTTGTGGTTATTTCTAACCTTTGACACATGATCGAGAGGGGGGAAACCGCTGCCATCACAGAGGCTACTGTTGCATCCGCCGCCCCCCTCCCCCAACAAAGGAAGAAGAAGAAGAAGAAAAGTAGCGATAGTTTTAGTTTTATATATACTTTCCCTTAGACACGTCAGTGCGTATCATGGCGTTAAATGTAACAGCCGTGAGACACCTTTTGGGATGGGGCGCGTGGGGGAGTTAAATATGTTTTGTTTAACGACACCACTAGAACACATTGATTTATTTATTATTGACTATTGTATATCAAACATTTGGTAATCATGACTCGTAGTCTTCAGAGGAAACCCGCTACATTTTTTCCATTACAAGCAAGTTATCTTTTATATGCACCATCCCACAGACAGGACAGCACATACCAAGGTCTTTGTAGTGAGCCACTGAGGTGGTTCCATATTGCGATGTAACCACATTTGGCGTGCGCTCTGCAGACTGCTAGATCCAGCCCCGAAAAGTGACAAGACTAGTCTATCGAGAAGATTCGACAACCCCATATGCAAACTTTCACCGGCCTCGGTGGCGTCGTGGTTAAGCCATCGGACATAAGGCTGGTAGGTACAGGGTTCGCAGCCCGATACCGGCTCCAACTCAGAGCGAGTTTTAACGACTCAATGGGTAGATGTAAAGCCACTACACCCTCTTCTCTCTCACTAACCACTAATCAACTAACACCTAACCCACTGTCCTGGACAGACAGCCCAGATGATAGCTGAGGTGTGTGCCCAGGACAACGTGTTTGAATAAGCACGAAAATAAGTTAAAATGGAATAAATGCAAGCTTTCTAGCACTGAGCCAATACCCAGGTCTGGAAAACAGTGTACAATACTATACAGTGGTTTCAACCTTCAGTGAACATTGTTACTCAAATTGTATAAGAAGAAGTTTGGTTTGTTTAACGACACCACTAGAGCACATTGATTTATTAATCATCGGCTGTTGGAAGACAAACATATGGTCATTTTAACACAGCCATAGAGAGGAAACCCGCTACATTTTTCCATTAGTAGCAAGGGATCTTTTATAAGCACCATCCCTCAGACAGGATAGCACATATCAGTATCAGTCGTGGTGCAGTCTGGGATCGATCCCCGTCGGTGGGCCCATTGGGCTATTTCTCGTTCCAGCCAGTGCACTACGACTGGTATATCAAAGGCCGTGGTATGTACTACCCTGTCTGTGTGATTGTGCATATAAAAGATCCCTTGCTGCTAATCGAAAAGAGTAGCCCATGAAGTAGCGACAGCGGGTTTTCTCTCTCAATATCTGTGTGGTTCTTAAAGGGACATTCCTGAGTTTGCTGCATTGTAAGATGTTTCCGACTAATAAAATATTTCTACGATTAAACTTACATATTAAATATTTTGTTTTGTTTAGAATATCATTGTCTGTATATTCAACGTGTTTCTGGTCGTCTTAATATTTGTAAGAAGCCCAAACTGGATTTTGTCTTCAAAAAACATTAACCTAGTACAAACATTAGAACGATCAGAAACACGATTAATATACAGCCACTAATATTCTAAACAAGAAAATATATTTAATATGTAAGTTTAATCGTAGAAATATTTTATTAGTTGGAAACATCTTAAAACATTGCAGCAAACTCAGGAATGTCCCTTTAACCATATGTCTGACGTCATATAACCGTAAATAAAATGTGTTGAGTTCGTCGTTAAATAAAACTCTTTTTTTTGCAACTGCGCATTAACCGAGCGCTTTACCATTGGGCTACGTCCCACCCCCCAAATTGTATAACAACTGTACATAAGATGTGGTCTAGTTCTGTCCGTAGAGCGCTCGCCTAGGGGCGAGTTGATCGTAGTATCGAATTCTCTCGGTGGACCCATTCTCTGTTTGGTTTTATTTCCCCCTCCCCAACAGATACCCTACGTCTGTCAAAGGCCATGGTATGCATCATCCTGTCTGAGGCAAAACGGATACCCTACGACTGGTCTGTCAAAGGTCGTGGTATGTGTCATCCTGTCTGAGGCAAAACGGATACCCTACGACTGGTCTGTCAAAGGCCGTGGTATGTGTTATCCTGTCTGAGGCAAAAATAGGTACCCTACAACTCGTCTGTCAAAGGCCGTGGTATGTGTTATCCTGTGAGGCAAAACAGGTACCCTACGACTGGTCTGTCAAAGGCCGTGGTATGTGTTGCCCTGTCTGAGGCAAAAACAGGTACCCTACGACTGGTCTATCAAAGGCAGTGATATGTGTTGTCCTGTCTGAGGCAAAGTGCACATAACAAACAAAACACGTGCTGTCAATGAAAAAGAAAATGTAGCGGATTTCCTCCAAGACTATACATGTATATCAGAATTAACAAATGTTTCACATCCAGTGGCCGATGATTAATACATCAGTTTATTTGCTCTATTTTTGTCGTTAAACAAAACAAATTTCAGATTAAAAAAATGTATATAACATAACAATTGAACCATGACGAGGAACACAGAATGTGTGTTGGGGGGGGGGGGGGAATCTATACTAGTATGTATAAATATCACAGATCAATATTACTGAAATTGTTATAAAACCTTTTAAGAGACACTTGTGATTGTGTTTTGTATTCGCAAATAATTACACGGAATAACGTTACCAACACAATTATCAGTATTGATTTATGAGTCACTCTCCCTAACGGAATAATAAAATACAATTGTGTTTTTTTTTCACACCCAACCTGGTCACATCTGGAATATTGCTCATTACAGTGCAGGACAATATAAATGACACATACGTTATAATACATGTATTGTCGTATACTCTATCGCCATAATCTAGCAGTTCATTCATCCATTCACATATTCATTCATTTATTCACTTATTTCTTCATTCATTTATTCACTTATTTCTTCACTCATGTATTCACTTATTTCTTCATTCATTTATTCACTTATTTCTTCATTCATTTATTCACTTATTTCTTCACTCATTTATTCACTTATTTCTTCACTCATTTCTTCATTCATTTATTCACTTATTTCTTCACTCATTTATTCACTTATTTCTTCACTCATTTCTTCATTCATTTATTCACTCATTTCTTCACTTATTTCTTCACTCATTTCTTCATTCATTTATTCACTCATTTATTCACTTATTTCTTCACTCATTTCTTCATTCATATATTCACTCATTCATTCATTCATTTATTTTTTTCTTATTAATTTTTTTTGGTTCAATCATTTTTTTTTCATTAAATGTAGTTGTTTCCATAGTTGATTATCGTGCCATCGTGGTTTAAGCACGTATGACTGGCCCAACATATCACTAATTTTGTAGGCTTGTCCCTGACAGAGATTAACGAAAGATCCCTTGCTACTAATGAGAAAAATGTAGTGGGTTTCCTGTGAAGACCACGTGTCAGAATTACTAAATATTTGACATTCAACAACTAATGATTAATAGATAAATGTGTTCCAGTGGTGTCATTAAACAAAACAAACTTTTTAACTTTTAATGCTAGACAAGTATACTATATAATATATACCAGTGAGCTAGAGCAGAACACATTCTCACAACACTGTGCATTATTCCAGCCACATATTTATTTTCCTTTTATCTCGCTCGTATTCTGTCTTACCCCCCTCCCCCACCCCTTCGCTTATATACACATGCATGCATACAAACACAAATACACGCAATTACACAAACACACATGCACACAATATAACGCGCGCACATAAACACACACACTTTCTTTTTCTTTCTTGCTCTCTCTCTCTCTCTCTCTCTCTCTCTCTCTCTCTCTCTCTCTCTCTCTCTCTCTTCCTCTCTCTCTCTCTCTCTCTCTCTCTCTCTCTCTCTCTCTCTCTCTCTCTCTCTCTCTCTCTCTCTCTCTCTCTGTGTGTGTGTGTCGGATAATAAACGAGTTAACGAATGAAATAATTTCCAGTTGTCTCGAGCTTAAACAGCGAGTGACAATTGAACAATATTTCACGAGGGATATAAATTTGATAAGTTGTACTGACTTTGCTACTCTATTTATTACCAAGCCTTTTTTTCTTCATTTATATAGAAATTATGTTAACAACTTTACACTCTATTCAGAGTATTGCTATGACTATATTTTATTTAAAAACAAAACAACAAAACAATAACAACAAAACCGAAACAAAACAAAACACTCACCAACCCAACAACAACAACAACAACAACAAAAAACCCAACGTACAATATAAACTGTTTTCAACCGGCATCACGTTCTCTAGACCCTGTACTCGAAAGGTCAGCTGCCCCACCCCCTCCATCATTCTATTCACATTCAGGGTCAGCTGCCCCGCCCCCTCCATCATTCTATTCACATTCAGGGTCAGCTGCCCCGCCCCCTCCATCATTCTATTCACATTCAGGGTCGAACGGTCAGCTGCCCCGCCCCCTCTATCATTCTATTCACATTCAGGGTCGAAAGATCAACTGCCCCGCCCCCTCCATCATTCTATTCACATTCATGGTCGAAGCTAGGAGTTTTTGTTTGGGGGGGGGGGGGGGCAACTGAGTAGCTAATAGTCTAAAACTCCTTACACGGTTAAGAAGAGAATTTTCTATGTTTTCCGGATTTATTTTTTTTTGGCGGGGGGGGGGGGGGGGGGGCAGTTGCTAGCTGCGGCCCTGACATTTTACTCACACAATTAGATTAAGCGCAGTGATTTGTTTGGAAACCTATATAGCTGTTAACTTTTGTTGTAAATTAATGAATAAATAGATATTTAACGACACCCAGCACGAAAGATGCATGAATCGGCTATTTGGGTGTCAACGTTGGTAGTACCGGTAATGCAAATAAATTATGAACAGGGCCGTACCCTGATCAAAATCCTAGGGGGGAGGGGGCACTACTTTTTATTTTTTTTAAATTAAACACTATACAAATTAAACCCCGAGATGTGTATGCTATTTTCCGGAGTAAAAAAAGGTGACATTCGCAGGGGGGCAATTGCCCCTCTCCTTGCCCCCCTCCCCCCCCCCCCGGAGAGTACGGCCCTGAAGAATACACACACACAGAGAGAGAGAGAGAGAGAGAGAGAGAGAGAGAGAGAGAGAGAGAGAGAGAGAGAGAGAGATACACACACACACAAAAGATATATTCAGCTATTAAAAAACTAAACCAGATACTGTTGCACCAATGGTGTGGATAAGCCGTGCCGTTTTGGGTGGCCCCTGCTGCTGCAGCACTATAATTACCTTGAACTTGTAAATCTTTCGTTACCTCTACCACAACTTGGCCAAGAACCTCTCCGCCGGCGTGACAAATCCCGCCGACATTTGTAAGGACTATTTCAAACACCGTCAACTTCCCCATTGCTCCTTCGGAAGACCTAGCACCCTTGAGCACGCAATCGTTGTTTACTTCACTTCTCCGTCAGTTACTCTAGTTCTCTCCAAATAACTTTCCCATCACTCGAATCTTAATTATCATTCACATGTTCAGTGTTTCGTGGAGTTGTTATACTTTCTTTCTGCTGACCCTATTTCAGCAGAGTCCGGTAGGACTGTATATATATATATACGTGGTTAGTTACAGCGGTCTTCTGAACACCCGTAAAGACCATAGCACAACACGACAGCCATAGCGAGCAGTGAAGCGTTCTGTGGAAATGTAAAGGCAGAATATTGTTGTACGTCGACATAAATGTGTCAGCTGGCCACGAGAAGGTACAGCGCTTCTAAATTATATTATGCGCCAGCTACGTGTGTTTGGAGTGTTGTGCTACTCAAGCATTGGCGCTAAGCCCTATTCCACTTAACGGCAGGTCCTTGTCTCGCTGGCGTAAGAATAGAATACCAAACCAAAAAAAACAACACCACCCACAAATATTAATGGCGAAAGAAGACAAGAAACGATAATCCAATAGAATAGTATTCAACATAATCCAATAGAATAGTATTCAACATAATCCAATAGAATAGTATTCAACATAATCCAATAGAATAGTATTCAACATAATCCCAGTCATAAAAGTAATCCAACATTTTAACGGGTGACAGTTCACGAATATAGTCTGTGGTCCCAGCGTTACAAAGAAAGGTTGAAAGAGAGAGCGTTCGAAAGAAAAAAAGAAAAAAAAGAAGAAAAGAATCAAGTTTTCGTTTCTGGAACAACACCTTATTATATTATACAGACACGTATTATTACATCTACGTTATTATGGAGGGAACATTGTGGAGATCTCGCGCATAGCACGTACAAGCGATGCAGTCATAAGTAGATCAATTTTCTTATTGACGGACGGCGATGTGTCAGCGCCTTCTCTCTTGTTTGTTGGCGGGGTTATTCTCAGCAACGCAAATGAGCAGATTATGTGGCTGCAAATCAATTTTACTATTCACGACTGGCGATCAGGTTAACATTTTTTCTTTTCAATGGAATCAACCACCTGTCATTCAGCGACAGGCGGATCGGGATGTAACGATGTCAACACCTTCGTGTAATGTCAGTTATTATATTGGTATTATGACATCACTGACGTAGGAAGGGGGGGGGGAGGGCAAGGGGGCATGTATCCCCCACTTTTCAGATATTTTGCTTTATAATAGTGTAAAAGTGTGTAAATATAAAAGTGTGCCACTCCCCCCCCCCCCTCCCCTTCCTACGCTACTGTTATGTTTAATGTCAGAGTGCAGAAAGCAGTTACCTCTAAACTGGAGGTGTGTGTGTGTGCGGGGGGGGGGGGTATGTTTCCTTATAAATGTACGAGACGGGCGGACGGGGGGGGGGGGGCAATTGCCCCCTTGTCCTCCTGTGCTGGAGCAGTGCTTCGCATTCGGATAAAAATTATGGAAACGTTCGGCCAAATGAGCTAGTATGAAAACGTTTCATCCTGTATTTCCATCATTCCACTTTCAGTATTGTAGTACATGTAAAACCGCGTGGGAACCCGGTATAAATGTTTGGTAGTAGTGCAAACATGAATCAATATTAATATCTTCGTTTAGTTCCAGCCTCTACCACCCCCATCCCCACCACTACAAAAATTGGAGTTCTACCGATGAAAGGGGTGGGTGGGGGTGGGGGGCTCGGTATTTAGACACTGAGATAACACATGAGCTAAAAAGGGAGCGCGATCAATTTGAGTATTTTTCAAACAAGATGATTTTGTGAAAAACTTAAAAGCTAAATGTTATTAAAATGAGAATTGTTTAAAGGTGTAATGAACAAAGTTCCATGATGTTTTATATCCGCCAAACTACCGCTTATGTTTGTATGAATGTGAATCTTGTCAAAAATACACCAATAAATCGTGTATTTTGGGAGCACATTTTGGAATTTTCGTCACATGAAAGTAACTGTCACGGGGATCCTATAATGCCCGTAACTGAATGAAACACGGTTATCAAAATATCTCTCCTAACTGTATATCTATTAGATCTCTCTGTAACGGGCGGTTAAACCCTAGTATGGCTCGTCTAGGTATGATCAGAGATACGATCTTATATAAAGTATATATTATTATAGCACGTTAGTTCACTAGAAAACACAACAAAACACAATACACTTTGGAATCTGTATTAACCTACGCTGACAAATGTACTGCCGCAGCAGTTAATTAATAACAACAATAATAACAACCCAGAACTGATCACTTAATTAGTTAATCTCTAGGTGTCTAGTTTACACAATATGCTAATCACTTCACCGTGACACAACACCCACACGTGTGATAATTGAGAAACGCTAACACACACACGTGTGATAATGGAGAAACACTTCCAGGGGAACTTAATTAATAAAGGAATTAAAACTCTATTCCTAACTGGTTAATTTTTAATTAACCCTTAACTACTCATACAGTAACCTTGTAACACATAATTAATACTGGTACCTATCACAATAAAGACAATAACCTACAGTTGTCCAGAAAATATATATTTACCAAAGTCCCGTCTGAACTAATATAGATCGTTCAGTGGACGACGACCGTTCCCCTGGATACCTCCAAAATGTCTCTCCTCGATATCTCTAAAATCCTAGCTATTTATTCAAAACTCTCAGAGACAGCGAATATCGCCTGGGGGGTACAACGCGGTACCTCACCTATCATCTGATATATCTACCTCTCCCAGAGTCGGTATATTTTTCTCTGATCGTCAGACTGGCTGTCGCCAAGTCGCCAAATCACGGTTGTGAAAACCGCACTCGCGGAGATATTACGTAACTACTAGCCACATGGCTCCGCACCTGGGCTGGGTGAGTATTAGAAGTACAGCTCGATGACCGTCGCGCAAAGGTATCACGTAACAAGTTGCCCATCTGGGCTAAGTGCATTTGGAACTGCACACGGCCTTGTAAAACAATTAATATCGCCACAGGCGAAAAGAAATTAAGAGCATGTACCGTCACAGTAACACACAAAAAATTATCTCAAAACATTTAAACTGAGCCCCATTTATATATAATCATGACCATGTTTGCAATATCCTTGATACTAGAAATACGTATGGGTCTTTTATTTTTATGATGTCAGTGGCTAGTATTCGTAAACGTCAACTGCACTTTCACAAATAACTAGCTTTTTACTCAAAGTTGGCCGCACACTGTCCTTGCGGGCTACGGTTTTTGACAGGCGCCTTATTCGCCGGCGTTCTTTACAAACGACGCCGGCAAATATCAAATTATTTTGATTTCTGCGGTCATTGCTGCGCAAAGGACCGCCGGCATGAAATCACTGCGACATGGCTACGGCGTTATGCGCACACCAAGGCTTGCGGTTCTGCGATTCGTGGCGCCGATCAAAAACCGTAGTCCGCAAGAGCAGTGTCGTCTGCTTACTGAAATACACAATATTCTTGATTAATGGTATTTATTCCTTTAATTTTATTTTTAGTATTAACTGTAAGAGAGAGCAACTCAATATATTACGAAGTCACTTGCCCGTTGTTTGTTGTCAATTACAAACATTAGTGTTAATGACATGTATTGTATTATTAATTAGTGTATACATATGTCATTTATAAATTTATTTTTCTATTGTTGGATATTTAAAAAAAAACCTGTTGTACTATGTTATTATATAGTTATAAAGAAAAACATTTATATATATATATATATATATATATATATATATAACAAAACTGAAAAAAAAAAAAACCCACACATTATGAAGAGATACAGGTAAATGGGGTCGCCTTGTCTGCAGTGTTTTGGCATTTAAATAATTCTGAAGAATAGCTCATATTTATAACTGCACTACAACCATTATATATTTTAAAACTTTTCCACTTTAGAAATTATTCTCCAAATTTAAATATTTCCAATGTTGATCTATACATTCCCATTCAGAAGTATCGAGAGGTTTTTGGGGGGTTTTTTTTTTTTTTTTTAAACATTTGTCAACAGTAATCTTGGAATTTTGTTTGTTCAACAATAGTCTATTATATCTTGAATGATTCTAGTATTCTCCACTTTAAATAGGCTTTTTAAAAATCATGTTTTAACTCAATTATTATCTTTGAAACCCCCCCCCCCCACATTTTTCATCATAGGCGATACTGGCAATTTTACAAGATAATTTTACAAGATAATTAGTGTTATTATATACTGTCGACGTAATTATATGATGGTTAACTGCGCAGTGTTTAACTGCAACAGTAACAGCAATGCATCCCAAGAAACGGCCAAGATCTGGTTTCGATTTTAAAAAAAAAACGAAAGTTGTTTTAAAACATGGACGCATTATTGTCGTCGAACGGGCTTTACACCAACTAACTAAATACAGCAGGTTATGGTACATTTACAATGTGAAAATTAAAACTCTCACATTTATTTACCTATATTTATCAAATTAATTTTTACCGACAGCCCATAACGACTCCATACTAACGTCTCTTGATCTAGTTGGTTTGTTAACCTCATAACAAACCACTTTCAAAAAGTGAATTATTACGTTAGTTAAAAATGTTTATCGTCAGTTCAGTATACTGTCATTAAAATTAAAATGCTAAACACTTTGGCAGGAACAAGATATGTACTCTGGCCAGAAGGAATGATGGTTAATTAGTTTTAAAGCTAATGTGGATTATTAAAGCTTAATAAAATTGTACTTTTCAATGCTTTCTGTATGTCATATTAAAAATACTCTACACCAAATAATTGTTTTAATACCTACCCTGGGTTTCTGCCAGAGGGTGCGGAGGGTAAACTTACATGTATGTACTAAAAAATCTCAGATATTAAAGTATATATATAATGTTTTATTTTTTCGATAGATTATAGTAACATAATTGCTGTTTAAAATTTGTAAAAGTGCGTGAAATAAAATGTTCAATAAAAAAACCATTTCAAACCTATAACCACCCAATATACTCCAATTTAGTTTTTACAGGCCTGCAGGAACGACTTGGGCACTGACGGACCGGGTATAAACTCTACATCAGATTTTGGTTACAATGGCAAAACTTAATGTGATAAAAGAAAAAAGCTCACAAGTGGGGGGGGGGGGGCCCCCCCCCCCCCACCCCCAACCCCAACCGTCTCCACACCCCGTTCCTACGGGCCTGTTTTATTACGTACCCTCAACTTATTTTCTGGCAGAAAACCTGGTACCTTTGGCAGAGGTTGAAACAATTGGTCGTCTAATTTTCGACTGTTACCATAAAATAATATAATTAATCACTTTTGGCATCTAGCAATTTAAAGCAAAATTAACAATAGTTACCACATGGAATAAGCATCATATATTATTTTGTTTTATCTGTAATATATTTTACCTGTAGTATATTTTCATCAGGACTTCCTTCTTCCTACATGAATGATTACAGAAAATAACACTGGATATATTGTAATTATTTTTATTTTATTCCAGTATATAACAAAGGTGTTTTATGTCAGTATGTGGAGCAAACTACCTGAAACAGTTGGTTTGAAATCTGATTACAAAATCCTAAAGATAAAAGGAACTGGTTCCTAACCTCACCCTCTACATATTATCTACATTTGTACAGGCCTGTAGGAACGATATTTGAAGTGTGTGGGGGGGGGGGGGGGGGGATACAGTCTTTAGTGAGGGATACAAACTAGATTTTTATATTTATATCATCTTTATTTATGCAGAGTAGTGAAAAATTACATTTTCATCCTAGAGTGTGTGATGGAGAACAAGTACCTAGGCTCGCCCCTCCCCAGTTCCTACGGGCCTGTTGTATTTTATATTAATAAATGCAAAGACTACATAATAATATTGTCGATAAGATATATTAGTTGTAAAGTGATTGTCAGTATGTGGCAACAGTATAATATTTTCCAACATTTCTGTGTTTCTGTACCCGGCTGTGGACAGTTTCGGCAGACTGGCAACACATTTTCTTAATAATTAAAAATACACGGTTTAACCAAGCACATTAAAACTTGGAGGATAACTAGTTAAGAGAACAAAGAAAATTGTGCTAATTTTAGTTTTTTGTTAAATTATTATATCTTGCTTTGGTGAGGAGGGGACGCTTGTTGCAAATTTGCGAAATCGGCCTATGGAATATCCACTGACTTGTCATATTTACATCTATGCTGAACAAGATTTATGATGAAATATTATTACATTGTGTGTGTTTTTTTTCTAATTAGGTCCATTTGCTTCAGTTTACATTAAAAATGTCATAAAAAATAATGTTTAAAAAAATGTTTGTATGCTAGTCTATGACCGTGTGGTTTTCTCGTCTTCGTCGGCAGTTGATTCATCCGAATTTTCGTCTAAGACAACATTTCCAGGATTAGGGACCAAGTCTCTGATAAGTGGTTCAAACTGATACGGTTTGATGCCATTAGCACAAGCTGGACACAATTCTTCGTCACTCGAATCGCTAATTTCGTCCATGCTGCTTGGTAGTTTCTTCAGTTTTCCTTTCATCGATGACGTCACGGGTCTAGCTCATCAATTGTCGACAGTTTCCGGTAAACATCGGAGATCGGCGAACCCCCCCCCCCCCCCCCCCCAAACAAGACTGGCACGCTCAACTTGGTCAATAAGGGGAGCGCGGTAGTTGCGTGTTGTGGTTTATGACAGCAAACAAATATGGTTTGGTGTCCGGTCTCCTTTAAAGAGACATACCCTAGTTTCAGCCCGTGAAAATTAACACTAAGTTCAGTTAATCTATAAACCTGTAACACATTTGGATAAAGTTACAATTGAGTGAAACATGAGTCTGTGACTTTGAAACTGTAAAATACTCTCTGAAAATAGACTAAAACTGGACTCCATAGTTGTTACTTCTCAGACGCACGTGCTTTTTAAAAAAATGTGAGAAATGCATATTTTGATATTAAAAACACTAGAATGACCAAAACCACTTCGAATGTACGGAAATTGATAATCTAAACAATAAAATCTAAGTAAAGTATGATTCAGTTATCAAAAACGGCTCTAATAGTAAAAAATATGCCTTAATATTTAAAAACTAGGGTATGTCCCTTTATGTTAACATGGAATTGATTAATGTATGACAAATAGGTTAACTGCCGCGCGAGTGCCGTAAATACGTTTTACTAGGAAAAGACTTGGATTTTAAGGCTGTGTATTTATCTTGTATCTTGTTGTTTACGAAAGTATCCAGCTGGCCTCAGACCACAATTAATTTCGCTATATGTTTCTATATAGCCTTAGTGGCTATAACATTTTTATTAATATCAGCAGGCCCGTGAAGTTTTGTATGTACCTTTGCCTGCATGGGGGACACATACCCTGAAAAGGACAACCCCTGTTGTCCAGCTCTTTCTCCCAGCATATTGGTTTAAACAGACACCCTCTAAACCAGGCCGGAGTACACCCATTTTACACAAAAAGCACTACTTTTGCATGGGCCGGAATTACCACAAACAAGTCTTCAATGTCAGCAAGTTACACATGTTTACAAACTACATGCTATCCCCTGTCACTTCAGTCAAACAGTTGCCACTTCATAGCTGTCTGCCATGAAATAATCACAGTCAAACAGCAGACTACTTGCGCGGTGAAACTTCCGGATTTTGGACAACCAAATGGGAAGATAACTGTAATCTGAGGCCAGCTAGCTTCTGTACGTTATGTGCAGAGCCGATTTATCCTAGTAGCACATACATGTAGCACGTGTTACGGACCCGCGCTTCAGGGGGCCCCGCGGTGATGTGTACATTTATTTTCCCCAGGTCATTTTCCCCTCTTCTCGAGGGTGTTTTAAAATATATATCCTGGGAAGAGGACCCGCTGTTATTTGTGCTACAGGCCCCGCGGATCCTTAAACCGGCTCTGGTTAGGTGCGTTTTCCAAACAACTTGTAAGATAAATAGTATCCAACGGCCGCTCATGTAGTATTCTTTAATTGTCGACCAAGTGTCGAAATAACTTTAATCATGTCGTGGTTTGGAATGTGCTGAGTTCTCGTTCCCTTCCTTAAAATGTGCTTAGTTACCGTTCCCTTCCTTATATGTAGACTGGTAATGTGCATAAAAATATCAAATAAAAGTACAATGTATATTTAAAATTAATAACACAAACACATATAAACAATATAAAATTTATTTTATTTACACTTTGTACAGTTAAATAGCAACCATATGCACAGCCTGTATATATTTTGCATGGGATATTCACGAATCTTTGGAATACGTCTTAATTATGTCCTTTATCCAGTTTTCATAGAAGGAAACTCGCGAGAAAACACTAGGGTAACCGGAAGTCTGACATCCACTGACGCCCCATGACGTCACGCCTACTAGAAAGTAGTAGCCGCCCCTCTGACAAACGAGTGGTCCGCCCGAATCGCCCTGAAATGTAGAACAGTGTCTCGTTAAACAGATTTAAATCATGGACTAAGGAGGTCAGAGTGCCCTCTTCCACTATTAACCCATTCCAGTTGTATTATGATCGACGTGTTGCTTGTAAAGAGAGAGAGAGAGAGAGTATTCTTGATGTGTGCGTGCGTTTGTGTGTGTGTGTGTTATTGTGTTTATAATGTATATTTACAAGTCAGTTATTAACTAAAAATTATAAACTAAAAATGTCTTAAGATAATGGGGAAATGTAGCGGGTTTTTCTCTAAAGACTACGTTTCAGAATTACCAAATGTTTGACATTCAACAGCCGATGATTAATAAATCAATGTGCTCAACTGGTTTCATTAAACAAAACAGACTTTAACTTTTAAACTTCATACTATTTTGACGTTTTTGTAACAATAACATCATGCATGTCCATCAATATTTCCCGTTCTGGTAGTATTAGTAACATGTCAGGGTAATCAGACTGAAATCTAATCTGACTAGGTACTCCACCACAGATGTATCTATCAACTCCAAAACAGCGAGATATGATTCCAATGATGATAGGACTGTAAGATAATGAACTTGGCATTCCACGAATGCTGCCATAATAGATGTTTCTTGGGGCAATACAAAATGGCTTTCTGCAAGTGTCAATAATAAAACCGTATCGATGGGACCATGTAGAGAAGGGGCGGGACGTAGCCCAGTGGTAAAACGCTCGTCTGATGCGCGGTCGGTCTAGGATCGATCCCCGTCAGTGGCCTTATTGGGCTATTTCTCATTCCAGCCAGTGCACCACGACTGGTATATCAAAGTCCGTGGTATATGCTATCCTGTCTGTGAGACTGTGCATATAAAAGACCCCCTTCCTATTAATGGAAACATGTAGCGAGTTTCCGCTCTGAAACAATATGTCATAATTGTCAAATATTTGACATCCAATAGCCGATGATTAATAAATCAATGTGCTCTAGCGGTATCGTTAAAGGGACATTCCCGAGTTTGCTGCAATTTTTAATATGTTATCGACTAACGGAGACTTTTTAACGATTGTAATTACATGTCAAATATATTTTTCTACATAAAATAAGAGTAGCCCATGAAGTGGCGACAGCGGGTTTCCTCTCTCAATATCTGTCTGACGCCATATAACCATAAATAAAATGTGTTGAGTGCGTCGTTAAATAAAAACATTTCCTTCCTTCCTTCCTTCTGCATAAAATATTAGTGGCTGTATATTAAACGTGTTTCTGATCGTTCTAATATTTATAGTAAGTTAAATTTCATTTTATTTCCTAAAATATTTTGGGCTTCTTACAAATATTAAGACGACCAGAAACACGAATATTATATACAGACAATGATATGCTAATCAAGACATTTATATTTAATATGTAAGTTTAATCGTAGAAATATTTTATTAGTCGGAAACATCTTACAATGCAGCAAACTCAGGAATGTCCCTTTAAATAAAACAAACAAAGAAATAAATGTTTCTTGAGGGCAATAAAGAATGTATTTCTGCGGGTCTCAGTAAGGAAAGGTGATCGATGAGACGCCATAGTGAAGATGAACAGTGGTCGCGCCGTCATCATTAACGACACTTTATCGTCAACAGAAATCAGACCACGACATGAATGAGTTAACACACTTCTTGCGGCCATGTTTTAATTTCTTTCATTGACCATTGTCACACTACACCAGGCCCTTCGGGGAGAAGTATTAAATGGGCAGAGGACGTATGTGCGTGTGTGTGTGGGGAGGGGGGGCTGGGAGGGGGGTGGGGGATGCGGGGGGGGTACACATATAAAATAATGAATGATGTCCGTGAACAAAAGGCTGTGAGGCGCTGGGAATGAACTTCAGGGGAAATTATTCCCTCGGTGGTTTCCAAATGGAAGCTTCTGACTTTGCAGTCCTTGAGAAATGTTTCCAACGTCAGAAGGAGACCAAAAACCCCCACTGTAGGCCCTATTATGAATCTTGTAGCTGGAAGCATGTTGCTATGGCTATAACGTTACGCTAAAGATGCCCTAGGTGCATTTGGGACAACTTAAGTCAGCGTTTTAATCATTATAAAAATGTTGAAAAGTGATGTAGTTTCATTCAAGTAGCCTCACTGGATAGATTTTTTTTTTTATCCCAAGCGGGAGAGATGAGGGCAGGGGGGGAATTAGTCTCTTTCAATTGTGGGGGCGGGACGTAGTCCAGTGGTAAAGCGCTTTCTTGATGCGCGGTCGGTTTGGAATCGATCCCCGTCGGTGGGCCCATTGTGCTATTTCTCGTTCCAGCCAGTGCACCACGACTGGTATATCAAAAGCCGTGGAATGTGCTATCCTGTCTGTGGGATGGTGCATATATAAGACCCCTTATTACTAATGGAAACATGTAGCGGGTTTCCTTTTCAAAACTATATGTCCAAATTACCAAATGTTTGACATCCAATAGCCGATGATTAATAAATCAATGTGCTGTCGTTAAACAAAACAAACTTTCAACAGTGATAATAATGTACATCCCCCCCCCCCCCCCCCCCCCCCCCCCCCCCCCCCCCCCAACTGATTTCACTCTACGACGCCTATGATTGACTCACGCTTCTGGATAGACCGACCAGCTAGCCGAGGTGTGTGTCCAGGGCAATGTATTTTCAAGCACAAATGGATAAAATTAAAATGAAAAGGCAAAAAATCATATACATTTAAAGTGTGTTTTGTTTAACGACACCACTAGAGCATACTGATTTGTTAATCATCGGCTATTGGAGATCAAATATTTGATAATTCTAACGTAGTTTGAAAGTAAACTCTCTACATTGTTATTAGTAGTAAGGGATCTTTTATATGCACTACTTTCCGAGCGCTCTGCAGATTAAACTAGATCGCGCCCAGAAAGAAACCATACAAGTCCAGCTAGGTATATGTTACATGTATGTGGAGACAAGAGATGGTGTAACGTTTGTCAGCAAATGAATTGCTTTTTGAAGACTGTTTTACGTTCTCACAATGTTCCCTTATAATTATTATAATTCCGAAAAACAATAATAGCGATACATAAAATTATCAAGGGGATGTTTTAGTAGAATTTGCCTTTTATTGGAGTATCCAATTTTGTGGGTATTGTACATTTTCAGGATATTTCACACAAGGAACATACACACGCACGCGCACACGCACACACAGACACACTCTCACACACACACACACACACACACACACACACACACACACACACACAGAGACAGACAGACAGAGAGAGAGAGAGAGAGAGAGAGAGACACACACACACACACACACACAGAGAGAGAGAGAGAGAGAGAGAGAGAGAGAGACACACACACACACACACACACACACACACACACACACACACACACGAGTCCGTCATGGTATTGAGTATCTCTATAAAGTGAAGTAGAATTTTTCTTTTATTGGAGGAATAATTTTTTTGGTATTGTACATTTTCAGCATATATTCCACAATGAACACCCGCACACCTTCCCACGAGTCCGTCAGTGTATTGAGTATATCGATGGAATGAATCAATCACTTTCTATGCAAATGGGTTGGGTAGATTCTCTTTATGCGTCCTAATTTTCAACTCAACTTATTTTCGTGCTTATATCCAATTAAGGTTTAAGCACGCTGTCGTGGGCACAGACACACGCAGCTATCTGGGCTATCTGTCCAGGACAGTGTGTTAGTTATTAGTTGTTAGTGGGTAGTGAGAGAGAAGAGGGTGTAGTGGTCTTACACCTACCTTACCCACTGAGTCGTTAAAACTCGCTCTGGTTAGGAGCTGGTACTGGGCTGCGATCCCAGTACCTACCAGCCTTATGTCCGATGCCTTAACCACGACGCCACCGAGGCCGGTTATGCGTCCTCTGTACACATCAGCGTATCCGATAACTCCATGCAAATGCGAATTACGTATTCATACACGCATATGGATTAGGAACAAATGGATATTGTGCACCTAACAGTACAACTTTACAAGGGGTTGGCATGATGACAAGACCATTAGCAGACGGCCTGTTGATGATCCAAACCAGAATCCATCTAACAGGTAGGAAACCTGACAACCTGAGAATATTTCAACACAGCTTTTCTTTTAAAGTCAGGTCTACTTCCTAGTCATAATCAGATCAGCGTTAGTGTGTCAGACAGAGTCAGAACGCAAACTAGATGTTTCAGTAAAACCGTTTGTATGGACTTTTGTAATAAAATGATGAATGTCTGTTTTAAAGGGACTGTCACGAGTTTGTTGTCATTGTAAGATGTTTCTGACTAAAGTACTGTCGGAAATAGAATAAAAATGTAATATGAAAGAAATAATTGACGAAAATAATTTTTATTCTATTTCCGACACTACTATAGTAGATCCGTTTTAACAAAAGTTAAACGTTTGTTTTGTTTAACAACAACACTAGAGCTCATTGATTAATTTATTATCGGCTATTGGATGTCAAACATTTGGTAATTCTGACACGTAGTCATCAGAGGATTTTTTCCATTAGTACCAAAGATCTTTTATATGCACTTTTCCACAGACAGGAAAGCACATACCACAGCCTTTGACCAGTGGTGCACTGGTTGGAACAAAAAAAAAATAGCTGAATGTATCCACCAAGGTGGTTCGATCCTGCGACACAAGCACCTCAGGCGAGCGCTCAACCGACTGAGCTAAATCTTGTCCCTCCTATTTAACAACTAACGTCATCCTTTTAAATACATGAATATAGTTATGAATATCATTGTCTGTATATGCAATGTGTTTCTGGTCGTCATATGGTGATCAAGCACACATACACACACACACACACACAGAGAGAGAGAGAGAGAGAGAGAGAGAGAGAGAGAGAGAGAGAGAGAGAGAGAGAGAGAGAGAGAGAGAGACAGACAGACAGACAGACAGACACAGAGAGAGAGACAGACACAGAGAGACAGAGAAGACACACACACACACACACACACACACACACACACACGGAGACGCATAAATATAATCTGCTCAACCTATGTATCTGTCCCGGAGCAAGTCACTGGCTATCCAGAGACAGGCCCCGGGACGGACATGCTCGAAACTCTAGTGGTATATGAGCATGTTAAAATTATTCGCACTCGCACTCAACCTATGTGCATACAAAGTGATTTTTATGGATTTCGTTCCTGTTTGCCAGTTCTTCAATCCATCTATTTGTCTGTTTGCTTTAATTAAAATAATTACAGATCATTAAAAATTAATACTCACATTGCACGCCCCACCGTCTCCATTACCGACGCAGACGTGGGAATTTAATATTCTCTTCCATCCCCATCTAGCTGCGCATGCGTTGTTTTTCCTGACGTTCACTTTGAGTTCCTGTAGAATGTTGTGGTCCTCGACATCTGAAACAGAGACAGTCTCCTTATAAATACGTCTACAGTGGTCAGAGACTACCACCACGACTTAAAATTACACGTACCATCACTACTGGTAGCACCGCTACTATCAACACTACCACTGGTAACACTGCTACTATCAACACTACAACTGGTAACACTGCTACTGTTAACACTACCACTGGTAACACTGCTACTGTCAACACTACCACTGGTAACACTGCTACTATCAACACTACCACTGGTAACACTGCTACTGTCAACACTACCACTGGTAACACTGCTACTGTCAACACTACCACTGGTAACACTGCTACTGCCAACACTACCACTGGTAACACTGCTACTGTCAACACTACCACACTACCACTGGTAACACTGCTACTGTCAACACTACCACTGGTAACACTGCTACTACCACACTACCACTGGTAACACTGCTACTGTCAACACTACCACTGGTAACACTGCTACTGTCAACACTACCACTGGTAACACTGCTACTGTCAACACTACCACTGGTAACACTGCTACTGTCAACACTACCACTGGTAACACTGCTACTGTCAACACTACCACTGGTAACACTGCTACTGTCAACACTACCACTGGTAACACTGCTACTGTCAACACTACCACTGGTAACACTGCTATTGTCAACACTACCACTGGTAACACTGCTACTGTCAACACTACCACTGGTAGCACTGCTACTGTCAACACTACCACTGCTAACACTGCTACTGTCAACACTACCACTGGTAACACTGCTACTGTCACCACTACCACTGGTAGCACTGCTACTGTCAACACTACCACTGGTAACACTGCTACTGTCAACACTACCACTGCTAACACTGTTACTGTCACCACTACCACTGCTAACACTGCTACTGTCACCACTACCACTGCTAACACTGCTACTGTCAACACTACCACTGGTAACACTGCTACTGTCAACACTACCACTGGTAGCACTGCTACTGTCAACACTACCACTGCTAACACTGCTACTGTCAACACTACCACTGGTAGCACTGCTACTGTCAACACTACCACTGCTAACACTGCTACTGTCAACACTACCACTGGTAGCACTGCTACTGTCAACACTACCACTGCTAACACTGCTACTGTCAACACTACCACTGGTAGCACTGCTACTGTCAACACTACCACTGGTAGCACTGCTACTGTCAACACTACCACTGCTAACACTGCTACTGTCAACACTACCACTGGTAACACTGCTACTGTTAACACTACCACTGCTAACACTGCTACTGTCAACACTACCACTGGTAACACTGCTACTGTCAACACTACCACTGGTAACACTGCTACTGTCAACACTACCACTGCTAACACTGCTACTGTCAACACTACCACTGGTAACACTGCTACTGTCAACACTACCACTGCTAACACTGCTACTGTCAACACTACCACTGGTAGCACTGCTACTGTCAACATTACCACTGCTAACACTGCTACTGTCAACACTACCACTGCTAACACTGCTACTGTTAACACTACCACTGCTAACACTGCTACTGTTAACACTACCACTGCTAACACTGCTACTGTCAACACTACCACTGCTAACACTGCTACTGTTAACACTACCACTGCTAACACTGCTACTGTCAACACTACCACTGCTAACACTGCTACTGTTAACACTACCACTGCTAACACTGCTACTGTCAACACTACCACTGCTAACACTGCTACTGTTAACACTACCACTGGTAACACTGCTACTGTCAACACTACCACTGCTAACACTGCAACTTTCAACACTACCACTGGTAACACTGCTACTGTCAACACTACCACTGGTAGCACTGCTACTGTCAACACTACCACTGCTAACACTGCTACTTTCAACACTACCACTGGTAACACTGCTACTGTCAACACTACCACTGGTAGCACTGCTACTGTCAACACTACCACTGGTAACACTGCTACTGTCAACACTACCACTGCTAACACTGCTACTTTCAACACTACCACTGGTAACACTGCTACTGTCAACACTACCACTGGTAACACTGATACTGTCAACACTACCACTGCTAACACTGATACTGTCAACACTACCACTGGTAACACTGCTACTGTCAACACTACCACTGGTAACACTGATACTGTCAACACTACCACTGCTAACACTGATACTGTCAACACTACCACTGGTAACACTGCTACTGTCAACACTACCACTGCTAACACTGATACTGTCAACACTACCACTGGTAACACTGCTACTGTCAACACTACCACTGCTAACACTGATACTGTCAACACTACCACTGGTAACACTGCTACTGTCAACACTACCACTGCTAGCACTGATACTGTCAACACTACCACTGGTAACACTGCTACTGTCAACACTACCACTGGTAGCACTGCTACTGTCAACACTACCACTGGTAACACTGCTACTGTCAACACTACCACTGCTAACACTGCTACTGTCAACACTACCACTGGTAACACTGCTACTGTCAACACTACCACTGGTAACACTGCTACTGTCAACACTACCACTGGTAACACTGCTACTGTCAACACTATCACTATTAACACTACTACTATCAACACTACCACTATCAACACTACTTCTGCCATTATTACCAAAACTATTATCATTGGTATTTTAGTATTACTACTACAGTAGCAATAACCACAACTACTGCTACCACTGCTATTACTATTACTGCTAATTTAATATTATTATTTTATTATTATTATTATTATTATTATTATTGTCATTACTGTTTTCACTATTTACTCAAACATACTTTTCCATCTTACGTTTTCCAAGTCACTAGATCGTATGCATATAATATCAACAACAATGATATATTAATACATTAATACTAGTATATTAATCTACTACTACCACTACCACTCCCACTACTACTACTACTACTACTACCACTACTACCACCACCACCACTACTACTACTACTACAACTACTACAACTACCACCCCACTACTACTACTACTACTACAACTACTACAACTACCACCCCACTACTACTAATACTATTATTACCACTACAACAACTACTATTATTACTACTACTACTACAACTACTATTACTACTACTACCTCAGCTACTACTAATAATATTACTACTATTACTAGTGTACTGCTATTCTTACTACTACTACTATTATTACTACAACAATCACTACTACTACTACTACAATTACGATCACTACCATTTCTACTACTACTATTATTACTACTACTACTACACTACTACTGTTACTACTATTACTACTACTATTACTACTACTACACTACTACTATTACTACTACTACTACTTCTATACTACTGCTGCTACTACTATATTACTACTACTATACTACTACTACTACTACTACTACTACTAACTGTTAGTGTTAGTGCTGTTGCTACTGTCATTATTACCACTGTATTTACTGTCACTGATCGCTACCATTAAATCATCTACACGGTATTTCCGTGCACGCAAGGTTCAGGAACGGTTACCCTCTATAGCTCTAGATCTGTCCGTGTCACAATGATCGGTTCGGAAGGACGACCGATGTTAATTATGTGACCTTCACCCTTGTGCAAAGCTATAAACATTTTCAGACGAAACAGTAGACATCTGTTATGGTCAGATGTTTCTGGCGAAAATCAGAATGCATGAATGTTTGACAGCTCAGCACGACAATTATGTCGGTATTGGGTGTCAAACTAAGGGGCAAAAATCTCCCGTGGATGTTGGGGACATGACTTCATCTAAGTGGTAAAGAACGTACCCTACCATTATGTTTTGTAGTGTTTGCCCCCAGCAAGGAACCTGTTATGGGTTTGCATGTATTATTGATTCGCATTAGTTTCGAATGTGATTCTAGTTTGATGACAGAATATACAATTATGTCTTTCGTATCAGTATGTGACACGATTTGACATCTGCTTGGCAATCACTGTGCCTCCTTTACATTTCAACATAAAAATCACAAATGAAAAATGAATAAATGGATGAAATAATGAATGAATGAATGAATGAATGTTTAACGACATCTCAGCACGAAAATGCATCGGCTATTGGGTGATACACTATGATAAATGCATACATGAAGTGATGACCAACATCAATATAACAATTCAAGAGTTAAAATAAAACATAGTGTAAAGAATTGTGCACAAATAAGTAATTAAAACAAGAAAACATCCAAATATTCTTTGAGATCAGTAATTTTGAGAAGACTATTCAAAATATATTAAAACTACATTCCCTAAAATATTTTTATTATTTAAGCATATAGAACAGAAAATCCAATTACGTTTGGTGCATATATGACGCCGCACTCCGCACTGGTTTCACTATGCTGGCTTATCCAGGTCAAAAACAAAGCCATGATTTTGAAAGTGGAACACTTTTGACGGGCTCGTACCGATCTCAGTTTTCATTGGCTTATCACAAGTATAGAATTCCCCAACAAGAGATCACGTGAGATTTCGCAATGTTTGAACAAATTTAACTGTCTTGATTGAGGGGTAGTCTCATATCTCCAAAACATATTTATATCCATAGAGGTATGGTACAACGCCTTTCCAGGGGTCGGTGAATGGGGGATTTGCCTTGAAATTTTGACAGTGGTCAGCTGTTAGCATACGCGTTACATGTAATGGGGTGTTACTAATTACGTAACGCTCTAGGGGTAGATGAAGAGGGTACTGTGTTCGATTTACGTAACATTTTTCAAGACTATATGTTATTTTTATTCATTAGTTAGACCTAAAAAGGTGTTTTTTTGGAAATGCGCGGTCAGTCTAGGATCGATCCCCATCGGCGGGTATACAAAAAGACCATGGCATGTGATATCCTGTCTGTGGGATGGTACATATAAACAATCCCATGCACCCGATTCCTCTCTAAGATTATATGTCAAAATTACCAAATGTTAGACATCCAACAGCAGATGGAAGGAAGGATGTGATATGTTTTATTTAACGACGCACTCAACACATTTTATTTATGGTTGTATGGGGTCGGATGATTATTAAATCAATATGCTTTATCTTTGATGTCGTTAAACAACACACACACACACACACACACACACACACACACACACACACACACACCAACTGTACCCTTTCCAAACGAAATAATATTTATTTGAATTTGTCGATATTAACACGTAAAATTAGGAAGTGAAATCGTTCATTGTCTACGTTAGTTATTTTATTTTAAAACTATATACATGATTAATGTGTTACTAGTATACAAACTAAACTTTAAAAGTTCTACTAACAATTTATAAAATATCAATTCTGAAATAGGAAGATACGATTGTCGATAATACGTTGTCAAGATCAAACCGGTTTTAACTACAGCGCAAGATTTCTCTTTTAATTTTTTGAGACGAACCCAACAATATGAAATCGGCAAACGCACGTGTTAACTGAAACTGACAATAGGCTGTCGTTTGTGCTTTGCCGAGCTATGGCGGCACAGGCGACGAATCAAGCGTATACGTTTGACGATATCCGTTCATAGCGAACACACACGACTTTTTTAAAAGTGCATTTGAGCTTGTATTTCACATTTGTACATGATGTTATAATATGGTAACCAGATAATGTAACTTTAAATGAAAGATTTTGTACAAAAATAAAGCCTGTTTTAGAAAGAAAAAGATTATTTAAAGTAGCAGTTCACTAAATAATATAATCAAATAACTTGGTACTTCTAATGCTAGGGTAAGACCACCAACTGACAGCAGAAAGGTGGCCAACTTTCTGGTGTCACGACTTCTACGACTGTCCAGTTGCTAGTCTGAGCGTTCTTACAGCTCGATTCTTGTCGTATTAGTTGTTAATCTGAGCACACGTCGTAAGATGGGAGTTGGAGAAATTACAACTCAACCTTCGAATTGGCCAACTTCGTCGTGACAGTTGATAGTCTGAGCCAAACATTACTTTATTGTTTTTGTAAAGAGGTTCACAAATCCACCAACCACCCATAAATCATAATTCAGACTCCTTTGCATTCTCTACCCTCTCCAAATGATCTTTTCAGGAATACTAATGATTGCAACTGTTATCACATCGAAAACAGACTTGTGCTATGGTTAATAAACGTCTTAACAGCTGAAACACAGATGCAGTAAAATACAAACGCTCAATAGTCAGATCTGAACACGTCGTCGCCTCGGTGGCGCAGTGGTTATGCCATCGGACTACAGGCTGGTAGGTACAGGATTCGCAGCCCGGTACCGGCTCTAACCCAGAGCGAGTTCTTAAAGGCTCAATGGGTAAGGCCACTACACTTTCTTCTCTCTCACTAACCGCTAGCCAACTAACAACTAACACACTGTCCTGGACAGACATCCCAGATAGCTGAGGTGTGTTCCCAGGACAGCGTGTTTGAACCTTAATTGGATATATGCACGAAAATAAGTTGAAATGAAATGAATGAACGTCGTCCTTAGTAATTTTGGGAAGTAAATGGTCTGAATTTTATTTTAACACAATTCGATTTTGTTTTGTTCTTTTGGATATATTGTCCTCCTTTCGTGCTGTTTAGTTGACCATAAACCACAATCTAGTTCACGACTTTATCACATTAAGACCGGCCTCGGTGGCGTCGTGGCAGGCCATCGGTCTACAGGCTGGTAGGTACTGGGTTCGGATCCCAGTCGAGGCATGGAATTTTTAATCCAGATACCGACTCCAAACCCTGAGTGAGTGCTCCGCAAGGCTCAATGGATAGGTGTAAACCACTTGCACCGACCAGTGATCCATAACTGGTTCAACAAAGGCCATGGTTTGTGCTATCCTGCCTGTGGGAAGCGCAAATAAAATATCCCTTGCTGCCTGTCGTAAAAAGAGTAGCCTATGTGGCGACAGCGGGTTTCCTCTAAAAAATAAATATGTGTGGTCCTTAACCATATGTCTGACGCCATATAACCGTAAATAAAATGTGTTGAGTGCGTCGTTAAATAAAACACTTCTTTCTTCTTTCTTTATCACATTAAAATATGAACATAATTCTATTCCATTCTAAATTCCAAAATAATTTGGCCACAACAAAAACAAAATATCTATGTAATCTGTAGCATTGGCGGTCATCTTGCATAATTTTAGACTCTTTCTGGAAGTGCCATCATTCTCAAAACACATTTCTGTCAGTCTTAATAAAGTCAGTATTTGACCTTTCTGTGGAAGCTGAAAACGTAAATTGTTTGTCGACAATAGTAACATAACATAACATAACATAACATAACCACACCTCGCCGATTTACTATTTAGAGTTAATAAATATTTATACCATGTTTAACATACCAATCAAAGCAGTGTAATATAGCAATCAGATATACGGAAATGACTGAACTCGTATCATGGTACACCGGTTAACCTAGATAATGAGCTAACGTATTTCTCTAGTATAGTGGAGATTAATATCGTCGATATATAATTGATATATAGAGGATATTTCATGGGTTTTTTGTGAAATATGATTTATATTTCATCGAGTGATGTTTGCAATCATATCTCACGAGTCGTGCTTGCGCGACGAGTATGATATGATTGCAAACTTCACGAGATGAGATATAAATCATATTTGACAAAAAAAACATGAAATTTTCTATTTATTATATAACTTTTGGCAATTTACCTTTATTTTTAAAATGCCAGCAGCAAAATTGTTCCGGCTTTCTTACAGTGAAGATAACACTTTCTACGGTGACGATAACACATTTTAGAGTGAAATTTTCACTCTAAAATATGTTATCGTCACTGAGTGACTGATAACACTTTTATTTCACTGATATATTAAGATATTTCACTAAATGATATATAATAAACATATTTACATTGGCGTTATGCCATATCCTAAATTTAGGGTGGGGGCAGTATTTATTATTAAAGTTTATTTTATTTTATTTCTGTGCTTATAGCTATTGTTAGGTGGGCTCTACGTTGTCCTGGGCATGCACCTCAACTGTCTGTTCTGGACAGTGGGTTAATTAATGGTTAGGGAGACACAAGTCCATATTGTGGTCTTACATCTTCGGCCGATTAAAATCTACTCTGGTTTGCAGCCAGTACTGGGGTACGAACTCAGTACCTTCCATCTTTACGTCTAATGAATTATCTACTACGCCACCGAAACCGATAGCTATTAAATATTATAAATGGTCTTCCATCTTCTCGCAAGATTCTATTTTTTACATAATGGTATTAATTTATAAATTGATTGAATTATTGATTAATTGATTAGTTTTTTGTTTCACTGATTGATTGATTAAGTGATTGATTGGCTTACTGATTGATTAATTTGCTGGTATGTTGACTGATTGATTGATTGATTGTTGATTTGATTTGATTTGATTTGATTTGATTTGATTTGATTTGATTTGATTTGATTGGTCGATCGATTAAAGTAAAATCAAATTCTAATACTGATTTAATATAATATATCCCTGCTGCACACACGGGTATATCAAACCTTTTGTTTCTCCCCATCCCATAATCCAACAGTCGTCTTCCGGTTGGAACTGTTCGTCTTTGTGTGGCAAACACGCATGTCGGATGTCAAACCCCGTGACGTCAACAGCTTTCGTAAGCCGCATCAAAGCTATATCGTTCGGGTAGTTTCCGCCGTTAACAAATTCAGGATGCTGTAAAAGCAAAGGTAAAAGTTATGTATCATTTATATGAACACATAAGCGTACGAGACAGGGGATAGGGGGTGTTGGCAACTGCCCCTCCCTCTAGTGCTGGTGCAAAACCTCAAATTCGGGCAAAAATGAAAGATATTCGGGGAAAATGTGCTAACCTGAAACCTTTTTAATACCATTTATTTCCATCAATGCACCAGCAAAATTAGTTGTAATCCATGTAAAAGTACGTAGTGATTCGTTGGTAGTAAAGCTAATATGAATAAATGTTGTTATCCAGATTGGGTCATTTTTGTTTAATTCGGGCGAAAACAAGCCTGCTCCTCCCCCTACATAAATTGGAGGCCGTACGCCTATGGATGAACAAACCTACCCATTGAGTCCTTAAACTCACTCTGGGTTGGAGTCGGTACCGGGTTGCGAACCCTGTACCTACCAGCCTGTAGTCCGATGGGTTAAACACTGCGCCACCGAGGCCGGTTGTTTAGTATCAACGTTCAGGATAAAGAGATCGCAGGCGCGCACGCGCAGTAGTACCCCAGACGCACACTCACGTTAGAGTTCACATCATACTGAAAATAACTACATATGTTAAAAACCTCTCTTTTTTTCAACTTGAATAAACCTTGAAGATAATTTATATAAACACTTTCTGTTTATTAATAGATTTAAGGTTCAGCAAAATAATTATGTTCCATAAATCTAGTATTTAGTTGTGGGTATTTTTTTTTCCCAAAGTAACTATGAACATATGTTATTATTTCTGTAACTGTACGTAATTGGACTTTAGAATGATAATTACACGTTTAAATATTATGTTAGCTCAAACAAAAGTCATTACTATTATGTTTAACGAGTCTATCATGACTAACAAAGAGAGTGGCTGACATTGATTATATAATTTACCCAAATTCATAAATGTATGGGCCGAATTTACGAAGCCTGTTTTTCTTAAACGCAGGTGTTCAAGCATTGTAAATGTACGTAGTTACACGCGTATAAGGCATAAACAGGTGTTCAAGCATTGTAAATGTGTGTAGTTACACGCGTGTAAGGCATAAACAGGTGTTCAAGCATTGTAAATGTGTGTAGTTCCACGCGTGTAAGGCATAAACAGGTGTTCAAGCATTGTAAATGTACGTAGTTACACGCGTGTAAGGCATAAACAGGTGTTCAAGCATTGTCAATGTACGTAGTTACACGCGTGTAAGGCATAAACAGGTGTTCAAGCAGCATTGTAAATGTACGTAGTTACACGCGTGTAAGGCATAAACAGGTGTTCAAGCAGCATTGTAAATGTACGTAGTTACACGCGTGTAAGGCATAAACAGGTGTTCAAGCAGCATTGTAAATGTACGTAGTTACACGCGTGTAAGGCATAAACAGGTGTTCAAGCATTGTAAATGTACGTAGTTACACGCGTGTAAGGCATAAACAGGTGTTCAAGCATTGTAAATGTACGTAGTTACACGCGTGTAAGGCATAAACAGGTGTTCAAGCATTGTAAATGTACGTAGTTACACGCGTGTAAGGCATAAACAGGTGTTCAAGCAGCATTGTAAATGTACGTAGTTACACGCGTGTAAGGCATAAACAGGTGTTCAAGCACTGTAAATGTACGTAGTTACACGCGTGTAAGGTATAAACAGGTGTTCAAGCATTGTAAATGTACGTAGTTACACGCGTGTAAGGCATAAACAGGTGTTCAAGCATTGTAAATGTACGTAGTTACACGCGTGTAAGGCATAAACAGGTGTTCAAGCATTGTAAATGTACGTAGTTACACGCGTGTAAGACATAAACAGGTGTTCAAGCATTGTAAATGTACGTAGTTACACGCGTGTAAGACATAAACAGCTGTTCACGCATTGTAAATGTATGTAGTTACACGCGTGTAAGGCATACAGGTGTTTACGCATTTTAAATGTATGTAGTTACACGCGTGTAAGGCATAAACACGTGTTCAGGCACTGTAAATGTACGTAGTTACACGCGTGTAAGGCATAAACAGGTGTTCAAGCAGCACTGTAAATGTACGTAGTTACACGCGTGTAAGGCATAAACAGGTGTTCAAGCACTGTAAATGTACGTAGTTACACGCGTGTAAGGCATAAACAGGTGTTCAAGCATTGTAAATGTACGTAGTTACACGTGTGTAAGGCATAAACAGGTGTTCAAGCACTGTAAATGTGTGTAGTTACACGCGTGTAAGGCATAAACAGGTGTTCAAGCACTGTAAATGTGTGTAGTTACACGCGTGTAAGACATAAACAGGTGTTCAAGCATTGTAAATGTACGTAGTTACACGCGTGTAAGGCATAAACAGGTGTTCAAGCATTGTAAATGTGTGTAGTTACACGCGTGTAAGGCATAAACAGGTGTTCAAGCATTGTAAATGTACGTAGTTACACGCGTGTAAGGCATAAACAGGTGTTCAAGCATTGTAAATGTGTGTAGTTACACGCGTGTAAGGCATAAACAGGTGTGCAAGCATTGTAAATGTACGTAGTTACACGCGTGTAAGGCATAAACAGGTGTTCAAGCATTGTAAATGTACGTAGTTACACGCGTGTAAGGCATAAACAGGTGTTCAAGCATTGTAAATGTGTGTAGTTACACGCGTGTAAGGCATAAACACGTGTTCAGGCACTGTAAATGTGTGTAGTTACACGCGTGTAAGGCATAAACAGGTGTTCAAGCAGCATTGTAAATGTACGTAGTTACACGCGTATAAGGCATAAACAGGTGTTCAAGCACTGTAAATGTACGTAGTTACACGCGTGTAAGGCATAAACAGGTGTTCAAGCACTGTAAATGTACGTAGTTACACGCGTGTAAGGCATAAACAGGTGTTCAAGCATTGTAAATGTACGTAGTTACACGCGTGTAAGGCATAAACAGGTGTTCAAGCATTGTAAATGTGTGTAGTTACACGCGTGTAAGACATAAACAGGTGTTCAAGCACTGTAAATGTGTGTAGTTACACGCGTGTAAGGCATAAACAGGTGTTCAAGCATTGTAAATGTACGTAGTTACACGCGTGTAAGGCATAAACAGGTGTTCAAGCATTGTAAATGTGTGTAGTTACACGCGTGTAAGACATAAACAGGTGTTCAAGCATTGTAAATGTACGTAGTTACACGCGTGTAAGGCATAAACAGGTGTGCAAGCATTGTAAATGTACGTAGTTACACGCGTGTAAGGCATAAACAGGTGTGCAAGCATTGTAAATGTACGTAGTTACACGCGTGTAAGGCATAAACAGGTGTTCAAGTATTGTAAATGTACGTAGTTACACGCGTGTAAGGCATAAACAGGTGTTCAAGCATTGTAAATGTGTGTAGTTACACGCGTGTAAGGCATAAACAGGTGTTCAAGCATTGTAAATGTACGTAGTTACACGCGTGTAAGGCATAAACAGGTGTTCAAGCAGCATTGTAAATGTACGTAGTTACACGCGTGTAAGGCATAAACAGGTGTTCAAGCATTGTAAATGTATGTAGTTACACGCGTGTAAGGCATAAACAGGTGTTCAAGCATTGTAAATGTACGTAGTTACACGCGTGTAAGGCATAAACAGGTGTTCAAGCATTGTAAATGTATGTAGTTACACACGTGTAAGTCAAACAGGTGTTTACGCATTGTAAATGTATGTAGTTACACGCGTGTAAGTCAAACAGGTGTTCAAGTATTGTAAATGTATGTAGTTACACGCGTGTAAGACAAACAGGTGTTTACGCATTGTAAATGTATGTAGTTACATGCGTGTAAGACATAAACAGGTGTTTACGCATTGTAAATGTATGTAGTTACACGCGTGTAAGACATAAACAGGCTTTGTAAATTCAGCCCTTTAAGTTGATGCAAGCAATTGATAATACCTCAGTCCACCGTATGTGATATATATATATAAATCAATTGTTCTGTATGTATTCTGTTCACCTACGTATTAAAGGGACAGACCCTAGTTTCAGCCCATGAAAATGCACTCTAAGTTTAGTTAATATACAGACCTGTAACACATTTGAATAAAGTTACAACTGAGTGAAACATGAATCTGTAACTTTGAAACGGTGGTATACCTTCTAAAACTAGACTAAAACTAGACTCCATAACTGTTACTTCTCAGACGCACGTACGTTTTTAAAAATATGAGAAATGCATTTTGTGCTATTAAAAACCAAAAACACTTCAAATGTACGAAAATGGATAATCTAAACAATAAAATCTAAGTAAAGTATGATTTCAGTTATCAAAAACGGCTCTAATAGTAAAAAAAATATGCCTTAGTGTTTACAAACTAGGGTATGTCCCTTTAATTTAAAAAACAACAACATCGAAAACGAATTAGACATATCACTTTTTTCTAGGAAGAGTCAGGTTCCCGGAAACACTATTTGTATTTAGGCTCAAGTAACCGATACACATTCGATATCTAAGCAGAAGCAAACCTTCATTATGAGGTCTATTTCGCGCTTCGTTTCCCGCCCTGTCGTCACTTCCTGTTCATGTTCACCAACCACCGCTCGCCAGTCGGTGACCTTTTCGAACTGACTCCTACAACAAATGAATGAACAAATGGATGATCGAATGAATGAATGAATGAATGAACAAGTGGATGAACGAATGAAGGAACAAATGGATGATCAAATGAATGAAAGAACGAACGAACGAACGAACGAACGAACGAACGAACGAACGAACGAATGAATGAATGAATGAATGTTTAACGACATATCAGCAGTGAACGATTGAATGAATGACACCCAAGCAAAAAAACCCCAGATCTTCTATATAATGTGTCAAACAAAGGTATGTCATGATTTACATTAAGAAATACAAATAAAAATAAAATATAAATGTTATATATGTTATATACATATATACAAATGAGGAAACCAATACCAAGAACAATGTGTGTGTGGTCTGTCAACTGGTTGTAGGATAACGTATATTTCTAATGTAGTTATAGTGATTTATACTTTTAAAAGATAAAGTCTGTTTTGTTTAGCGACACAACTAGAGCACATTTATTATTAATGATCATCGGCTATTGGATAAAAACATTTGGTAATTCTGACATAATTTTAAAGGAAACCCGTCACATGTTTCCATCATATAAATGGATCTTTCATATACTCTTGCCTACAGACAGGAAAGCACGTACCACTGCACTAGTTGAAAAATGTAGCGGATTTCCTCCAAGACTATACTTGACATTTATCAAAAGATTAACATCCTGTGGTTGGTGATTAATAAATCAAAGTGCTCTAGTGGTGTCGTTAAACAAAACACTTGTTGGGACGGGAAAAACCAAATCGCAGAGTGGGTCCACTGAAGTGATTCGATCCTACGACGCAAGCATTTGAAGCGATCACTCCACCGACTGAGTTTGATCTTGCGTCCAAGCATTTGAAGCGATCACTCCACCGACTGAGTTTGATCTTGCGTCCAAGCATTTGAAGCGATCACTCCACCGACTGAGTTTGATCTTGCGTCCAGTTTATATTCAAGTCACAAAAACAATTTAATCATGAATGCAAACTTCTAGTATATCACATTTACAAACAGTTGATTTAGAATTAGAATATTGGAGGAGGGGGCAACCCACACTATAGGTATGTAGGTATGTATGTAGGTATTGATGTATAAATATCTATATACTGTATGTATGTCGAGGTCGACTGTTATATACATAGATATTAATGCACTGGCGCAGGGAATAATTAAATCCTTTCTGGCCTCACAAATTCTCCCATGCCGTTGCTGGGACTCGAACCTATGGCACCGAATCGCCCGCAAATTGCCACAATGCGATCTGAGCTATCCAGGCATCCATGTATGTAGGTATGTATGATTTTATAAAATTTAAGTTTTAAAATTGGTTTGATTGTGGGGCATGGACCCCGTGACACACACACACACACACACACACACACACACCCCGTCACCCCCACGTCACTGCTCTAGATACACAGTTGCTTATATCTTTTTGGAACTATGTCCAAATATGCAATGGTACCAGGGGTAATTATTAAACATTATTAACATACTACCCCAGGCCAGTATATTTACACATACAACACAGACGATGGACGTTACCCGTGAACGCAGTGCGCTGCCGTGATGATCCATTGGGGATGTACGAGTGTTCCGCCGCACACGTGACGCTTGGCCCACGTCAGTCTAAGGGAAGCAACCCACGGCCACCTTCCGCCAGTGGATGGGACTCCGCCCACTATTAAGTTGGTAATAGCAACTCCGCATTCTGAAAAAGAAAAAAAAAAAATGAACAACAAATAAGGGCTCTACAAACAATAATCAAGCTGGAAGTGAAACCTAACATATTGGTTAATTTACTTATTAATTATGTTAAGTTCATTATAGATTTGGATTGCAGACACATAATTAAAGATACAATCTCAATTTTGTTTTCATCATTAAGAATAAATCATGCAGTTCATGTTCAGACCATTTTTATCAATAAAGTAGCAAGGGTTCTTTTATATGCACTTTCCTACAAAACATCAGATACCACGTCTTTTGATGTACAGTAGTTCAGTAAAAAATGAATGAATGAATGAATGGATGGATGAATGAATGAATGGATGAATGAATGAATGTTTAACGAATGAATGAATGTTTAACGACACCCCAGCACCAAAAAAATACACATCGGCTTTGGTAAGTGTATGAAAATATTATTTATATAATTATGTAAGTGAGCGACCGGTCGCACCTCAGGCGAAAGCTCTACCACTGAGCTGCATCCCGCCCCAAACTGGAGTCAGATGCTTGTGCCCAAGAGATGTGTCTTGAAAGAAATGCGGAACACTCACACCAAATAAGAAAGCCATCCGTGAAAGCAATCACATGTTAAAAAGCAAATGGAGAACGTTTAATAGTTCCAAATGACCTTCGGCATGGTTTGAATGAATGAATGAATGAATGAATGAATGAAGGGATGGGTGGATGGATGGATGGATGGATGGATGGGATGGATGGATGGGTGGGTGAGTGGATGGATGGGATGGATGGATGGATGTATGGATGGATGGGATGGATGGATGGATGGATGGATGGGATGGATGGATGGATGGATGGATGGGTGGTTTAACAACACCCCAGCACAAAAATACATCGACTAATGGGTGTTAAATACGAGAACGAATCAATAAAAAAATTGAAAAGTTAAATTAAAACACCATCTGGTGAACAAATATGAAAATATCCATAACAATAATGTTTGTTGAAAGTAATTTCAGAAACTTTAAGTCTTGAATAACCACCTCGGATTACAGTCATAGGGTTTGTAGATTAAATACTTGCCTGGAGAAGACTTGTACCAAATATGGCAGTTGTACATAGCACCAAATCAATTCCATAGACAACAATAGTAACATATGTGGCTAAAACACCTACCTGCAGCATATCAATCGACATATACACCAAGGATATAAATACTACTACCCTTGAAGTAAACCAGAAAACAATTGGGGTAAGCTGCTCATTTCAGAGACGACTGGTAGCGTCTATGACTACCCTAGTTTCGCACAACTTTTGAGTACTTTTTTTTTTACAGGTGCCCCATACATGTTGCAAGCAAGTACAAGGCTACTTGACACAGTGGTACTAGAAGAAATAATATTGGACACATTTTCTTCCAGAAACAACCAACACTCAAATTTATAACCAATGATAGGACTTGTGGTATTAACTGCTCTATGAAAAGTCCGGTGCACCTAAAGGTAGTTAAAGGTAATTAGAACCCAATGTTGACCAAGGTTGGTGAACACCCATACCAAATTGGAATTCCCTCAAAATCGGACATTGTTTACTGGTGCTTAGTTCTGTAATAGATGTCTAATGAAAATAGACATCAAAGCTAAAATTTTAATATGGCATTAAAAATTATTACATTTTATTTAAAAACAAATTGAGGATTTCATGATGGTCTCTTAAAATTATTTCAAAAAAAAGGATCTTCCGGAAACAAGGCTTTTCTAAAGTAGACATTTCAAGGAATCTAAAAATGTTTTTCAGATCACTTTCAGAACACCAGAAACTACATGCAATTCTACTATTTTATGAACCAACCCCCCCCCCCCCCCCTCCCCCCGATCATAGCATATCAGAAACAATAAGTTATTAGTTAAAGGTTATTCGTCTGAAAACAAAAGTATTTTTCCGAGACAACGGACGATATTTGTAATACACCAAGACAATATACAAATTTAAACGTGAAACAGAAGCCACAATATTCATAAATATTGATCACCTGGCATTAGCATATCCAGTATGATATTTCTGCTCAAGACAAGGTCTAGACACCATGAGAGTGTCGTGGATATGCAATCATGAATCACTGTCAGATGTCTTGTTTGTAAAAGAGCAGGGGCCTAATTCACTAAACTCTCGCAACTTTGCGATCTCGCAGTGCAATGCTGAAATACTTGCAAAGAGGATGCTTTGTTGTCTAGCAGAGCCTAAGACACGTTTGTGAATTAGCCCCCTGGTCCACAATATAGAGTTATCACACCGTTTGTCATGTCATGTCATGTCATAGGGTTTTACGTGCACATTCAGAACAAGCTGTTGTAGCGCACGCCTATCGTGGGCACAAGAGCCGGCCTTGGCCGGCTCCTCCGTCCATGACAGGAAAGGTGGGGGGAGGGGAGAAGAGGGACCGCCTGCACTGGCAGGTGCAAGGGAGCACCAGCAGCCCGAGCAAATCGGTAGCAGGCGGGTGGGGGTGGTGGTGGTGCTATGGAATTTGAATGGAGCAGTTAAATGCCAAAGAGAAAAGGGTGCGCAATTTTGATTGAGGGAATTTGGCGCAATTTTGAACGGTCGGTCGAAAGGTAAATGGCCGAGCTAATATAGGTTTTGATATTAGTGAATCGAGAGTAGCTCGTTCACACCGTTTGCCACTTTTATAGCGCGCACCAACTAAACATTGGAGGGCGGGACGTATCCCAGTGGTAAAGCGCTCGCCTCATGCGCAGTCGGTTTGGGATCGATCCCATTGATGGGCCCATTGGACCATTTCTCGTTTCGGCCAGTGCACCACGACTGGTATATCAAAGGCCGTCCTTGTTAATATTGGTAAAATGTAGCAGGTTTCCTCTCTCAGACTATATGTCAAAATTACCAAATGTTTGATATCCAATAGCTGATGATTAATAAAATAGTGTGCTCTACTGGTGCTGTTAATCAAAACAAACAAACAGTAAATAAAGGTACGTCTGAATGTGCACAGAAATTAGTCAAGTAACGTTCTCTCTCTCTCTCTCTCTCTCTCTCTCTCTCTCTCTCTCTCTCTCTCTCTCTCTCTCTCTCTCTCTCTCTTCGTCCTACATTTAGAATTCACGCATGTGTATATGATAGTGACTGAAATTTGTTTTGTTTAACGACACCACTAGAGCTATATTTTTCCATTAGTAGCAAGGGATCTTTTATATGCACCATCCCATACAGGATAGCACATACCACGGCCTGTGATACACCAGTCGTGGTGCACTGGCATGATAGTGACTGCGTGTAGTACATGTATACATGTGATTTAGTGTGTCTGTTTATACATGTATTATATTTAGTGTGTGCGTGTTAACGAGCGTGTAATATCCACTACAACTAGTGTATGTGTACGCAATGATATTGTGTCTATTTGTACCTTTGATGCTACGCTCCATGTTGAGTTTTAAAAAACGAGCATATGCCTGACGTTTAGATCAGGTGCGTGTATTCAAATGGAAGTTAGTCAAGCAGACATTCTGGATCAATACCAGTCCCTGTCCCTGGAGACATAGTTTCGTAATTCACGCAATGACGAAGGAAATTCATTGAGACTGGAGAATGCCAAAAACGTCTTTGGAGTTCCCCGGAATCTATATGTGATTAATCCACCTCCTCGCCAAGAATTCCGGCAAATAAATAGGAAGTCGATTTTTGATTGATGCTAGAGCCGTAATTACTTTTCGATAAAGCCCAATTGATTCGACCACCCATACAGTCTATAGCGCTTACGATAAGGATTGTTAAGGATTACAGAGTTTTCTGATACTTACACCAGTAGATATATCGAAATTATTTACTGTATACAAAATCACATCACTGTGAAATCCAGGAAATGAAATTAATATTTTGGTCAAGAATGAGAGGAAACCCGTTGCCGCCATACACAACCTGGATGTTTTATATGCCTTTATCAATATGCAGTTCAGTACATATCACGACATTTTATGTATTGGGCGTGGATCACTAGTTGGGACGGGAAAATAAACAGCACAATTAACCATGTACTTCAGATGAGGGCCCTGAACTGGATTACCCATTGGGGTTTTCCCGTCCCAACCTGTGCCACGCGACTGGTACATTGAAGGATGTGGTATATGTTGTCTTGTCTGTTGGAAAGTGCATATAAAAGGTCCCTTCCTGCTAAGGGAAAAAATACAGCAGGTTCCCGTTTAAGACTGTGTTAGAATTACCAAATGGTTTTTTATTACACACCAGTGTAAGATATTGCTCATGTCATAACAATCACTCAATATCTAACTAGTGTAATATTGGCGTGACGTGACGTGAGATCACTTGCTGACCCCAATTCGTAGAAAAATAACGTGTAGTAGGTCTTGACATGTGCTGACTTCTTCGTTGCGGATTGTTTGCAATTGATTTGTAATAAATAAAATACTAAACTAGCTTGCCTGTCATACCATTTTAAAGAAACTGTTCACTCATTTCATAAAAATGGTATGACATGCAAGCTCGTTTAGTATTCTATATATATCCATTAGGTGATGATGAATTAATCATTGCGCTTTAGTGGTGTCGTTAAACACATAATTCAGGTGAGCCACCACCACCACCACGTAAAACACAGCATCGTGTGTGTTTCTATAGTAATGTCAGTGCAAATAAAAAATACATCGGCCTTTGGTTGTTGAACTAAGGTTATGTATACAGAAATGAAATGATGATCAACATCAGTATGAAAATTCAAGAGTTAAATTAAAACAGTGTAAAGAGCCGTGCAAAAAAGTACAAATATCACAGGTAGGTAAATTAGAATTTATCAGTAATGTTCCTTTTTTTTATCTCAGTATACCATTACACTGGTGCATACGACTAACAGATGTGTGAATGCATATTGAGTATGCATGAATTGATAGGAACGTGTCTATACATTACTTTTCGTCACAAATCAAGAGTAGCTGTGGTTTCCATAATACTATCTTTAACTAGAGTGTGATTACATGCATACCAAACGGTAAAAGGGCGGTGTGTTAAATCTGCCTTATCTTTAAAAAACCACAAAAAAACCCACAACAACAACCAACAAACAACAACAAACAAACAATCATTCATTATCAAGACATGGCCCGAAACAGTATAATACAATAGCCTGGCCATTGAAGTTGCATACCAGAATTCACTTTTGCATGCATTTCAAAGTTCAATGTCAAGATGTTTTCTTTGACAAACTACAGTATCGAGAGAGCATTGTAATTGCTACTTTGATGAAGTACTCTCCCTTGATGACTACCGTGTAAAACAAATCAACATATAACGGTACTAAACCTGTAACACATGTGGATAAAGTTTTAAATAGACGTTGAAATAGGGAAATACCCTTACAAAGTAGACTACAGTTTGTTTCCATAACCGTTACTTCTCAGAGGTATGTGCATTTTTTTAAATATGAAAAATGCATTTTGTGGTCTTACAAACATCAGGATGACCATAAGCACGACTGATGTTAAGAAAATATATAAGTAAATGTCTTATTTCTTTATCAGAAACTTCTCTAATAGTGAAAAATACGCCGTGGTTTAACAATAAAGGTCTGTCACTTTTAAACGAAAGTGATGAGGTGTCGTTAAACAAACAATCCTTTCTTTCCACTAAGAATTGCCATTCGGTACGACAGCAGACCCTTGTTGTTAAATTTAGCTGGCTCTCGCGGGAACCCAGTCTATCCAGTGACGGGCTCCGTTGTTAAAATGCTGGGACGCTTGTTACGCCGAGACTGTTTGATGACAAGTTGGTGAATCATATTTAACGTGATTGCTACATGCATCGAAGTTACAGTAAAAAATGGCCACATTCGCTTCAAGGTTAATAAGAAAGATACGTTGTTGATGATGTCTCATTTTGAAATGCACTGTTGCCGATACATTGAGTCCCAATTTAAAAAAAAAAGAGAAAAAAAAACTACCGAGAAACAGTCAACAATAGAATAAACATTTGAGATGACTATACGAAAAAAAAAAACCCCAATAACTTTCTGAAGCTTGTTAATTTATAACAACAATTATTAAATACAGATTTTTTCTAAGTTAAGTTTAAACGAGAGATTTTTTATTTAGAAAAAGAATATTTGTAATGTTTTAGCTATGTTATGTGAAAATATCTGCATCGCTGAACAAAGAAGCGGAACATGCAACAATAAGCAGTGTACTAAAAAAGAAGTAGAGAATGCGACCGGCTGCTAGTGTAGCAAATAAATCGACTTTTCTCAAGGCAAACTAGATCTCATTACGCTAGTTACAAATACATGTATTTTTAATGGGGGGGGGGGGGGGGGGGGGGGGGGGGGGGGGGGGGGGGCTGCATTACATGTACAGACGCTCTAAAGCATTCATACTCCGATCGACAAAACAATCAATGTATTGAAAATCTGCACCAGAAGGAAAGAAGGATGTTTTATTTAACAACTCACACTCAACACATTTTACTTACCAGGCGGGGGCTCGTGACCCTTCCCCAACCTCCCACCCCACCCCACCCCACATATTTTTGGTCAAAGAAAGAAATGTTTTATTTTACGACGCACTCAACACATTTTATTTACGGTTATATGGCGTCAGACATATGGTTAAGGACCACACAGATTTTGAGAGGAAACCCGCTGTCGCCACTACATGGGCTACTCTTCCGATTAGCAGCAAGGGATCTTTTATTTGCGCTTCCCACAGACAGGACAACACAAATCATGGCCTTTGTTGAACCAGTTATGGATCACTGGTCGGTGCAAGTGGTTTACACCTACCCATTGAGCCTTGCGGAGCAACACTCAGGGTTTGGAGTCGGTATCTGGATTAAAAATCCCATGCCTCGACTGGGATCCGAACCCAGTACCTACCAGCCTGTAGACCGATGGCCTACCACGACGCCACCGAGGCCGGTCATTTTTGGTCAAATAATATATATTACAGATTACAATATATATTACAGAATTTCAAGAACCTTAAAATTCTATTTTCCAAAACAACAACGGGTTTTGGGTCCCCTCTATTAAAAAAAAAAATCCTGGATCCGCGCTTGCTTACGGTTGTATGGTATCGGATCACACAAGTAATGAGAGAAGAAACCCGCTACCGCTATGCAATGGGCTACTTTTTGCGATTAGCAACAAGGGACCTTTTATATGTAGCTTCCCATAGACAGGATAGTACATATCAGGGATTCTGTTACATCAGTTGTAAACCACTGGCTGGAACAAAAAATAGCCCAAATGGGCCCACCGACGGGGATCTATCCTAGACCGACCACGTATTAGGCGACTGTTTTACCACTGAACTACGTCCCGTCCCATCTGCACCAGAAGTCTCTGCTCCCGTCAATCTTTGTTGGTTTTGTTTGTCTTAGCACTGTCCATAGATGCAAGACAAGACTCTATTAACACTTGGGAGTGGGATGTAGCTCAAGCCGTAGCGTGTCCGCCTGTGAAGCGGTCGGTCATCGGATCGATCCTTCTCAGTAGACCCATTTGCAGTTTGGGCTATTTTCCGTTCCACAACTGGTTCATCAAAGGCCGTGGTATGTACTGTCCTGTCTGGGAAAGTGCATATAAAAGACCCCTTGCTGCTTATCGGAAAGAGTAGTCTATGTGGCGGCAGCGGGTTTCCTCTAAAGAAATATATCAAAATGACCGTATGTTTGACGTCCAATAGCCGGTGATAAGATAAAAATCAATGTGCTCTAGAGGCGTCATTAAATAAAACAAACTTTACTATCAACACTTGGACCGTTGCACAACAGCATAGGAGGAATTCAAAAACAGAGGGCAGAGGTCTGCACATTCGGAATTGTTCATGGAGACTAGAAAAGTAACAACTAACCCACTGTTCTGTACAGACAACCCAGATAGCTGAGATGTATGCCCAGAACAGCGTGTTTCAACTTTAATTGGATATAAACACGAACAATAAGTTAAAATGAAATGAAATGGAGACTAGCATACAATCTACGCTCGGCCACCATCACATTTACTACACAAAGTTGAGATTTCCAGACATTCTGAAAAATAAGACGTTGATACATCTAGGTAAACTTCTGCACTCCTCAATGACTAACGCATCTTGTAATATGAATGTTTAGGCTCACCTCCTCTTCTAAACTGAACGAATCATATATAGTTCCATTGTGGGGGTTTAAATTTAAGTTGTATCGCACTGTCCAAAAGGTAATATTCAGGCCCACTGGAACGATGTCGGTGTGTGTGTGTGTGTGTGTGTGTGTGTGTGTGTGTGTGTGTGTGTGTGCGCGCGCGCGTGTGTGTGTGTGTGTGTACAAGCGACATTTTATATTTATTTATATAGATAAATAAGGACAAAACAAACGTACATTTTTGTCGTCCAGTGTGTGTGTGGGGGGGGGGGGGGGGTGTGATGGGGCTAAGCGACGGGGAGTGCGTAATGCTGTAATTTAGAACAATCATGTAAATACTTTTGTTTTACGTTCCACTTGCACAGTATGCACTATGCATTTGTGTCGACATCTGATGGCAAAGAAAAAATGGAACTTTGATGTAATTTGGACGAATGGGACATATTCTGAATTTAAAAATCATACATCTTCTAAATCTCCTTGGACAGAAATACAAACAGGATTTTACATGGAAATACTTTGCAACTAGTCACTGAAAGGGGGTTGTCAAAGTTAAAAGTTTGTTTTGTTCAATGACACAACTAGAGCACATTGATTTATTAATCATTGGCTATTGGATGTCAAACATTTGGTAGTCTTCGAGGAAACCCGCCACATTTTCCCCATTAGCAGGAAGGGATCTTTTACATGCACCACCCCAAAGACAGGATAACACATATCACGGCCTTTTATATACCAGTCATGGTGCACTGGCTGGAACAAGAACTAGGCTAATGGGCCCAGCGACGGGATTCGATCCTAGACCGACTGAGCATCAGGCGAGAACTTTACCACCGACGTGGGAGGGGCAAGACAATGTGCGAGCTGCAGTCATGAGACACCTGTTGTCTAGTCATCAAGATTTCAAGCTGGAAGATTTATGTAAGCACCTGCAGTAGTTATATTTGGTAGCGTAAGTGAAAAACAAATAGTTAATATTTGCAATGGTGTTGTTTAACAAACTACGATCAAATGATATTGAACAATTTCTTCGAATCACAAGTGTCTGCAGTTTTCGACTTCATTTCGAAATACATGTGCCAGTAGGTTTGGCTTCAAGTATTATCTGAAACCCGAAATGATCATACCTTTCAGTATTACAATCCATCTTGTCCAAGAGTGTGCTAACAGAAATTAAGTCATTGGTGAGGTAAACCACTGAATATCTCGTACAGTTTAAGGTCGATATGCAATATGATCACTGCGGGACAGATAAACTTAACTGGGGGAACATAACATCAGAAAGTTATACAGAATAATTCCCCCATGAGACGCCTACCAGAAGTGATTCCGGATTCGTTAATCAATGGAGCAGTGTTACAATCTCTCGCAGATCTGAACAATTTGTCAGGACGGAAAGAAAACCAAGATAACTCAACGATTATAGTCTATGCATTTCAAGTCGATTTCAAACTTCCCCATGATCAAACACAATTTTAGCTGGTTTGATGCACCAAAAGTGTCTGTTAAATCAATGAAAAATGAATGAAAGAATGAATGTTTAACGACAGCCCAGTACAAAAATACACATCGGCTATTGGGTGTTATATATGGTAGGTATATGAAACTATTATTTATATAATTATGTAAAACCAGTGTAAGGAGCTGTGAGGAAAAGTATAATACAATACATAAATCAAGGTACATGTTAAAACTGTATAGAAATCAAAGTGTTTTAAAAAGTTTAAAATTAATTATGGGTGGAATTTAAGATTCCAAAACATTTCTGTTGCCAAATATATCATTTCTCGTCGGCTCGAGATGATCACACTCCACCAAAATGTGGCGCACAGTCAGTGTACATTGACAATGTTCACACTGAGGAGGGTCCTTCTTTAAAATAAATGAATGCATCGAATACGTATGGCCGATACGGACACAGCACAAAACTACTTCGTCCTTCAGGATTGGCTTAATCAATGTCGCAAGACCAAATGCAAGAATAGCATCCGACCTTGCATTAAACAGCCTTGGCGTGTGCTGGTTCTCATCGTGGTATAGGGATGGCAACATTCTCATTGGTTTCCTTCAAAGTGGCGAATACAGCACACACTTGGCATCTCTTAGACATTTTAAAAACAACTTCTATAAGCATATGTGATAATGTTTTCAAATATGGTTTTCGTCTTGTGCAATACTGCTTTGTTTACCACAGAGCCCTTGTCTGACCACAGCGTTTGTTTGTGTCTTTTCGGAGATTTTACTTTTGGTGTGTTGTGTTGATCGTTCGCAGCTGTTTACTTTCAAATCTGTTATTTGTTTTGTCGTGATAATTTGGTTCAATATTGGTTTGTTTACCACAGCTCCATACACTGTTTTCATGGACTGATCATAGAGTTTATTTTTGTCTTTTCAAAGATTTTATTATTTGGTGTTTAATGTTAATATGCATAATATTATGTCTTTTTTTTATTTTAAATGTGACTCTTTCATTGCTGTCTACTCTACTTTTGTTAGTAATTTTATAATTTTACATTGTGTTGATCATCATATAACACGTTTAACACTCAATAGCCCATGCGTTTTTTGTTTTGTTTGTGCTGAGGTATGGTTAAACGTCCATTTATACATTTGTTATCAAACACTGCATTTTGTGTGATGTCGCAAAACCACCCGATGAAACATTTGTCATCTTTGGGGCCAAAGGAGTTTTTATAAGATATTAAACGAGCTTCCATTTCGTAGCATGTTTATGTTCCGAGTGAAATAATTTTTAAATGTCACAAACTTCAGCGAGTGAGAATAAAAATTATGTCATAAGAGACATAAACACGATATGAAATGGTAGCGAGTTTAATATCCTATTTATTACCCATAAATCGATTTTAATTTATACCACTCAACTCGTTCGGTTGACCTTTATATAAGGTTGTAGTGCACCAATCGATGACGTCGAAGTATTAGGTGCCACTTGACGTTCTAGTGGGACGTATCACTCTGACATGTACCAAGCTATTTTTAACCACATGGGTAATAATGGATGATGTCATGAATAAAGATTATTCATCGAACGAGTTACCTTTCTCAGATGCTTTAAAAGGAACCTATTAAAAAAAACCCAGTAAATATATTGTATAATACTAATGGAAACAAATATAGAAACACACGAAACGATAGACCAAATTTAATTCACTACTAACGTACTAAAGGTAGTACTAAACAGAATAATTTGTGGCTGGGTCAAAGTTCGAGGTGCACCGAACGTCTGATAGAGAAGTGAATACCACAAGGCCTGTGATTGGTGATAAATGTTTCATCTGGGCAAAAAATGTATGCAATTTTATTTCATCTGGTACCACTATATCAAGTAGCCTTGTGCTTGAAACATGTATGGGGTACCTGTAAAAAAAAGTACTCGAATTGTGTGTGGAATTAGGGTAGTTATAGACGCTACCCGTTATCTCAGAAATGAGCAGCTTGACCCCCATTTTGTTTTGATTCACTTTAAAGGTGAGGGGTGGTAGTATTTATATCCGTGGCATTTATGTCGATTGAAACGCAGCAGGTAGGAGTTTTAGCCACATATGTTACTACTGTCGTCTATGGGATTTAATTTGGTAGTATACACCCTATATGTCGGTATTTCAAACAAAGTGTGACACTACGGATTGAGGCATTTGGCTGCAGTCACTATTTGTGTGATCCTTTTATTTCATTCCATCAGTATATTAATATCATTATAGTAATATTCATCAACACGTCATGCTTACTTTTACCAATACTGAGAATATGTTTTGCAGGGCGATGGGGCCACTGACATAGAATAGTTCTGATATTATGATACACGCGGTCATTGTAAAGCTACCTACATATAGTGATTTTGAGCTGAGAGGTTGAAAATAAAAATATATTTGGAAGGTGTTGGCAGCCCTGATGTAATTCAGCCGTGACCCAATCGGTTGCCAAAACCAAACTTAATTAATATTATTTTACACGAATCCCAATGATTATTTGTAAAACACATTAATAACAATGTTATTGACAAAAGTGAAAAATAGTTTTCTTGAGTCCTTGTTAAACTTATCTGATAACTACATATAATACATTTTCATATATGATTATTGGCCTATTTTTTAGTTTATTTTTAAAAAATAAATCTACACTTTTAGTCAGAATTTCCTATAATTATGATGTATCATGCTACTATTTATCCAATATGGATTTTTACCACGACGTCAACTTGTACAATAAAATCCATATTGTAAACAACACGGTATATAAGTCAATCTACGGGGGAAAAGTCTTGAATGGGAACACGTTGCAACTTTTTTTTTCCTTCTTTTTTTTTGTAGAGAATAACATATAAAAAGTCTATAGAAATTAGAGTACCGAAAAGTTGTAAAAATGGGTTAAATCCAAGATGGCGGATTCTAACATCTTGTATTATCAGACCTCATCTCTTTAGGTGCGCGAGTGCGATCGCGCTTGTACAGCGCACGTAATTTCAGTCTGGCGTGTGTGAAAAATAACGCACGTTACACTTAGCAAACAGCGCACGTAAAATAATTGTGTATACCTTCTGATTGCCACTATTTACTTTATGAAAGACCCGTTTAATAATACCAGAAAAAAAGTGACGTGAACGGTAGGGTCCATGCAAGCTTTTAATATATGACTGCTACTTATGTTTGCTATACAAATCGGAAAACACTGGTTTAAAAAACATATTCGAAGACGTACCAATCCGATCAAAACTCCTTTGCCTATTTAATTTATTATTAATTTGAAACAGTCCACTTTTGTAACGTAATAGATCACAACGTCTGTTAAGGCTAACTCATTTATACTGTTCATATAGTTATGAGAAAAAGGAATTGAATTAAAGGCATATTGTCACAGACCACTGACCTATTTAATGGTCTAACAAAGTATTACCTGAACAAAAATAATTTGGTTTGTCCCTAAATGTACTTTATTCAACCAATTTCATAACCACCATACTCCATTTATTAATGACATTTTGTAAAAATAATTGAATTATGGCAATGGGCCCTAATTCAAAAACTAAAATTGCTGAAAGGTATGACATGGATTTCACTCCATCATGGTTCAGTTAAGGTGATGCGATAGCTAGATTTGGTTTTCAACAATTAATGTAATTTTTTTTTTTATTATCCATTTTTAGAGAAATAAGGTCCTTAAATCCGTGACAGTATGCCTTTAAATAGTGGCTTCTGTAGCCTACACAAATGAACTCGTTACGGAAATCAGCGAAGTCGGTAAAATTGTCTCGATTAGTTCATAACTGTTAGCCTACAAAGCTTACGTGAGGTCCCAAAAATGGCAAATGTGTAACATATAAAAAAGAAATGAAATATAGACGAAGACAATTCAAAAGTAGACGGAATAACAAAAAGAAGGAAAATAAATGTAGGAATAGGCCTAGGTCTCGTTTACAATTTTCTTTTTATTATTATTATTATTATTATTTTTTTTTTTTACGTCTATTATTTTTTTTTTTTTATCTTTAAAAAAAAAAATCAAATAAAACTTTATTTAAATATTTGTATTTTAACCAGAGGTTAATGAATGCACATCTGTTATTTATATGTGTATAATATGTAGACACTATAGTAACAGTAATCAATGATCATAGCCGACTATTTAATTTTGTTTGTTGTTAGAAAGTCACAGACCATGTGACTGGAATATGATTTGATGCGCGGTACTCTGGTCAACCTCCTTTTTCTTTTTTTGGGCTTAGTTGGACTTTAAAATTTTTCGGCCGCGGCTCAAAATTCTTATGTTTATTTTTTTATAAATAGTCCAACGCACTTTACTTGGGTGCCCGATCAATTGCTCAAATCACCGTAAAACCTTTTAGGCCGAGCAGTCAAAAACGTTTGGTTTTAAATTCTTAGTCCGGACATGTGTAGAAGTGTAGAATGTCGTTAGGATTTTAGGACTTAGGTCTTTGACCGACCACTAAATTTTTTATTCCAAATTCCGCCCACCTCAAACGTACCCCTCCCCCCTCCTGGCCCGGACTTAGTCACTGCCGAAAGTCAGAGATTAAGCCCGTGACAGGCGTGCGTGAAACCTTCGTGGTATATACGCACGTGTAAAACTTTTACTCACTCACTCGCGGTACTCTGTATCATATTGACCAATCAGAACTATCGGGGTCAGATTATTTTTACTCTTGGAACTCTGGCTGCACGCAAACGCTGATCTACTTGATAACTTGTTACGCATTTCTGATGGTATCTCAAATTATGATCGTTTTTAGGTTATTTTATTATGGCATCCCATGTTTAGAATAAATTCTTTGTAATGACAGATTTTGTCGGAGTTTGTGTATTTTTTATCAATAACATTAGGACCGTTCTAGATCAATAACGTAACGGTGACGACATATATGTCGTAGCCGTTCGTAACTGGTAGTAGTAGGTCAAATGACGTGTTACAAAATGATGAGGAATGGAGACTGGTTGCGTAATTGTTGAATTAAAAAGGCCACGTGAATGTCAATGCACCAACCAACACTATCAATTGAACTAATTTGTAGGCCTACGTTTAACGAGTTATTACATCGAAAAATAATAATAATAGAGATCTAATTCAGTCGGTAGTGCACACCTAAGATGCTTCGGTCGTATATTCTAACTGAACCACCTCCTCAGAGCTAGTGGGGTTTTCTATCCCAGCTGTCCTAATCCTGTTCGATGTACATAATAATGAAATCAAGATACGTCGATTCCTTCATGTGTTTAGCTGCACGTTCATCAAACCATCTGACACTCAAAAGGCATCTAAATTGTGTGTATCAAATTATATGTCTGCATCAGTGTACGTCATAATTATATTTATATGGCACTGCTCGTGACATTTTTAATAACTCCATTCCTGAAAGGGAAAAGAAGAAAAGACTACACTAATGAACCAAACAACATAAAATTAATTGGTTCATGTTTGCAACATATGTCTCTACATTTACATGTACCAATTACTTCATAAATTTATAATGCTTGGTTTTCACTCGCCTTAGCATTTTGATGAGTGTCATTTTTCACTCGCCTAAGCCTTTTGAGGTGTGCAATTTTTAAAACTCGCCATGGTGCATACATACTTACATACAGACATACATACATACATACATACATACATACATACTGATTAATCGTCTTTAGATTCACTAAATAACTTGGATGTGGTCATAAATGTCATTCGATGAGTGTGTGTATATTTAGCGACCTGTTGCTTAGAAACCAGTGGAATGAATGAATGTTTAAAGACACCCCAGCACGAAAAATAAAACGGCTATTGGGTGTCAAACTATGGCAAATGCAACAACAATGTGATGAAGAAACCAGTGGTGTCAGTGATGGCCTCAGACCACAATTAATTTCGCTATATGTTTCTATATAGCCTTAGTGGCTATAACATTTTTATTAATATCAGCAGGCCCGTGAAGTTTTGTATGTACCTTTGCCTGCATGGGGGACACATACCCTGAAAAGGACAACCCCTGTTGTCCAGCTCTTTCTCCCAGCATATTGGTTTAAACAGACACCCTCTAAACCAGGCCGGAGTACACCCATTTTACACAAAAAGCACTACTTTTGCATGGGCCGGAATTACCACAAACAAGTCTTCAATGTCAGCAAGTTACACATGTTTACAAACTACATGCTATCCCCTGTCACTTCAGTCAAACAGTTGCCACTTCATAGCTGTCTGCCATGAAATAATCACAGTCAAACAGCAGACTACTTGCGCGGTGAAACTTCCGGATTTTGGACAACCAAATGGGAAGATAACTGTAATCTGAGGCCTGATGTCTTTATTTCAAAATGGCGTGACGCATTGTATTTTCAGGTCAGTTACCGGGCACAGGCCATCTTTTCTTCTTTTTTTTCTTTTTTTTTAAAAACTCTTAAAATATTTGGTAAATAATGTTCGAGTTACCATTTCATATTCTATGATGATTAACAGAAACAGTACGAAATAAGTTAGAAGCTGCAAATGACAAGGTACCATTTTCAAAGGACTCATTTGCAAGGGAAACAAGATACTGTCTCGAAGTATAGTGATAAAGCGCTCGCTTGATGCGCAGTCGGTTTGGGATCGATCCCTGTCGGTGAGCCCAATGGGATATTTCTTATTCCAGCCAGTGCACCACGACTGGTATATCAAAGGCATTGGTATGTGGACTGGTATATCAAAGGCCGTGGTATGTGCTATCCTGTTTGTGGGATGGTGCAATTAAAAAAGATCCCTTGCTACTAATGGTACTAAGACTATCAATTACGACACCCAGTAGCCGATGATTAAGAAAGCAACGTGTTCTAGTGGTGTCGTTAAACAAAACAAACTTTAAAAGTATAGAGGCAGCTAATGTAGTGTGAAATCACTACACTGTTCAAATCCTTATGTTGAATATATATTTAAAGTTATATTCTTTATGCTTCAGTTGCATTATTTAAAAAAGAAAGTGCAGTAAAATACATTACAAAAAAAATAATAATAATAAAACAAAATAAAAATAATAACTTTTTTTTAAATTATAAAATGTTTAACGACACCCCAACACAAAAATACACATCGGCTTTTGGGTGTCATAAAAAGGTAAGCATATGGAAATACTATTTATACAATTATGTAAAAACACTGTGTAAAGAGATGTGTGTAAAAGTACAATACAATACAAATATCAATATTTTAAAGGGACATTCCTGAGTTTGCTGCATTGTAAGATGTTTCCTACTAATAAAATATTTCTACGATTAAACTTACATATTAAATATATTTTCTTGTTTAGAATATCAGTGTCTGTATATTCAATATGTTTATGGTCGTCTGAATATTTGTAAGAAGCCGAAACTGGATTTTGTCTTCAAATAATTTCGTACGTACGAAAAAAAACATATTTTAGGAAATAAAATGAAATTTAACCTAATACAAATATTAGAACGATCAGAAACACGTTTAATATACAGCCACTAATATTTTGTGAAGAAAAAAAATAATATGTAATTACAATCATTAAAAAGTCTCTGTTTGTCGATAACATATTAAAAATGGCAGAAAACTCAGGAATGTCCCTTTAAAATTTGGTATAGAAATCAAAGTGTTTTTATCTTTAAAATTAATTCAGGTTGGAATTTAAAAGATGCCAAAACACTTCTGTTGCCAAATATATAATTTCTCGTCGGCTTCAGATGATTACACTCCACGAAAATGTGGCGCACAGTCAGTGTACACTGACAATGTTCCCACTGAGGGTCCTTTAAAATAAATGAATGCGTCAAATACGTATGGGACAAGACTACTTCACCGCCTGTAAGATGACAGCCACTCTCCCAGGACTGGCTTGACAGAATGAAGCTTGTTCGCGACCAAACCCGTCCCAATCATCTAGCCAAGTCGAGAAGATATATTGGTTAATATGATATTTAAAATCACTGTAGGGGACACCAACACCGCCATGGGGCAAATTCAAAGCAGACTTGGCAGCAAAATCTGCCTTTTCATTGCCCTTAATGCCAACATGGCTGGGTACACAACACAATATAACATCTTTATTGGCAATTGATAACAAGATACACTTTCGTATCACCTTCCCAACTAAGGGATGCTCCAATTTCATGTACTGTAGAACTTGGAAACACGAAAGTGAGTCAGTAAGAATAATAATCAGAACCGTGGGAACCGGGGGACGGAGGACACGCCCCCCCCCCCCCCCCCCACTTTTTAATGTTTGCCATTGTAACCAAATTCTGATATTAAATACCCGATCCGTCAGTGACCCCCCCCCCCCCCCCCCCCCCCCCCCAAGTCGTTCCTACGGGCCTTTTAATGATTGCCTAAATTTGACAACTATATTGGCTGCTGGGTGTTAAAAATGGTAAATACATTTTTATTATAGCTTTTGTATGCGTTTAGGTTATCACTTTGGAATGAATTACTGAGTTTGCTGCATTGTAAGATGTTTCCGAGTAATAAAATATTTCTACGATTAAACTTACATATTAAATAGATTTTCTTGTTTAGAATGTCAGTATATTTGTAAGAAGCCCAAACTGGATTTTATCTTCAAATAATTTCGTACGTAAGAAAAAAGACATATTTCAGGAAATAAAATGAAATTTAACCTACTACAAATAGTAGAACGATCAGAAACACGTTTAATATACAGCCACTAATATTTTATGCAGAAAAATATATTTGATATGTAATTACAATCGTTAAAAAGTCTCTGTTAGTCGATAACATCTTAAAAATTGCAGCAAACTCAGGAATGTCCCTTTAATATTGGTAAGAATCCCAAACTGGATTTTGTCTTCAAATAATTTGAAAAAAACAACAACATATTTTAGGAATTAAAATGAAATTTAACCTAGTATAAATATTAGAACGATCAGAAACACGTTAAATATACAGCCACTAATAGTTTATCCAGAAAAATATAGCTGATATGTAATTACAATCGTTAAAAAGTCTGTTAAATCGATAACATCTTAAAAATTGCAGCAAACTCAGGAATGTCCCTTTAAGATTCCAAAACATTTCTGTTACAAATATATAATTTATTTAAGGTATGGATAAAGCATATGCTTTAAAATAAATTGATAAACTTATTGACAACAGATAAATTTTGTTTTGTTTAACGACACAATTAGAGCACATTGATTTTATGAATCGTCGGCTAATGGATGACAAAATACTTGGTAATTTTGGGCTGTTGGTAAAACCCGGACCGGAATGGAATCAGATAGCTAATGCACATTGTATTTGTGTTTTTTAGCGATTTTTAAAAATAGTTTACGAATACGATTTATGTCCGTTTTCAGATGAAACTAAAAATATTCCATTTATACTACTTTTGCTGCTGCTTGGCGACAGCGGGTTTCCTCTATCTATATCTGTGTGGTCCTTCCTTAACCATATGTCTGACGCCATATAACCGTAAATAAAATGTGTTGAGTGCGTCGTTAAATAAAACATCTCCTTCCTTCCTTCCTTCCTTCCTTAGCTGCTGCTGTTACTCAATCTGATTAAAATTAGCTCTACTGGGTCTACCAGTAGATCTAAAAGCATTGCGTGGACTCCCATGTCCAGGTGACATTTCATCAATAAATAACAATTTTAATATCGACCAATTACACTTCGCCTTTTATAGCGTTATTCGGGAGCATACAAATTCTAAAAATATCGGGCTAGACTATTTAGTTGGTCTATTTCAACATTGAAAAAACAGGGGGAAAAGTGCAGTAATAAACTCTGGATTGTATACTAGTATAAACAGATTTTATGGCCATACCATCACGTTTTTATGTTGTTTTTTTCGCCTTGAAATGAATTTTATATAACATTTTATATTGCAATTAGTTTCCGGCATACTTCGTAATTCACTCGAATCATTTCGTATACCCTTGGCATAATCCCGAATGTTTTCAAATTCTTTTCAAATCACTGGCATGATTTTGCAAGTAAGGTTTTGATTGGTCGAATGAAAGGTCAGCTGGGCATGAGCTTCAACGGGCTGCTGTTAGATCCACATGTGATAGTCGAGCTAATTTTAATTAGATTGGCTGTTACTGTGAAAACTTGGAAAGATAAGTGATTTTCCCCAGGTTTCTATAAATCCAAGTTCATAAAGAAGAGTTACATGTGAAGCCCAAATCTTACAATTTCTAATACATGTCATCTCAAGCTTTGAAGATCGGTATGTTTCATACAAAATAGGTTTGGTTACGAACAATTTTTAACCAATATAGGTTGGACTACACCAAATCATTTCCCATAGGCGACAATGTTAGCGTTTGAGGCCAAATATAGTATATGCAGCGTTTCAACCCACATGAGAACCCTCCCCCCCCCCCCCCCCCCCCCAAAAAAAAAATAAATCCACACACACACAGCCGTGCAATAGGTATCTGGTTCCGTTCCGGTCCTGTCCGCGTTTTACCAACCCCCGTAATTGTAACGTTGTCTTAGGTCTCACTACACAGATCACTTCTGGGTGAGAGTTCATTGATGACGGTCCACTATAGTTCCTAATTGTGACACATGTTATGGTTCACATATTCACTTCTAGGAAATGGTGAAGAATTAAAACAATATGTATGTTTAATGGTAAGCCTTCTGGCGGTATTTTGCCCATGTTATTTTGTAATATTGTGCATCGACCTTTTGGGACATGGGTATATAGCGCAAGAGACAGCCAGAGTGAATCGGCTAATGAACCACCTGTTCGGACCGGTATTACTGCCAGATGCGGTCATATAGCAAAAACTGAGACGGAAATGTTCTCAATTTAGGAGTGAAAATAAATGCTGTTGGGCAATTTAACATGGGTTTCAATGGCAGATGACATCTGTGTAGTGAGACCATAAGCCTAACGCATCCGGCAAACAAAACTGTTATTCGAAAACAGAAAGTTGTTTCGTGTTTCGATCAACCTTCCGCAGACGTCGAAACGAGTCAACGCACACGGCAAACAAAAACGTGCGAAACATGACCAGGGACCATATTTTCGAAGCAATCTTAGCCTACGAAATCGTAAAATCATCGTAAGCTATGACTTCATTATGGCGTGTGCAATTTCGTAGGGCTAAGATGGCTTCGAAAATATGGGCCCTGTAATCTATTTTATTTTAAAGGGACATTTCTGAGTTTGCTCCAATTTTTAAGATGTTATCGACTAACAGAGACTTTTTAACAATTGTAATTACATATCAAATATATTTTTCTGCATAAAATATTAGTTGTTGTACATTAAACGTTTTTCTGATCGTTCTAAAATTTGTAGTAGGTTAAACTTCATTTTATTTCCTAAAATGTATGTTTTTCGTACGTATGAAATTATTTGAAGACAAAATCCAGTTCGGGCTTCTTACAAATATTAAGACGACCAGAAACACATTGAATATACAGACACTGATATTCTAAGCAAGAAAATATATTTAATATGTAAGTTTAATCGTAGAAGTATTTTATTAGTCGGAAATATCTTACAATGCAGCAAACTCAGGAATGTCCCTTTACTGGAAATTTCATCCCTCTTGCATCACCACAAAGAAGACAGCCACTCCCAGACTAGGTTTACTAAAGCACGCGCAGTTCTACCTTTATTTATTTATGCATACTGCATAGACAATGCAAGTGAAGCTGCATGCTTTGCTAAGGCATAGGGGACATTAATTGAAACATTTCTTGGTCGACCTATGTTGATTTTTTAAACGGTACTTGTCAGTTGAGAGCACTCCCTAAAATTAGTAATCACATGACCCTCTCAACAGTGCTGTATTTTTTACAGAATATATTCTGTCAAATTGTATTGAACTGCATGGAGTAATTAATGGTGGTGTGTAACCTTAAGTGAACAAAATGAAAGTTTTACTGATATTATGAGCTTTATGTTTGGCATGTCATGGTTAGTGATATGTTGTTGGTTGGTTAATTGTTTTCACAAACACTTTTTTTCCATTGTGTTCACATTTCAATAAAACATTTTAGCAAAAATGGACCAACTTACCCTTTGATGTGGCACACTTTACCCCAACAGGTGGGGAAGATGAGCCATTTTAAAATATAATTTATGATGGATCATCAGACTGCAGGTACTGGATCTATTACGCCAACTGCACTAGGGAGTATCAATGACAAGATGCTGTATACATTACCCTACTAACACCCACCCCCCCCCCCCCCCCACACACACACACAGTATGTCATACTTAACACACAAGAGCAGGAATTAGTGAAGTATGGCTCAACCAACTCTCCCCTCCCCTACCACATATATTTGTTGGGGTTTTTATTTTGATGAATCGTGTCGGGCAATTATGAACATATCGGTATGCCACAACATTTGTTTTCTTGCATGTTGTTCTTTTTTAATTTCGTAAATTGTGTCAGGTAAATATGGACATGTTGCCAGTTTATCACATAATTGTTTTTGTTATCATTTTTTTTTAAATGGTTTATTGCCCTAGAAATGTGTTATGGTAATATCAGGGATGGGGCCCTGAGTTCATTACCGTACTCTTACATGTCCCTGCAAGTACTGTAACCTCCGTGGTGTAGGGGTGAAACATTCTCTATGAGAATGGCTAATACAGTACATATCCCCTTTTGGGGCACCTTGTTGGACGTCAGGTGCATCTCGTAATGCTGGATGATGGGACCCTGGTGCTTGAGTTGGGGGCATATCTGCGGGTATGTTTTCTGGCAACACACCACTTTGGCCTGGAGTTCAGCCAGACGGGTGGTCAGGGAGGCCCAACCTGATCAATCGGCTGGTCATGTCAGGCTTAAGAGCAAAAAACCTTAATTTTGTTATATTAACCACTGACCAATTGTATATGTTGCTCTTGGGGCGGTGGCTAGGGTCAATCAGGTGAAAAGGGTTCACAACGAGCTTTCGGATTCTTCGTCGTCAGATGAAGATTCCACGACTTGTCAGTTGAAGAAATCAAAAGTGATTATATCACATACCTGGCCAAGGTTTCTTGTTATTGGTCCATCCGATGAAGAAGACTTTTGGAAACTTTCTCCGTTTGCCATTCAAAAAGGGCTTGAAGGCTCAGCTGGAGAGCCCAAAAGTGTCCAGAAGCTGCGAAATGGATCTCTGTTGATTAAATGTGCCACATTATTTTGCAACATTCCAATACTAGTCTCTCCGCATTCCTCGCTTAATTCGTCTAAGGGAGTGATTATGTCAAGAGACCTGAAAGGAGTTAGTGAGGAAGAGATTTGTGAAAATCTCTCCTCTCCTCCTCTGCCTTTTCGTTACCCTTAATGCCAGCATGGCTGGGTACCCAACAAAATATAACATCTTTATTGGCAATTGATAAGAAGACACACTTTTGTATGACTATACCAACTAAGGGATACTCCAATTTCATGCACCGTAAAGTTTGAAGACACGAAAGTGAATCTGTAAAAATAATATATTTGGATGCACATGAATCCTTAATCTGTTCCAGGGCTTTAATGATTGCCCAGGTTTTAGCAGTAAATATATTGATGAATCGGGCAATCGCATGGAAATTATTGCGTCTGATGGAAAAACTGTAGCACAAGCCACATAATCCCCATCCCGTTATCAATCTGTGTAAACAGGAATGTAATCACAGTACCTCTCTTGGATTTCCATGAAATGTTGTTTATAAATAACTGCATCTGTGTGATCTTTCTTTAGATGCGCAAGATCGAATACAATATTTGGTGGTTTGATACACAAAGGTGGCAAAATAAAATATGAAGGCGTTTCCAAAATGTGTTAAATCAGTGTTGGAAACTGATAAAAACTGCTTAATGCGAATACCAAATAGGTTCGTGTACATCGACGTACAAGCTCTCCACAGGAGATGTTTTGACAGCACCAAGACAAAGCCTAAGTCCCTGGTTGTGTATAGGATCTAGCATCTGCAAGTAAGAGTTGCATCCTGAACCATACACAATGCAACCATAATCAAGTTTAGACCGAACTAAAGATCTATAAAGTCGGAGCATAACCTTTTGATCTGCTCCCCATTCAGTCTTGCCAATAATTTTTAAGATGCTGAGGGCTTTTGGGCCCTTTTTTAACATTCTGTAAATGAGGAACAAAAGATAGCCTCCTGTCAAAAATAACTTCCAGTAATTTGGTCTCTTCCACAACTGGAACCAGAATTTTCTCTAAAAAAAGTTGAGGATCTAAATGATGACCTCATTTCTGGCAAATATGCATACAAACGGTTTTTGACTTTGAGAATCGAAATCCATTGTCAGTTGCCCATTTTTGAAGCTTATTCAAACAAAGCTGCAACTGACGTCCATCGATACTCATACTGGACGACTTCTAGCAAATCTGAAAATCATCAACATATAACGAGCTATCAACATCAGATTTTAAACACTGCGTGATGCTGTTCATTTTCAGAGAAAATAAAGTTACTGACAAGATGCTACCTCGAGAGGCACACCCATCTCTTGGGAGTGAGAATCAGATAATGTAGATCCCACTCGTACCTTGAACCACCTATCTTTTAAATTTGAGATAAAGTCAGGAATACGGCCTCTTAGACCCATGCCATATAGGTCTTAAAATCCCATTAAAGGGACATTCCTGAGTTTGCTGCAATTTGTAAGATGTTATCGACTAACAGAGACTTTTTAACAATTGTAATTACATATCAAATATATTTTTCTGCATAAAACATCAGTGGCTGTATATTAAACGTGTTTTTGATCGTTCTAATATTTGTACTAGGTTAAATTTAATTTTATTTGCTAAAATATCCTTTTTCGTACGTACGAAATTTGTTTAAGACAAAACTCAGTTTGGGCTTCTTACAAATATTAAGACAACAAAAAACACATTGAATATACAGACACTGCTATTCTAAACAAGAAAATATATTGAATATGTAAGTTTAATTTTAGAAATATTTTATTAGTCGGAAACATCTTACAATGCAGCAAACTCAGGAATGTCCCTTTAATCCACGTGGTATCATAAGCTTTCTCGAGGTATAAAAAAAAACCAATACCTAATGCTGCTTATGGATGAAAGCATCCCTACAAAACGTTTCAAATCTAACAAGATGATCAACCGTGCTACGCCTAGGCATGAACCCACATTGCACGTTAGTAAGCAATTTGTGGGACTCAAGATACCAGACAAGTCTACGGTTGATCATTCTTTCCATGGTTTTACAAATGCAACTTGTCAAAGCAATAACTGGTAGGATTTGTTGGATCCTTACTAGGCTTGGGAATAGAAATGACAATAGCTTTTCTCCAATCAGAAGGAAAGTCACACTAAAATCCAGATTTTGTTAAAGAAATTTGATAGAACCATTAAGGATGATCCAGGTAAGTGTTTTAAGTGCCTGTTATATACTTCAGCATTTTCAGATTAAAAGTTAATAGGTTGCTTTTCAGCTTTATTTCGAACAGATGTAAAGGCATCTGTACTGAAAGAAGTAGAGTAGTTATGAGAGAAACGTGATATCCATGTCATTGACAGACAAATGGCAAACGAACTGTATTATTGGATTCTTTTCCCTTGAATTTACGCCACATTTTGGTGGAGTGTGTGATCATCTCAAGCCGACGAGAATTGATATATGTCGCAACAGAAATGTTTTGGAATCCTTTAAATTCCATCCAGATATAATTGTACAGTTTTTAGAACACTTTTGATTCCTATACAAAGTTTTAATATCCTTACACTGTGGTTTTACATAAATATATATATATAAATAATATTTTCATATACTTACCATTTGTGACACCCAATAGCCGATGTGTATTTTTGTGCTGGGATGTCGTTAAACATCCCAATCTAATTAAAATTAGCTCCACTATTACATGTGGATCTAACAGCAGCCAGTTGGAGCTCATGTCCACCAATCAAAACCTTACTTGCAGAATCATGCCAGTGATTTGAAAATAATTTGAAAACATTCCGATTTATCCTGAGGGTATACGACATGTTTCATGTGAATTACAAATGCCTTATTTAGACCAGTAGAACTAATTTTAATCAGATTGCTAACAACACTGCGTAGTCTCCAATGCCCAAGTAACATTTTGTCTGTAAATAATAATTTAAATATTGACCAATCACACTTCGCCTTTTATAACGTTATTTGGGAGCATACAAATTCTAAAAATATCGGGCGAGTCTATTTTAGTGGCCGCAGTACAGCGAACCATACCAATACGTACGGGATGGGTTATCAGTCTTCAATTTTACATTACAAATTATTTATTTATTAAAAAAAAACTAAAAACTAAATCAGTCTTCAGTTTTACATTACAAATTATTTATTTTATAAAATAAAACATATTTTAAGGCATTCGTAATTCACACGAAACATTCGTATACCCTCAGGATAATTCGGAATGTTTTGAAATTATTTTTAAATCACTGGCATGATTCTGCAAGTAAGGTTTCGATTGGTGGACATGAGCTCCAACTGGCTGCTGTTAGATCCACATGTAATAGTGGAGCTAATTTTAATTAGATTGTTAAACATCCATTCATTCAATCATTCATTGAATTTACGTATCCTATTACAGACTGATTTCACGGATGCTGGAGAATTCAACTTGGAGACATAATTTTTCCATGATGATTTCTTGCTCTGTCTGACGAGCCTTTTCCCAAGCACGAATGAATGAATGAATGAATGTTTAACGACACCCCAGCACAAAAATACACATTGCCCGAGCAATGCCATAAGTATTCAAGTTATTCCCAGTAGGTTTGCGTCTGAACCTCTCGAGGGTCCTGTTTTGCTCTTTGATTGCATCTTTGCAAGTTTTATTGAACCATGGTTTATTGAAACGCTTCGGTACTACCCAATATTTTCGAGGTGGATGTGACCAAAGACATGAGGTCATCGGCACCAGTCATGGCAGTCGAGTGCTGCATAGATGTCGAAATTGATCCCAATTTGTCTGTGTCAACTTCCATCTCTGAGCCCTTTCGAGTGATAGTGAGGAGGTCCATCATTCTCCAAAAGAATTAGAAAGTGGTCACTGCCACAAAGGTCTGGACAAATGATGTGAAAGAACCACTTGCAGGATGAAAGTATGCATGACTTTTATCATTAAATAATATTAAGTAATTTTTGAGAATTAAGTCTTCTAATTATTTACCTCTGTTTTTATGTCATCGCATCCCCACAAAGTGTGATGAGCATTAAAATCTTTCATGATAACAAAGGAAGTAGGGAGTTCATCAAGAAGACTTTGAAAGTCCCTATGGGTAAGGCTGCCTTTCTATTGGTCCGGTTTTACCCGCATGGCTATTTCTGCCGCTGAGTGGTAAAAATCAAATGCGTTGATTTGCATTGACGTCTTTCCATTGACACGGGTGCTAACCGTGCGGCAAAAGAAAGTCGATCATATATCGATTTTTTGCCAGCCGTGCGGCTCAAACCGCATGGGGAATTCATAAAATGACGTCATTTTGGGGTATTACTCATGATTACCCATCTCCTGCACTTGTGTGTTTTATAGCGTTATTTAATTTTCAAGTTTTAGGAGTAGGCATTTTTTGCATTCTTCGTGCAATGGGTGAGAAAAGTTCACACATGAGCAAATTGAAATTTTAACTGATTTGGTGATCGAAAACCCGGTATGTATTACCAATCCTTAAGTGAATAAAAGTACCAGATCTGAACTAACAATTCCTGGACGACAATCGCAAAATAATTCAACGTTCAAGACATGACAGGTGCAACAACAACAACAACAACAATAATAATAATCATTATTATAATTATGCTACTATTACTAAAGGGACATTCCTGAGTTTGGTGCAATGTTTAGGATGTTATCGACTAACAGAGACTTTTTAACGATTGTAATTAAATATAAAATATATTTTTCTGCATTAAATATTAGTGGCTGTATATTAAACGTGTTTCTGGTCGTTCTAATATTTGTACTGGGTTAAATTTCATTATATTTACTAAAATATACTTTTTTTGTACGTATGAAATTATTTGAAGACAAAATCCAGTTTGGGCTTCATACAAATATTAAGACGACCAGAAACACACTGAATTTACAGACACTGATATTTTAAACAAGAAAATATATTTAATATTTAAGTTTAATCGTAGATATATTTTATTAGTCGGAAACATCTTACAATGCAGCAAAGTCAGGAATGTCCCTAAGCTGTACAGCAGGCATTGTTGGTGAAACAGGAGGTATAATTCTGAGATTTGCCAGAGCTACCCTAAAGAACATTTTACAAAGCTATTGAATTTGTATATTGATGTTAATCATCACTTCATGTTTTGATTTTACCATAGTTTGACACCCAGTAGCCGATGTAATTTTCGTGCTGTGGTGTCGTTAAACATTCATTCATTTTACAAAATATGCTTCAGCATTCTCTTGTGACAAGAAGAGGCACATATTCTTATTTGTTATACCAGCACACACATCGCATGCAGGGTTTTCGCAGAAAGAAATTTTTGGGAATGGCGCTATGTAATTGAATATTTACAATGTGTGTGCTGAATGCAACCAGTCAACAGTGGGTATGACGACCTCCCCCAGGAAGAAAATGGGTATTGGTTAGGGTTAGGAAAATCATACAGTAATGATAAGAGTGATTAATTTTGTCAAAATCTGCAAAACATTTGGGTATGGTGCCATTGTTCATTAAGGGTTATCATGTAGTTTTAATAGGTGTATATGGGGCTACCAATTTTTACTGAGGACTACTAGATTTGATAACCTGGTAGCCCGGTGGGCTACCACTGAAACATTTTCAGGTTAAGGCCTGCATACCTGTTAAACCCTCTGGCAGAATCCCTGACATGTTCTTCATCCCATGCATGTAGGATGTTTCGGCCTGTTTGAAATATAATGCATTTACAATGGCACGAGACACACTTACATACGCAAACATGAAACATCAGCTATCGACCAATACTTACTTTGTAAGATTGTATCCAAAGCATATTGTGCAGCCACTCACACCTGTCAACCTACCACCGTCATTCAGAAAGACTGGAATTTATCCCTTTAACAAGAGTATATTGTGTAGCCGCAACAAGGAAGGTGGGAATAATCATTAAATTATATCTGGCACTCAAAACATTTACTAGTGTGTGTGTCTCTGTCTCTGTGTGTGTGTGTGTGTGTGTGTGTGTGTGTGTGTGTGTTTCAGATACAAGTAGACTGAGGAACCATATTGTTCCAGAATCACCCGGACATCAAATAATCAAGAGCGTTAGCTATTTAACTATTTGATTGGTTCCCATTTTTGTGCTTGGTCTGGCTGAATTCGGCAATGGGACTCAACTTGGGACTGGACGCATTAAACGGCGTAATCTTTTAGTCTCAATAAACCAAACCATTGGATGAACATACTCGGACCATACAAAGATGGAGTGCAGTGGAAGCCTTATAATTGGCTATGTCTCCTGAATTTTATAGTGACACTCATGTCAGCCTGTTTCGGCCACTGCTGTTCAAAAAATATATCCCAATTTACTGTTTGAGCTGCAGCTTGCAGTCACACATCCTATTTCAAGACTGAATTAATGATTGTTTAACGATAACCCAGCACATATCTATCTGGCTGTTAAAAAAACAAAAAACACAAAACACAAAAAACCATTGCTGCAGATCAGTCAGAAGGATACTTGGCAAAATTATGCACCATCAAACAGAGGCTACCTGTTTATTCATAAATGACACTTGCCATGAGCACAGTTATTGTCAAATTTCGTTTTCACCAAAATGTTGAAAGCTTATGCTTATCAGCATGTCGGGTTTGGGGGGTCAGCTCTATATTCCCTCAGATGAATGTTTTAAAGTTATAGTCAGGCAGCTAAAGTGAACGACAAAGAGCTACTAATATTTTACGCAGAAAAATATATTGGATATGTAATTACAATAGTTACAAAGTCTCTGTTAGTCGATGACATCTTAAATATTGCAGCAAACTCAGGAATGTCCCTTTAATTTTGATTGTATATTGCAACTGGCAATGTAGTGTCAACTGATTGGGTCAAGAATGTCCCAAATTCTTAATGAAACTCATTTTGTTCAACATTTTTGAAGACTTGTTTTTGTGACTGGACTTCACTCGACTTAAGCCAACGATACATCTACGAAGTCTCGGAGATTTTTTTTGTCGGAGTCCTGGTTTCCGATACTTTTTTTTTCGTAATGTATCGTCAAAAATCTCCGAGATTTTGTTTTCGAGACCAGTCTCTGAATATAGGGCAGTGTTCTATTTGCAGAGAGACGTCTCCAAGACTTTGTTTCCGAGACCAGTCTGGAGATAGGGCAGTGTTCTATTTGCAGAGAGACGTTTCCAAGACCAGTCTCTGGAGAGAGGGCAGTGTTCTATTTGCAGAGAGACGTCTCCAAGACTGTTTCCGAGACCAGTCTGGAGATTGGCAGTGTTCTATTTGCAGAGATAAATCTCCGAAACAAAATATCATACTACCAATCAGAATATATAAATAAATCACTTGCCCTGACTGGTTTCATGAGATTGATAAAAAAGTTGGTAAAAAAGTTCGATGCCCGGTAATAATAATACGTTTGACAGAGAGAACATTGGCAGGATAGACCTTGCATGTACAACACCGAAAGCAATATTTACTACAACAGGAACATGAGAAGACATGCAATAAAAGAAATAGCTTCTAAACTGGGCACACAAGGTAAGTAAGTCCACATCTGTCAAACGAAGCTCCTCCATAAGAGTGTTGTATGCCCCAAGAGCGTCTCTATTTCTGATCCACTCCCGGACACATATAAAACCAGGTTTATTCCTCGGTTGCGGCACCGCCAGCTTTGATGAGCAGCCTTAACGCCAACGCAACATCAATTTATACTTCTTGCGAAAAACCTTCACTGCTGCAAAATGGCTCCAACAGTATATTCAGTTTATTCCAAAATTTACTTGATAATGAGCATTTTGTTAATGACCAAAATTAAACGACGAGGCCCATAGCGCAGATCATAATATGTGCGTACCATTTTACGCAGATGAGACGCTTGTGGAGAAGGAAGGAATGAATGAAATGTTTTATGTAACGACGCACTCAACACATTTTAATTACGGTTATATGGCGTCGAACATACCGACCGCGCATCAAGAGAGCGCTTTACCACTGGGCTACATCTCGCCCCACGCTTGTGGAGAATTCAGCCATTTGGTGCAGAAATTGAGACTTGATCAGCAGTACCATTTTTGCCACTTCAGAATGACCGTGACCATTGCCATGTTTGGAGATCTATTATCTAAAGTGGGCTCGCTCATAGCTAGGAGACCGACACACCATTATCCTATTTTTATTGGTAGGCCTACCTGTCTGATATTGCTTACTGTTCTATAATGAACAAAATGAACACAAAATTTTATTCAAATGTACAGTAAATGCATCACATAATAATAATTACAGTTTAAGAGTGATCAAAACAAATTCTGAATTCGCGAAAACATCAAGTGACACCATATTGTAAAATTTAAGAATTTGCATATCTCAGTTCTTTAAGAACATAACATTTTGTATGGACGTCACAAAATATGTCATAATCTAAACTAAACCATTCAAACTAAATAACTTACAACTTTGAACTTAGGAGAAACAATAATTTCTGCATCATATGAACATGATATAAAACCCACACGCTACCCAAACAAACCACCACACCACAAACAACAACACACACACACGGAAAAGGTTTATGAATACTATAGCTAACATCAAACCTACATAAACAGTATTTGGTTTCAGATATCTTGCTTCGGGGGACTCGTAGATGTTAACTGGGTTTACATACAGAGTAGCTCCTTTTACCGTATGTAACATACTATCAGACGTTATGAAATTTGATTGGCTTGTAACACTAGCACACTCTAAAGACGCCTTCACACTAGCATTTTTAGTTCAGACTAAATTAATCAGGACCTGGTATTAGCTAAATTTAGTCCGGACTATTACATCGGAGTGGCGCATTCACACACGTTTTTACGTTAGCGTACCAAAACGTGTGATCACAAACAAAACGTGTCACCGTTAGGCGTTGCTAGAGTGCATATCCTGTGAAGCGTTATTATGTCTAGAAGTGACTGTGGTGAAGGACAGCGTCACCTAGGAGACGTACCACTATTCTGGGTTAAACTAGTCCGTACTAATTTAGACCTGAACAATTCTGTGAACGCTTAGTCCGGACTAAAAAAGCTAGTGTGAACGCGGCTTATGAACCCACAGCGGTAACGCTGAAAGTTAAATAGAGAATAACTAGTTAATGACGTCAGATATCTGTTTTATCCTGTGACGGTAAGAATGGGAAATTCCGCGAGGCTTGTCATTAATTAGTTATTATCTTTATCCTGCAGACCATAAAAAGTAAGGGGAAAGGCTATTATTTTTGTTATTTCAGCCACATTGTACGATGACCTAGATGTCAAATGAGCGATTGTGTTATGTAGGCTATGCGTGTGACGTCAAAAGTCATATCCTGCTAGTAGCAGGATATGACGTTGCTTTATCCGTCATCATATTCTGTCAGTAGAAATGGTGATTGCATGATAAAAGCATTTCAACTGCAGCTTTTGGGTTGCGCAAAGGCCGTCCCACACTAGCGCAGCACGTTACCAGCGCGTCGGCAGGGTGTCAGCAGTGAAGCGTCAATAATGCCAACATATACGCAGCGTATCAATCAGAAATAAAAGAGAGAAAAAAAGCTGCAAAGAAGATAATTTCGAGTAAATTGGTTTTAATGTATTTATATAGAAGGAGACTACTTGATAAAAAAAAAAAAAACGCAAGAGGAAGTCTTGGGTACACGACATCGTTGTCCAGGCATTGGCAGCCATTTTTGTGTCGTTATGACTAACCAATTGGATGTATATGCATGGGTGTTTCTGCACCTCTATGATCAACCTTTCTTCGTTAATATTTTGTTTTGGCATTGTTTTTCAGTAAAAAAAAAATATATATATATATATATATATATATATATATATATATATATATATTCGTCAATCGTGTCAACACGAGGGGTTTTTTTTGGTGGAAGACCGCTTCCTATTTATTGCACGAGTTCATTTTGCGCAAGATATATACTACGAGACCGCGTCGCAGTGTTGAGAACAGAACAGAACAGAATTTATTTACACTCTGGCCGTTCAGCAACGGCATAGGAGGGCTACATAATATAAAGGAACATATAATATATATATCTATATACAGTCAAACTTCGATAATACGATATTGAAGGGGACGACGAAATAGTTCGAGTTTCAGGGAGTTTGAGTTTTCGAAATTAATATATAAGAGTTAAAATTAGCTGGATGCTTTCACTTAATATTGTAAGAAGCGTGCACTTCACTGCCTGCTTCTAAACTCTGAAAACTATGCATCGCCAGTTGAAAGGCGAATTAATATACAACTGTTACCCCACCCCTTTTATTGGCATCTTCCGACTCCTGTGATACACTTATTTTGCGTACATTGTAAAAGTAAGTAAATGATATAATGAACGTTGGTGTATTTTGCAGATGTCAAAACATGGTGGAACGTAACTAACCAATAACACTGAATGCCGAATAACACTCAGTAGATTAGTTCACAAAATTATTTTAATCATTTTTATCATTTTAAATAAGAAAAATCGTTAAAAAGCACTAATGCAAATCAGGAACTAACATTTATTTTAAAAAAAAAAAGCGCTAACAATTATTACAAGTACTCTTTGAAGTTAGCCAGACTGTATCTGAATTATGTATGACGCCATGTACGAACAATTCAATTCAATTCAATTCTTTATTCGCTCAGACCATATACATGATACACGAGGTAATATAATAATATAATATTTACGAACACCGACACCCAAACACAGGATCAGTGCGTTCCGCGTAGCCGGCGATCTATTATTCTGTAATTATCACATTAATCCTCGACAGCCCAGACCACGCTTCGTCTGATTGACTTGATTGAAAAGTCAGTCGTTTTTAAAATACTACCAGCAACGACAGTTTGATCAATCCACACGCGTCGAGTTTTTGAGATGCATAAACAATTAAATCTTTATGGCGGGACTAAAGAATTATGTCGAGAGATCGAGGTTATCGAGTGTTCGAATTTTGAGTTTTCGAAGGTCGTTATTACTAGTTTGTATAGCAATTCGGCGGGGACCGTTGCTTCAAGTCGAGAGATCGAAATTTTCGAGAGATCGAAGGTGGAGTTATCGAAGTTTGACTGTATGTATATATATATATATATATATATATATATATATATATATATATATATACATATATATATATACATGAAGAATTTGGGATTTACAATATAAATTACGCATTACGCGGTGAAGGTGCTGAGAATAGGAAGTGATACCACATTTTTATGACCTACGAGCAGAGGCTTTTCACTTTAGAAAAGGCAGCTCTCTCCACAATCTGCCTCCGACAAGCCAGGATATCGTGTTTCATATCCAGCGTGCCTTGAAGACCCACCTCGACCCTGAAACTGTCGAATTACTGAAACCCTAAGATTTTGGCTACGAGCACAAAGGTCATTCCTGAGTTTTCTGCATTGTTAAGATGTTTCCGACTAATAAAATATTTCTACGATTAAACTTACATATTGAATATGTTTTCTTGTTTAGAATATCAGTGTATAAATATTTTTACGATTAAACTTACATATTGAATATGTTTTTTCTTCTTTAGAATATCAGTGTCTGTATATTCCATGCGTTTTTGGTCGTCTTAATATTTGTACGAAGCCCAAACTGGATTTTGTCTTGAAATAATTTCGTACGTACGAAAAAAAGAATAGTTTAGGAAATAAAATGAAATTTAACCTAGTACAAATATTAGAACGATCAGAAACACGTTTAATATACAGCCACTGATATTTTATGCAGAAAAATATATTTGATATGTAATTACAATCGTTAAAATGTCTCTTTTAGTCGATAACATCTAAAAAATTGCAGCAAACTCAGGAATGTCCCTTTAATGCCTGCAACATCGTGGTAAAACGTCGAGGTTAATTGGTCAGTATTATGTTCATGTTGATAGGTGTACTAGGTCAACTTGCCCTTACAGGATGGCTGAGGGCAAATGTTGCCAATTCTTTCGGTGTAAGAAAACACCATCCAACTCCTGTAATAAATGTAATTGTCTGATAAGATTAGCTAGAGTTCTGCAGTATTTTGGTATGTTTGAAACTTTAGTATTCATAAGGTAGTAATCGTTAAATAGTATTTAGGACAGTTATCAACGATTAATAATGATGATTCATGAAAGGGACATTCCCGAGTTTGCTGTGATTTTAAAGATGTTATCGACTAGCAGAGACTTTTTAACGATTGTAATTACATATTTTTCTGCATAAAATATTAGTGGCTGCATATTAAATGTGTTTCTGAACGTTCTAATATTTGTAGGCCTACTTGTTTAAATTTCATTTTATTTCCTAAAATAAAAAAAATTCGTACGTACGAAATCCAGTTTGGGCTTCTTACAAATATTAAGACGACCAGAAACACATTGAATATACAGACACGGATATTCTAAACAAGAAAATATATTTAATATGCAAGTTTAATCGTAGAACTATTTTATTAGTCGGAAACATCTTACAATGCAGCAAACTCAGGAATGTCCCTTTAAAGGTTCATCTGTACTATATTAAAACCGATGTATTGGCCTGATGTTTTTAATGGTTGAACATCATTCTTTATTAACGTGGACTTTTGATTGGATTGTTTTTAAATTATTATCTGGGATATGCTGGAGAGGTGGAGCGTTTGTGTATTTAACTCTTTTTTTTTTTTAGAATGTCACTTGAAATGTTCTTCTGTATGCGAAGTTATGTCTAATTCAGTATTCCGCAGCCATTTTGGACGCCATATTGGAATGGTGCTAATTAGGTCAACTCCAAAAATCATAGTAATTGTACAAATTAATTCTTTGGGATCAAAAACATATTTATAGACAAAAAGATTAACTTCTTATGACACTTAGTTACTTTAGGACATATGCTCATTTGACGAAATGCCATAAAAGTGTGTATTTTAGGAGATAGGAATATAATGGGCCCCATGAGTATCATCCAGCAACCCGAGGTATCAAAATGAAACATGTATTGCTCTGAGCACTAAATGAAAAAGCTTTTCGCCAATTTGTGGAACTCTGCTTACAGTATTCGTCGACTAAGAAGCCATTAGACCTTGAGCTACTTTCAAATCGAAAGCGATTTCCGAATACAATTGTGTAAAATATTATCATTTTATACCACCACCCCAGGTTTATGGCAATGAATAATCCTAAATCAAAGTTAGTAATACCCCAGCAATTGAAATAAACCAAACCGAATCATCTATGGGTGTCAAATAATTATTTTTTGCATGGAAATCCAATATCGTCATTTCAGCCAATTGGCGGTCAACCATACCCATAAATGGACTCTGCTGAGAAAACGTACTTAATCTGGAATTGTTACCCAAACTGTTTCAGAACGCCTTGGCATATAGAACAAGAAAATTTAAGGTAACTCTCTAAAAGAGTCGTGTACGAGAACTACCCCCCAGAGCCAGGACTAGTTGACATATTAACAACTGACATTCTGTCTTCACACCGTTTGGGATACCCAATAGCTGATATATATTTTTCTGCTGGGGTGTCGAACTGGGCTGATTGAACTGGTTACAAAACTCGTGTCACGATAAAATGATAAACTAACTGGCATGTGCAAAAATAAAAGGGTGTCCATCGGGGTTTGCAGACAGAATGTCAACGGACAAAATTTCAACCATTAATGTGGTATCTCTTTTTCTTTATTACATTTTATTAGTTAAATAATGTATATTACAAAAAAACGACATATAAGTGGATTGATTATATACATAGCAATGAAATATATAGATCTACGGAAACCATAAAAGTGATATCCGGTGAAAAGTCATATTTTCACTGTATTTTAGCTACAGTGAAAATATAGAAATCGTATTTACTTTTTTGTAAAAGTGCATGATTAAATTATCTCCCTTTGTCTCGTTTCTTCGTATTTAAATTTGATGATTACCAATGCATCTGGTCGTATTTGAAAAAAAAAAAAAAAAATGTCGTTTAAACAACTGTACCTATAAAAAAAGGGATACTAAGTGCAATTACGATAAAATATCTAACACGAACTGAATACGAAGCTAAATAATGATGACCCAATGTAGTGTCATCGAGTGTAAGTGTAAGAATTTAACGGCGTTCGATTCGTTTTGTTTTTGTGGGAGTTTTTGGAGGATCGCTTTGTCAGGTATGTTTGCACAGCAGTATTATTAAATAAACGTTAATAAAGATAATTTTTATTTAAATTTCTTTTTAAAAGTCTATGGTCAAGTAAATTTTCTGGAAAAGTTGCATAGGAAGAAATATATCATGCCGTTACGTGTTTTCGATAGGATAAGCGAAAGATATTGTCAAAAATTAGGAAAGATGTATATAAAAAAATAGACCATTTCATGGTGTTTTTTCCGAATACGATTTTATGTCAACTCGTCACTCGTTGACATAAAAATCGTATTCGAAAAACCCCATGAAATAGCCTCTATATATTGATGTATAGATGTGGTGTTTAGGTGTCTTTATATGATAAACGTTTTGAATTGTACAATTAATACATTTTTGGTTATCAAAATAGTCGGTTACTCACGTTACGGTTATGCCGTTTCACTTTGTCCGCTAGTTGGTAATGACTAAACACATAGATTTAAAAAAAAAAAAAAGGTTTTTAAATGTCAAACTTTTACTGAAAGAAACATCAAAAAGCCACACAAATCAACTGGGTAAATAAAACTTACAAGTTAAACAATGAATAAATTAACCATTTTCGGGAATTAACGTCAAATGTTAGAAAATTGAAATTTGAATTAAAACAACATGTTAGAAAATTGAAATTTGAATTAAAACAACACTAAAAAGAAGTCGAAATTTCAAATGTCCACGACTGTTCCACTCTGTACGGTCCTTTGAAAAGGTGAATGGCACTGATTTGGAATTTACAGTTATATGGCGTCGGACATATGGTTAAGGACCACACAGATATTGAGGGGGAAAACCCGCTGTCGCCACTTCATGGGCTACTCTTTTCGATTAGCAGCAAGGGATCTTTTATATGCACCATCCCATAGACAGGAAAGCACATACCACGGCCTTTATGTGCCAGTCGTGGTGCACTGGCTGGAGCGAGAAATAGCCCAATGGGCCCACCGACAGGGACCAATCCCAAACCGTAAATAAAATGTGTTGAGTGCGTCGTTAAATAAAACATTTCCTTGATTTTATTATGCCACCTTGGTGTATCAAACCACCAAAAATTGTATTCGATCTTGTGCATCTAAAAAAGGATCGTACAGATGCAGTTATTTATAAACAACATTTCATGGAAATCCAAGAGAAGTACTGTGATTACATTCCTGTTTACACAGACGAATCATGGGATGGGAATTCTGTTGCTTGTGCTACAGTTTTTCTATCAGACGCAATAGTTTCCATGAGATTGCCCGATTCAGCATCAGTCTTTACTGCTAAAACCTGAGCAATCATTAAAGCCCTGGAACAGATTAAGGATTCATGTGCATGCAAATATATTATTTTTACAGACTCACTTTTGTGTCTCCAAGCTCTAAAGTACATGAAATTGGAGCACCCGTTAGTTGGAATGGTGATACGATTTTTTTTTTTTTTTTTATCAATTGCCAATAAAGATGTTATATTTTGTTGGGTACCCAGCCATGTTGGCATTAAAGGGACATTCCTGAGTTTGCTACATTGTAAGATGTTTCCGACTAATAAAATATTTCTACAATTAAACTTATATATTAAATATATTTTCTTGTTTAGAATACCAGTGTCTGTATATTCAATGTGTTTGTGGTCGTCTTACTATTTGTAAGAAACCCAAACTGGATTTGGTCTTCAAATAATTTCGTACGTAGGAAAAAAATCTTTTTTAGGAAATAAAAAGAAATTTAACCTAGTACAAATATTAGAACGATCAGAAACACGTTTAATATACAGCTACTAATACATTATGCAGAAAAATATATGTTAGTCGATAACATCTTAAAAAGTGCAGCAAACTCGGGAATGTCACGAAAAGGCAGATGTTGCTGCCAAGTCTGCTTTGAACTTGCCCCGTGTCCTTGTTGGTGTCCCTAACCGGCCTCGGTGGCGTCGTGGCAGGCCATCGGTCTACAGGCTGGTAGGTACTGGGTTCGGATCCCAGTCGAGGCATGGGATTTTTAATCGAGATACCGACTCCAAACCCTGAGTGAGTGCTCCGCAAGGCTCAATGGGTAGGTGTAAACCACTTGCACCGACCAGTGATCCATAACTGGTTCAACAAAGGCCATGGTTTGTGCTATCCTGCCTGTGGGAAGCGCAAATAAAAGATCCCTTGCTGCCTGTCGTAAAAAGAGTAGCCTATGTGGCGACAGCGGGTTTCCTCTAAAAACAGTGTCAGAATGACCATATGTTTGACGTCCAATAGCCGATGATAAGATAAAAAATCAATGTGCTCTAGCGGCGTCGTTAAATAAAAAACAAACTTTACTTTGTTGGTGTCCCCTACAGTGATTTTAAATTTCATAATAACCAATATATCTTTTCGACTTGGCAAGACGATTGGGACGGTGCGGTTGCGAACAAGCTTGATTCTGTCAAGGCAGTCCCCTGCGTGTGCTGTAACCTCACCGTGGTGCAGGGGTGTAACATTCTCTTTGAGAATGGCCAATACAGCACAAAATTGAAGTTTTGAGTAGAATTCAGTATCCGTAAAATTCTGTGATATTTGTGTTTTTGCACAGTTCTTTACACTGTTTTTGTTTGTCTTGAATTTGTATATTGATGTTGATCATCACTTTATTTATTTGCATTACCATAGTTTGACACCCAATAGCCGATGTAGTTTTCGTGCTGGGGTGTCGTTAAACATTCATTCATTCATTCATTCCTGGGAGAATGGCAGTCATCCTACAGGCGATGTAGGAAGGATGAAGTAGTCTTGTGCCGTGCCCGCATCGGCCATAAATATTTGACGCATTCATTTATTTTAAAGAAGGACCCTCCCCCTGAGTGTGAACATTGTCAGTGTGAACATTGTCAGTGTACACTGACTGTGCGCCACATTTTGGTGGAGTGTGATCATCTCAAGCCGACGAGAAATGATATATTTGGCAACAGAAATGTCTTGGAATCTTTTAAATTCCATCCAGAATTAAAGGGACATTCCTGAGTTTGCTGCACTTTTTAAGAAGTTATCGACAGACTTTTTAACGATTGTAATTACTTATCAAATGTATTTTTCTGCATAATGTATTAGTGGCTGTATATTAAACGTGTTTCTGATCGTTCTAATATTTGTACTAAACTAACAGGCAAAAAAAACTTAAAAATAAGTTTATCTGAATTAAAGATACTGCAATAAGTTTGAAAGTAATGAGAACATTTTTGCCAAAACACGCCCTGTGTTTCCGAAAAGTCACTATTTCCGGATTTAATCAATTTCGTGCGTCATGAAAAATGTGAAAAACAGCATAATTTGAAATGCTCGTGCATGATTGTTGCATAAATACCGGTGTGGGACAAAGCAAGGAAGCAGTATCAAAAAGAACATCAGAGAGATGCCGAGACTTACCCAAGCAGAACGCAACAGAGCTATCGGTATGGCCGATATGGGGGCCTCTCAACGGCAGATTTGCAAGAACCTTCAACTGCAGTCAAGCCGCCATCAGCAACTTATTGAGCCGTTATTAGCAGACAGGCCAGGCACAAGACCGTGCAAGATCGGGAAGACTAAGGGTCACAACGCCAGCTGAAGACCGCTACATCCGGACAATCCACCTGCGGAACCGATTCGTGACGGCGATGGCACTGGGACACCCCATTAGCAGACGAACAGTCTTACGACGACTCCGTAGGGCTGGTATCAGAGCTTTCCGCCCCTTCCGTGGAATGGCCTTGACCCCTCTACACCGTCAACGCAGATTACAATGGGCATGTACTGTACGTCGGTGCTGTTCACGGATGAACGTCGCTTCAACATGTTCCGAAATGATGGCCGAGTTCGTGTTTATCGACGTAGGGGAGAGCGACAGGCGCCGAACTGCATTTTGGTGAAGGCGGCGTCATGGTATGGGGCGGTATTTGCGGTCAACGGACAACAAGGCTTCTCATCATCCGTGGAAATCTGACTGGTCAAAGATACAGGGATGAAGTGTTGTGACCTGTTGTAGTGCCATTCTTGCGTCAACAGCCTAGGGGTACCCTTTTGCAGCATGACAATGCACGACCTCATACAGCCAGACTTGTTCAGGATTATCTCAACAACGTTAACGTCAACGTATTGCCTTGGCCATCATGTTCTCCAGACATGAATCCCATAGAGCATCTCTGGGATCATCTTGATCGACAGTTGAGACAACGCGTATCTCCTCCAGCAAATCGACAGCAGCTTGAACAAGTTTTGTTGGATGTTTGGCGCAGAATTCCTGCTGACGTCATCCGGCGACTGACGACATCCATGAGGAGACGTGTTTTGGCGTGGTCACACACGCTACTGAGGACATGTCTTGTCCCATGATTTGACTTTAGAAGCACCTTTTGAAGGGACTCTGTGTAATTTTTAATTTTGACCCCATGTCTCTTTCGCTCGGCCTTATGGCAAGTGCACTATCGATATGGCAATGCTTTTTTGTAACGACATTGGAAAATTATTCCTTTCAGTAAAATAATCATCATATAGATCACATCTGTCTTGGTTTTTCTTTATGGACCTACTGAACAAGGTGATAAGTTTCTTTTGCCTGTTAGTTTAGGTTAAATTTCATTTTTATTTCCTATAAGATTTTTTCTTACGTACGAAATTATTTGAAGACCAAATCCAGTTTGGGTTTCTTACAAATATTAAGATGACCAGAAACACATTGAATATTAAGACACTGGTATTCTAAACAAGAAAATATATTTAATATGTAAGTTTAATCGTAGAAATATTTTACAATGTAGCAAATGTCAGGAATGTCCCTTTAATTATAAAGTTTTTAAAACACTTTGACTTCTATACAAAGTTTTAAAATATACTTACCTTGATTTTATGTATTGTATTATACTTTTCACCCACAGCTCCTTACACTGTGGTTTTACATAAATATATCTAAATAATAGTTTCATATACTTACAATTTGTGACGCCCAATAGCCGATGTGTATTTTTGTGATGGGGTGTCGTTAAAAATTCATTCATTCATTCATTCACGTCGAATTCCAGGGACTGTAGTAGCACTTCTGAATGAGTATGCCATTCACCCTTTCAAAGGACAGTACAGAGTGAAATAGTCTTAATGCAGTACCAAATTTGCAAGATTTTGAAATCATGGTTGGCGACTGGTATGTTGTTGAATAGAGCGGGACATTGTTCCCAGGAGAAGTGATTGACATCGGCTTGCAGGAGAATGACTAGCTGATATCAGTGATGGAACCAGCAGGATGTTATTTGAAATGGCCAAACAAGAGAGACCGCATTTACTAGATGAGAAATAAACTGATTAAGGCTCTAGACAAACCTGATATTGCCAACATTCCATGGACATTTCAAATTTTCTACTTTTTTAAAGAGTGTTTTTTAATTCAAATTTCAATTTCCAAAAATTGACGTTAATTCCAAAGAATGGTTAATTTATTCATTGTTTAACTTGTAAGTTTAAGTTGTTGGTAATATTCACCCAGTTGATTTGTGTGGCTTTCTGATGTTTCTTTCAATAAAAGTTTGACATTTATAAACATTTTTCTTTAAAAAAAAAAATTTTTTTAGTCATTACCAAATAGTGGACAAATTGTAACGCGAGTGACCGTAACGTGAGTAACCGACTATTTTGATAACCAAAAATGTATTAACTGTACAATTTCAAAACTCTTATCATATAAGCTATACACCAATATATCCACATTTATCATAGTTGTTACAGTATGAGACTGGATTTTAAGTATGTCCTTTTTTTTTTTGTAACGCCAGTAACCGATGTTTACATATTCACAGTATGAAAACTAATCATCGTATTTCCTTTTTCTTTTTTTTATAATATACATTGATTATTTAACTAATAAAATGTAATAAAGAAACTAAGTGTTCAATGTATAATTATTAATCCTGAGCAAATCAAAAGAATTAGTGTGGTAAAAATGTAACGCGAGTAACCGTGGAATTGCCCTATACTAAACGAGGCACAGTTAATATTCTTCGCATGGAGTCCATTCTTACAGAAAAACTATATAGTATGGTTTGAAACTACGTATATAATGAATGAATGTTTAACAATACCCCAGCACAAAAAATACACATCGGCTATTGGGTGTCCAATAAAGATAAGTAAATCTGATTCATGAAAAAGTAGATAGAGGCTTGTCACGGGGATCCTATAATACCCGTAACTGAATAAAACACGATTATCCATATATCTCTCCTAACTGTATATCTATTAGATATCTCTGTATCGGGCAGTGTATATCCGAGTGGCTCGGCTCTAGGTATATCAGACATAAGATCTTATATAAATATGTTTTATTATAGCACGTTTAGTTCACTAGAAAACACAACAAAAACACAATACACTTTGGAATCTGTATTAATACTACGCTGACAAATGTACTGCCGCAGTAGTTAATTAACAACAACAAATAATAACAACCCAGAACTGATCACTTAATTAGTTAATCTCTAGGTGTCTAGTTTACACAATATTCTAATCACTTCACCGTGACACAACACCCACACGTGTGATAATTGAGAAACGCTTCCAGGGGAACTTAATTAATAAAGGAATTACAACTCTATTCCTACTTGGTTAATTTTTAATTAACCCTTAACTACTCATTCAGTAACCTTGTAATACAGAATTAATACTGGTACCTATCACAATAAAGACAATAACATACAGTTTACCTAGGTCCTCTAGGATGACCGGCTAAGCTTTATATTTTTAGAACAGTGAAGCCTACAATTTACTTCGTCAGTTACCGGAAACACTGTCTAAGGAATATTGGTATAATACAGTATTAAAATATTTAAAGTCACATCAATCACATCAAGGTTATACAACAGAGCAGAAAAATATATTTATCACGTCCGGACTGAACTTATATAGATCGTTCAGTGGACGACGTCCGTTTCCCCTGGATACTTCCAATGTTTCTCCCCGATATCTCTAAAATACTATCTATTTATTCAAAAATCTGAGAGACAGCGAATATCGCCTGGGGGCACAACGCGGCACCTCACCTATCATGTGAATTTGCCCCAACTCCCAGAGACGGTATTTTTTCTTAGATGGTCAGACTAGCTGTCGCCAAACCGCTGGGAAACAAGGTCGTAAAACAGAACTCGCGGAGGTATTACGTAACTACTGGCCACATGGCCTCCACACCTGGTATGGGTGTGTATTAGAGGGTACGGTCGCGCGGAGGTATTACGTAACAAAGCCCACCTGGTCTTAAGTGCATATTGGGAACAGCTCGACCACCGTCGCGCGGTGGTATTACGTAACCACGCCGCACACGGCCCTCTGAAACAATTAACATCGCCACAGGCGAAAAAAAATAAGAGCATGTTCTGTCACAAGGCTATTTCATGGATCGTATTCGGAAAAACACCATGAAATGGTCTATTTATTATATACATATTTCCTAATTTTTGACAATATCTTTCGCTCTTTGGTAATATCTTTCACTTATCTTATCGAAAACACGTAACGTCATGATATATTTCTTCCTATGGAACTTTGCCAGAAAATTTACTTTACCATAGACTTTTAAAAAGAAATTTGATTAAAATTTATTTTTATTAACATTTATTTAACAATACTGCGGTGCAAACATACCTGACAAAGCGATCCTCTAAAAATTCCCACAAAAACAAAACGAGAAGAATGCCGTTAAATTCTTACACTTACACTCGATGACACTACATTGTGTCATCATTATTTAGCTTCGTATTCAATTTGTTTTATATATTTTATCGTAATTGCACTTCGTAACCCGTACAGTTGTTTTAATTACGTTTTTTTATTTTTCAAATACGATCAGATGCATTGGTAATTATCAATTTTAAATACGAAGAACCGAGACAAAGGGAGATAATTTAATCATGCACTTTTACAAAAAAGTAAATACGACTTCTATATTTTCACTGTAGCTAAAAATACAGTGAAACTATGACTTTTCACGGGATATGACTTTTATGGTTCCCGTAGATCTATATATGTCATTGCTATGTATATAATAAATAATTATATAAAGCCACAGTTTGGGTGAAAATACAATACACTGCAAAGTATCGTAGAGCAATCAATAGTCGCGCATGTCACTTTTTTTATAAAGCTCGCGAGCACGCGCGAACCAATGACGTCACATGAATGAATAAGTGAATGTTTAACGACACACCAGCACGAAAAATACATCGGCTATTGGGTGTCAAACTATGGTAAAAAAAAAATCATGAAATTCAGAAACTACACTTCCTGGTTCGCTGACAAAACTATGGCCTTTTATACGCCCGTTTATGATAGGTCGTATTATGGTATGGCGTTGTCCGTCTGTCCGGACCATATTTTGCATACAGGACCATCAAACCGTAGGAACAACATGGGATGACGGTTTGTCGCGTACTATTACTAGGTGACTGTGACGTACTTTCACGGTCTACTGCACATAACAGTAAATCCTTATCTGAAAAATATATTGCATACAGAACCATCAAACCTCATATTTAGGAACAACTTGGGATTGCAGTGTGTCGCGTACTATTACTAGGTCATTGTGACCTACTTTTCACGGTCTACTGCACATAAAAGTAAATCCTTGTCGGACCATATCTTCCATACAGATGCATGTAGTAACAACTTGGGATTGTGGTGTGTCGCGTACTATTACTAGGTCACTGTGACCTACTTTTCACGGTCTACTGCACATAACAGTAAATCCTTGTCCGGATCATATCTTACATACAGGACCATCAAACCTCATACAATTAATAGGTCACCGTGTTGTTAACATTACATACATAAACTGTTTCTCTGCCAATGTAAATGTGTCACCAGAGTACCTATGCTTTCTAATAAAGCACAGCAACTTCATTAATCAGACAGCACGTTCTCCAGTGAATACAATATCATCAGTAGTTGGTCCAAAAACAAATTGTTCATCCATCCCATTGCAAACATTTCACATAATTAGAACTGAATCATACTCGTAACATATTCATCAATATCTATGGTTGTCCATCAAACTCTTGACGGGCGTATCATGTACCTGTCACCGGTACATCAGTGAAAAAGTCGGTTTTTACTAATACCAAATTCGAGGGTTCACTTATAAACCCACTGATTTAAAAAAAAAAATTCGAAATGAAAATTGCCACCCTACGTCTGCTTCTTGTATCTATGGTTGCCACGGTCACGTGACTAAAATATGCATATATCTAAAAAGTATGGAAGACCATTACTGACATCTCTTGAATTTTACTAACATATTTCTTTGAAGTTTAAAACAAATAAATATAAAGGTGTTCAATTATGAAACATTTGCGGGCATCAAATAGACAATAACACCCTCCAATCTAAAAACTCCATATGGTTATCTCCTAAATAAACGAGTTACCAGTTATGAAATTTATGTGCCGAGTGAAATATTTTTCAGTTGTCACATACATGGGCGGATCCAGGAAATATTTTTAGGGGGGGGGGACCAAAAAAGAAGGGCACATTGACTCGTCAAAAGGGCACCTTACTACAAGTTTTGATATTTACAATTAATATGAATTCCTACAGTTCTACGTCATAATATACTAGCAATAATGAAGTAAATTGGCGTCACTCGCGTTAGAACCTCAATGGGGCCCCATTGAGACTCAATAACACAGACACATATCTGCAAGCTTGCGCATGTACACGAAAATCTTGATTTCATTTATCTACAATATAATTATTGTTTACTTAAAAAAAAAAAAAATCTACAAACAAAAAGGGCACTTGGACATTTTGAGGGCACTTGGACATTTTGAGGGCACTTGAACAATTTTGGGGGGGACGCGTCCCCCTGGTCCCCCCCCTGGATCCGCCCATGACATATATATATTTAAGTAAAACCAGTGTAATTTTATATATTGTATATTATTTCTCGTCGGCTTAAGATGACCACACTCCACCAAAATGTGGCGCACAGTCAGCGTAAACTGACAGTGTTCACACTGAGGAGCAGGATCCTTCTTTAAAATAAATGAATGTGTCAAATATGTATGGCCGATGCGGGCACGGCACAAGACTACCTGCACCGCCTGTAAGATGACTGCCACTCTCCCAGGACTGGTTTGACAGAATGAAGCTTGTTAACACTAAGAGGAGGGTCCTTCTTTAAAGCAAACGACACCCCAGCACGAAAAATACATCGGCTATTGGGTGTCAAACTATGGTAAAGGTAAAACAAATGAATAAATGAATGTTTAACGACACCCCAGCACGAAAAATACATCGGCTATTGGGTGTCAAACTATGGTAAATCCAAACATTAAGTGATGAACAACATCAATATAAAAATGCGACAGTTAAAGTAAAACGTAGTGTAAATATCACAGATATGTAAAATCACAATTTAGACAAAGTCAGTATCACGAACAAATTGCAATACAAGATCAGGATGAAATCGAAAGGATTCCATAGCATTTCTATGATCAAATACATATGTTTTAGTTTCCTTAAAGGGACATTCCTGAGTTTGCTGCAACTTTTAATGTCTTCGTCTAACAGAGCCTTTTTAACGATTGTAATTACATATCAAATATGTTTTTCTGCATAAAATATTAGCGGCTGTATATTAAACGTGTTTCTAATCATTCTAATATTTGTACTAGGTTAAATTTCGTTTTATTTCCTAAAATATTCTTTTTTTCGTACATACGAAATTATTTGAAGACAAAATTCAGTTTGGGCTTCTGGCAAATATTAAGACGATCAGAAACACATTGGATATACAGACAGAGATTCTAAACAAGAAAATATATTTAATATGTAAGTTTAATCGTAGAAATATTTTATTAGTCGAAAACATCTTACAATGCAGCAAACTCAGGAATGTCCCTTTAAGATGATTGCACTCCACCAAAATGTGTCGTACCGTTAGAGTACACTGACAGTGCTCACACAGGGGTGGAGGGTCCTTCAAGAGAAATGACTGGGTCTAGTATGTATGACCTATGCGAGAACAATACAAGACTATTGCATCCTTCGTGGAGGACTGGCTTGACAGCATGAAGCTTGTTGGCAACCGCATCGTTCCATTTCCCAAGTTGAAAAGATCAATTGGTTAATGCTATGTTTAAAATCAGTATATGGAACATTAAATAAAACAACTTTACCTTTTCTTGGCTTCAGATGATCACACTAAAAAATGTGGAGCACAGTCAATGTATATTGGCACTGTTCACAATGAGGAGGGTCCTTCTTTAAAATAAATGAATGCGTCAAATATGTATAGCCGACACGGGCAGGGCACAAGACTACATCATCCTTCCTGCACCGCCTGTAGGGTGACTGCCACTTTTTCAGGACTGGCTCGACAGAATGAACCTTGTTCGCGACCGCACCGTCCCAACCATCTTGCTGGGACATCAACACCGTAAGTTATTAGTTAATATGAAATTTAAAATCACTGAACGGGACACCAACGTTGACACGTGGCAAGTTCAAAGCAGACTTGGCAGCAATATTTGCCTTTTCATCGTCCTTAATGCCAACATAGTTGGGTACCCAACGAAATATAACATCTTTATTGACAATGGATAAAAAGACACTTTGTTATCACTATCCCAACTAAGGGATCCTCCAATTACACGTGTTGTAGAGCTTGAAGACACGTAAGTAAAAATAATGTATTTGGAAGCACACGAATCCTTAATCTGTTCCAGAGCTTAAATGATATTTCAGCAGTAAAGATTGATGCTGACTCGGGCAATTGTGGAAATTATTGTGTCTGATGGATAAACTGCAGCAGAAGCTACAGAATTCCCATCCCATGATCTATTTGTGTAAACAGGGATATATCCACGGTACTTCTCTTGGATTTCCATGAAATGTTTATAAATAACTACATCTGTGCGATCATTCTTTAGTAGCACAAGATCAAAATACAATTTTCGGTGGTTTGATACACAAGGCTGGTAAAATAAAATATGAAGGCGTTTCCAAAATTTCGGATAAATCAATGTTGGAAACTGATAAAAACTGCTTAATGCGAAGACCAAATGTTGGAATGGCATTGGGTTTCGCATCATATAACTTTATATATTTGTTATCAAACACCGCATTATGTGCAGGATGTTTTAACATTGATTTAATCTGTGTAGCATACTGCAGAGAAAGCTTTGAACGTCTAGCACCCAAACTAGGTTCGTGTACATCGACGTACAAGCTTTCTACAGGACATGTTTTGAAAGCACCAAGAACAGCCCAAGTCCCTGGTTGTGTATAGGATCTAGCATCTGCAAGTAAGACTTACGTGCTGACCCATACACAATGCACCCATAATCAAGTTTAGACCTAACTAAACATCTATAAAGTCGGAGTATAACCTTTCAATTTGCTCTCCATTCAGTCTTGCCAATAACTTTTAAGATATTGAGTGCCTTTAAGACCTTCTTTTTCACATACTGAAAAACAGGAACAAAAGATCGCCTCATGTCAAATTTAATGGTGACCTCATTTCTGGCAGACATGCATACAGACGGGGTTTGTTTTACTGAGAACCTAAAGCCATTGTCGGTTGCCCATTGGTGAAGCTTATTCAAACAAAGCTGCAATGATACCTATATTGGATAATCTGTAGCAAATCTGAAAATCATCGACATAACGTTGGGTGATGCTGTTAATTTTCACAGACATCATACTACCTTGAGGTACACCCATATCTTGTGGGTGAATGTCGGACAAAGTTGATCCCACACGGTCTTTTAAAGATCTTTTTTTTATAAATTGATAAATAAAAACAGGAAGTCTAGCTTTAAGGTCCATGCCATGGAGGTCATTTACAATCCTATATTTCCACATAGTATAATATGCCTTGGACTCAAATATAAAAAAAAAATACTGACAGTGAGTGTTGATTATGGGTGAAAGTTTCCCTGCAAAATGTTTCAACTCTAACAAGATGATTAACCGTGCTATGACTAGATCTGATTCATGTTAGATTCATGTTAGTAACCAATTTGTGATATTTAAAATACCAGACAAGTCTATGATTGATCATTCGTTCTATGGTTTTACAAATGCAACTTGTCAAATCGATAGGACGATAACTTGTAGGATTTGTTGGATCTTATTTCTAAAATCACAAGAAACTGACAAATATACTCAGTAGTAATACATCAGAAGTGTATAAAATTGTAAGTGTCTAAAAACAAAAGCCTAAAATACTAGTACTTCACGATTATGAATAGTATGCTATTAGCATATTCAATACCATATATCTGAACAAGATCGATTCTAAAAGAGGGCATGCAGCCATTACTATAAGGTGATGCGTCTTCAGCGGAGAGATGATTTTGTCTACGATATACTGTTCCAACTTCGTTTGTACAACGTTTGATATTGCGAATGAATGAATATTTAAAGGCATACTGTCACGGATTTAAGGACCTTATTTCTCTAAATATGGACAATAAATAAAAATTGCATTAATTGTTGGAAACCAAATCTAGCTATCGCATCACCTCAACTGAACCATGATTGAGTGAAATCCATGTCATCCCTTTCGGCAGTTTTAGTTTTTGAATTATGGACTATTGCCATAATTCAATTAATTTTACAAAATGTCATTAATAAATGGAGTATGGTGGTTATGAAGGTGGTTGAATAAAGTACATTTAGGGACAAATAAAATTATTTTTGTTCGGGTAATACTTTGTTAGACCACTTAATAGGTCAGTGGTCTGTGACAATATGCCTTTAACGAAATTCCAGCACAAAATTACATTTCGGCTATTGCTTGTCAAACAAAGTTAAGTATATAACTGGTTATTTACATTAAAAATAAACAAGTATATAATTATGTAAGGAGCTGTTTAAAAAATGCAACATAAAAATGAAGATGATTATAATTTGATATTCCGTATAGAAATCAGCATGTTTTAAAATTGTATTTTGTATATCGCATAAATTTGGCAAATAATGTGACGAACTTGGCAATTTTTCTCTTGAATAAAGTTGACTCATGTAAAATGTCAGAAGAAAATAAGTCCTGTAATGAAATTTCACTTTTTAAATGTTTTGTTTAAAATTGTCTAGCAACTGAATATTCTCCTGCAGATAAGCAGCCACACAAGAAAACTTAAAAGGGAATATGTGACTGCTACACACGGATGCCGCAGACCCTTGTGATACCCCCGATTTCCGGAAATAATAGAAATCCGCCGTAGGTAGAAAAATTCGTACGGGTTCCGGTATATATGTGACTGTAGCATAAGGCTTTGTCTTGATGCTTTTCGAATATCTCCTGTAGAGAAATTGTACGTTGATGCATACGAACTTTGTTTGGGTGCTAGACGTGCAAAGCTTTCTCTGCAGTATGCCATCAAGATTAAATCATTATCAAAAAATCCTGCGCTTAACGCGGTGTTTGATAAATATATGAAGTTGTTTGATGCAAGGTCGAATGTTATCCTTATATTTGGTCTTCGCATTAATCAGGGGGAGGGTTGGGGGATGTCGATTTCCAACATTGATTTAATAGACACTTTGGTAACTCCATCTTGGTATATGTTACACCACCTAAAATTGTATTTGATCTGAAGAAAGATCGTACAGATTTTGTGTATAAACAATTTTTGATGGAACTTCAAGACAGGTACCGTGATTACATTCCTGGTTATACAAACGGATCACGGGATGGGAAGTCTGTGGCTTGTGCTAGTTTTTCCATCGGACACAATAATTTCCAACAGACTGCCTGACTCAGCATCAATCTTTAATGCTGAAGTTTGGGCAGTCATTAACGCCTTGGAAGAAATAAAAGATTCTATTGCATCCAAATTTATTATTTTCACAGATTCACTTCCGTATCTACAAGCTTTACGTAATATGAAGCTGGAACATCCCTTAATTGGGATGGTGATACGAAAGTGTGTCTTTTTATTCATTGCCAATAAAGACATTGTATTTTGTTGGGTGCCAAACCATGTTGAAATCAGGGGTAACGAAAAGGCAGATTCAGCTGTCACGTCTGCAATGGCTGTGTCTCATACCAGGGTTGGTGTGCTTTATACTGATTTTAAACATGGTATTAATCCATTTATCTTTTCGACTTGGTAAGCTGAGTGGAAGGTGCGGTAGCGAACAAGCTTCATGCTATCAAGCCAGTCTTGTGAGAGTGGCAGTCATATAGGCAGTGCAGGAAGGATGAAGTGGTCTTGTATCGTACTCGCATCGGTCATACCTACTTGACCCATTCATTTATCTTGAAGAAGAATCCTCCACCTCAGTGTGAGCACTGTCAGTGTACTCTAAAAGTACGCAACATTTTGATGGGAGTGTACGCATCTTTAAGGGACATACCTGAGTTTCCTGCACTTTTTAAGATGTTATCCACTAACAAAGACTTTTTAACGATTGTAATTACATATTACATATATTTTTTTCTGCATACAGTATTAGTGGCTGTATATTAAACATGTTTTTGATCGTTCTAACATTTGTACTAGGTTAAATTTAATTTTATTTCCAAATTTAATTTTAAAAAATTCGTACGTACGACATTATTTGAAGACAAAATCCAGTTTAGGCTTCTTACAAATATTAAGACGACCAAAAATGCATTGAATATACAGACACTGATATTCTAAACCACAAAATATATTTAATATGTAAGTCGGAAACATCTTACAATGCAGCAAACTCAGGAATGTCCCTTTAATAGTAAGGGATTTTTTATATGCACCATCTCACAGGCAGGATATCACATATCACGGCCTTTGATATGCCAGTCGTAGCGCACTGGCCGGAATGAAAAATAGCCCAATGGGTCCACCGAAGGGGATCGATCTCAAACCGACCGCACATCAAGCGAGCGCTTTACCACTGGGCTACGTTCCGCCCTTCAAAGATAAATCACTAAAATATATAATTAATGACACCCCATTAAAAAAAAACAATATAAAAAATCTAAAGTTAAAACACAAAATGTTTTAAAGGGACATTCCTGAGTTTGCTGCATTGTAAGATGTTTCCGACTAATAAAATATTTATACGATTAAACTTACATATTAAATATATTTTCTTGTTTAGAATATCAGTGTCTGTATACTCATTGTGTTTCTGGTTGTCTTAATATTTGTAAGAAGCCCAAACTGGATTCGGTCTTCAAATAATTTCGTACGTACGAAAAAAACACTTTTTAGGAAATAAAATGAAATTTAAATCTACTACAAATATTAGAACGATCAGAAACACGTTTAGTATATATATAGCCACTAATATTTTATGCAGAAAAATATATTTGATGTGTAATTACAATCGTCAAAAAGTCTCTGTCAGTCGATAACATCTTTAAAATTGCAGCAAACTCAGGAATATCCCTTTAAAAAATGTTAATACCACTGGTAGGTAAAATTAAATTTTAAAATAAAATTCAGTAGGCCTATCTAATAAGTCTTTCAATACATGTTCATGATAGAATCAATATGATTTCGTAAATATTCTCCTACCAAACTATTAAAGGGACACACCCTAGTTACGTTTATTTGTTAACCATTACGGCGTTGTTTTTCGCTATTAAACCCCATTTTCACTCCATTTGATAAAAACGTGATCTAAGTGTGTTACAGGTTTGTAGATTAACCAAATTATAATTTATTTTCGCTGGATGGAACTAGGGTGTGCGGCTTTAACATGGGCGTTTGAAGCGTACCACATTTTGGGCCTGGAACGGGGGCTCTCTCTCTCTGTCTGTGTGTGTGTGTGTCTCTCGGTCTCTATCTGTGTCTCTCTCTCTCTCTCTCTCTCTCTCTCTCTCTCTCTCTCTCTCTCTCTCTCTCTCTCTCTCTCTCTCTCTCTCTTTCTAATAACTCACATAGTATAGATTTCACCATATAAACTTTTAATTGCTTCCGACGCTAGTTATTTAATATTTTCTCAACCAAAATATGGCGCACTGTCAGAGTACACTGACAGTGTCACACGGAGGTGGTGGATCCTTCTTCAGTTCTAATTAAAAATAATAATAATAATTGCGTAGCCAGGATTTTACTGATGATGATAATAATAATAATAATAATAATAATAATAATAATAATAATAGTAATAAATAGACTGACCTGTCTTGGTGACATCCATACTGTAAAACATTACGGATACTGTTTCGCCGTTTTTAAGATATTATAAATAAAATAGATATCAAGTAATTTAATATTTTCTTGTACAAATTAAATATGCTTATAGAAGTCAAACAGCGATACCGTTTACATATCTCTAAATTTAAGCTAAATTTAGAAAAATGTATATAGAGCAACTTTGACGTCCATAATTATATTGAAACGTAATCGTATTGTTGACGTCATAGTTGTGTTTCCGGCAACGTCCGTAATATACGAAAACTATCGAAGTGTCATTTACAGCTTTGTTTTTGTTTTTTAACGTTTCGATAACAAACAGAATTCTACGATAAAAGGATGCGCATAAATTTACGTATTAAGACGGTAATAAGGCTGCTTTCCATATGTAAGTCATCCGTCATTTGTCGACCGACAAGCGTACGTCAGGACACTTCCATATACGATTTCACCAACTGACGGCTACTTTTAACTCATGCTTTTGTGCGGAATATAAATAGTGTTTTCGGCTATTTTAGCGGTTTAATAAATACATTAGAGAAACTCATAAACCCATGAAACGCCTTCTCTTTTTTTTTCTCTTTTTTTTCTTTTTCAAATTGCAGCATCTCCGCTCTTTATTGACTTTTTTTTTCGCTCACTCACATATTGATCACTTAAAGATCTACATTTCTTTTTCCACATGGCTAAGAATTATGCATGACATACCTCAGTAAAGGTTAAATATAAAGAAATAAATATAAATATTTTCAGTTAAAAGTTATTTCAACCAAAATAATTCAACAGTGAACATTTATATAACTGATCAGAACCATAATCAAACATGAAAAAAATCGCATTGGTCTTGTGTTTACATTGTGTTACTATTCTTGTGCATAACCCTTTGAAAGTTTGGCTCATTTGCCTTCGACAAACTCAATTTAAAAAAAAAAAAATGTTATGACCTCCCCCCCCCCCCCCCCCCCCCCCCCCCCCAATGACCCCAAATGATGGACCCGCCTCTGATGTTCCTAACCAAACGTCTTCTCTACCCATCATTATATGAGCTATACAGTTGAAACCATCCTCGTGAGCCTTGCTGAACAGGGCAAGACAGCCCAGTGGTAAAGCGCTCGCTTGCTGCGCGATCGGTCTAGGATTTTGGGCTATTTTCCGTTCAAGCAAGTACACCATGACTGCTATATCAAAGGCCGTGGTATGTGATATCCTGCCTGTGGGATAGTGCATATAAAATATCCCTTGCTACTAATGAAAAGAAATGTAGCGGGTTTCCTCTCTAAGACTGTCAAAATTACCAAATGTTTGACATCCAACCGATGATTAATAAATGAATGTGCTCTAGTGGTGTCGTTAAACAAAATAAACTTTAACTTTTTAGTAACCTTCATGATGTAGTTTTGATAGAGAATTCCAGGTCCGTAACGGTACGCCATGCGCAAAAAACGCATCGGATTGCGAGTCGGATGATGTATGACCGGGCATTGTTGGGTGTGTGTGTGGGGAGGGGGGTGTATTCCACTGCTCCCTTTCCTTTTTCTCCTTTGACTTCCATCTTATTTCTTCCCGATCTGGCAGCTCCTCCTATTTTTCAGCTTCTTTCGCTTTTCTCCTCCACATCCCAGTCCTTGTTTAGAATCGCGACCGGTGCTTGTCTCTTGTGCCTATCCGTGGCACATACCTACCATTTACCATCAACTGTAGCTGTGGGCTTGTCTGACCACTACGGAGAGTGTTCAGTAGTTACTTTCGACATTGTTAAGAGGCACTTGTAACCACCTACTGTACTGCCCTACTACTGACGGTCGTTAGTGCCATGTATCAGACCAGCTTTATTAGCGGCAGAAGACTAGGATGCCAGGTGGGTGCAGTGTTGTACACAGAGACAGCATCCGTGGAGGAAGCTGAGACAGATAGGCGATGGTTTAGACAGTTCAGAAGACAGAGTCGGAGGCAACTGACAGACAGGGGATCAAAACAGATTGAAATCATGTGTAGCGAATAACGGACGTAAGACTCTGCAAAGCCAGCCTAACCCAACACTGCTATAGGTTTCTGTCAGAGGGTAATACGGGTAGTGCATGATCTCTGATCCATGTGAGCCGTGTGTTGGGATTCTGGTGATACCATAGGTCCGCCACAGCATCAGAGTTAACAGAGCTGAACTGTTTTCCTTCGATTGCAATCCTCATCAAATGTCTCCGAGTGATTCTGGAACAATACGGTTCCTCAATCTACGTTTGATCTGCTTCATGGCACTGAACCTTCGCTCTACCGTAGCAGTTGAAACAGGAAGTGTGACTGCGAGCTGCATCACAAACAGTAAATTGAGATATATTTCCTGAACAGCAGTCCATTTCAGCAATGGCTGAAACATGCTGAGAAGAGTATCACTAGAAAATTCAGAAGTCATGATCAATTTGAAGGTCCTCCACTCCACACTTGTATAGTACTGGTTTATGTCCATCCAATGGTATGGTTTATAGCCAGTCATTAAATGGTGATGGTTCAACAAAATTGTCATAAAATCTTTCTTGGTTGATTTCATTTCTTTTTTGTTTACCTCTACATAAATAATAAAAAATACCTCAAATTAGGTCAAATCCAAAATAGACGCCATCAAAATTAACGATTTTTTTTTTTTAAAAGGTCATAAATATGGAACTAATCCAAATAAATACATGTACGATGAGTTTGTTCATATTAGTTTGAAACGATACATGCAATGGAAGTTATATTTCGTATTCATGGTCATCTAAAATTCAAGATGGCCACCAACATTTGACGAAAGATACAATATTATCATATGTATATAAATATGAAATTAGTTAGATGGCTGTAACAACTTCATCTGCAAGCCCATGGTTAAAAATATAATATCTGTGCCAATATTCAAGATGGCTACCAAACGATCTATTACATATATGCACTCTTATTAATGAATATTAAAAAATATCGCAAAGTTCACACTAAACTCTCTCATAAACTGATTTTCTGGCATAATATATCGCAATATTTGGTCAATAATCTGCTAAAATTCTGTTCTGTGAACGGTTTTTCTATGGCATTTAAACTGGAATAGCTTAAACTAACTAGTCCTAAATACTAATTTAAAACAAAAACACACCACATAAGTCAAGATTTGCGCACAGAAACGTTCGGCATGTCACGTTAATGTATAGCGCACAAAATGAATGAATGTTTAACGACACCCCAGCACAAAAAAAAACATCAGCTATTGGGTATACAGGTACTAATTGTATCGGTGCAGGAAGGATGAAGTAGTCTTGTGCCGTGCCCGCATCGGCCATTGTCAGTGTACACTAACTGTGCGCCACGTTTTGGAGACATGTAATCATCTGAAGCCGACGAGAAATTATATATTTGGCAATAGAAATGTTATGGAATCTTTTAAATTCCACCCAAAATTAACTTTAAAGTTTTTAAAACACTTTGATTTATATGAAAAGTTTTAAAATAGACTTGCCTTGATATTAACATTGAAGGTCTGTTATATTTCCCCCACAGCTTTTTACAGTGTGTTTTTATATAATTGTATAAATAATTAAATAGTTCCATATACTTACCTTTTCTGACACTCAATAGCCGATGTGTATATACTTAGCCGATGTGTATATACTTACCTTTTCTGACACTCGATAGCCGATGTGTATATATTTACCTTTTCTGACACTCAATAGCCGATGTGTATATACTTACCTTTTCCGACACTGAATAGCCTATGTGTATATATTTACCTTTTCTGACACTCAACAGCCGATGTGTATATACTTACCTTTTCCGACACTGAATAGCCGATGTGTATATATTTACCTTTTCTGACACACAACAGCCGATGTGTATATACTTACCTTTTCTGACACTCAATAGCCGATGTGTATATATTTACCTTTTCTGACACTCAATAACCGATGTGTAGTTTTCTGCTGGGGGGGGGGGGGGTCATTAAATATTCATTCATTCAGAAGCTACAAGGTGACCATGCAGTATTCAGGGAATGGGTGCGCTAATTATACTGACTTTCAGAAGCTACAAGATGAACATGATAGTAGGGTCATATTTGGTTGCCCCGTGACCATTTTTCGGGGACCAAAGAGCATTTAAAATCTCTGAGACCTACAGAAGATATTTAGCCCCAATGTACCTCGCAACAGTTCCGGCTAACTCCACTAGAGGACCAAATCAATGTTGTTTGCCGGTGGCCATACTGGAAATCGAAAATAGTCATATTTCACTTATAAAATGATGAATAAGATATCTATTCCCATTACACAGAGGATGCCTACCATCTGGAGGTGTTATTTTTATGATTTGAAGGCATCTTAATATTGTTTACCACAGTTCCATACATAGTATTTCCATAGTCTCCACGGGGTTTATTTTTGTCTTTTCTAAGATTTTATTTGTGTTCTGTTGTGTTGATCTTTCGCAGCTGTTTTAAATCTTTTTTCGTTTTTTAGGGGGTTTTTGTTTGGGGTTTTTATGCCTTGATGATTCGGTTCAATATTGCTTTGTTTACCATGGCGTTTATTTTTGTCTTTTTGAGGCTTGCACTTGGAAAATGGTTTAACGTGCACATTCAGAGCAAGCTGTTGTAGCGCACGCCTGTCCTGGGCACAAGTACCGGCCTCAGCCGGTTCTTCCGTCCAGGACTGGAAAGGGTTGGGGTGGGTGATGGAGGGACCGCCTGCACTGGCAGGTGCAAGAGAGCACCACCAGTCCAACCGTAGTCGGTAAGAGGCGGGGGGGGGGGGGGGGGGGGTATGGTGCTATGTAATTTGGAATGTCCCGTAGGATTAAGCCAAAGGGAAATGAGTGCGCATTTTGATGAAGGAAGTTTGGCGCAATTTTGATGCTTGATCTAAAAATAAAAGGTAGAGAGATACCTATAGGTTTGGAATTTAGTAGGCCGAGAGTAGCTCGTAGTTAAGACATGCGGATGATGAGGTGTCTCCCTAGGTCGTTCATAGGGCCCTTAGAAAGGGCCTGATCGTGGCATGACAACCCAGGGGAGATTCGGCGCAATTGTGTATATACATTGCAATTGTGTTTTTGAGGCTTTCAGTTTTTTGTGTTTAATATTGGTGTGCTTCGTTGTCTTTTTCGGGTTGTCTACAGTGTTTTTCTAGGTAATTTTGGAGTTTTACACTGATGTTGATCATTATATAACTTGGTTTGACACCCAATAGCCAATGTATTTCTTTGTGCCAGGGTCTCGTTAAACATTCATGCATTCATTCATTTATTATAAAATTTTATATGCACTTTTCAAGGACGATGACACCATCTAATATTTTTAGATAACTGTATTCATTCATCTGACGTGAACGAATCATAGCTGTTTACAGACAACTGTTTTGATCGTTTCTTACAAAGTTTTAAAATATACTTACCTTGATTTTATGTATTGTATTATACTTTTCACACACAGCTCCTTACACTATGGTTTTACATAAATATATATTAATAATATTTTCATATACTTACCATTTGTGACACCCAATAGCCGATGTGTATTCTTGTGCATGGGTGTCGTTAAACATTCATTCATGATCGTTTCTTACGTGTTCCCAATGCCGGTACGGTACTGCATTGATTTCAGATCGCACAATTCATATTTACCCTTTTAAATATTTTATTAATTTTAACACATAATTTTAATATTGACACATACAGGCATATAGATAGATAGATATTAACACACACACACACACATATATATATATATATATATATATATATATATATATGTGTGTATATATGTGTGTGTGTATACTCAACAACGAAAGTTTAGCAAATATCTTTTATGATGTCTAAATTTGCCACGGTTGAATAAACTTAAAAGAAAACCAGGTCCTCTTGTGGTGTTAAGGCAAAGGTTTATAAGTTTATGGTGTTTGTAAATGGTAAACATTTCAGATACTAATTAATAAAAATAAGTTAATTTATAAATGTTATGCCATTTCTTTTAACATTAGCTAAACTTTCGTTATTGAGTATATATATATATTTATATATATATATATGTGTGTGTGTGTGTGTGTGTGTGTGTGTGTGTGTGCACAATGTCACATAATTTCCAAAACCGTACTTTAACTACAGTTTCATTATGGCCATACGTTATACACGTACGCTAAGGCGGATTCCGAGAATGCTGTAAATGTCGACCCACCCTTCAGTAACTAACGTGCAGCTCCTCTCTACACAGTTACGTGCGACATCTTACAGTGTACCGAGTCTCGTCACTACCCTGACTGTAATTAATTCACTTCTTTTTCTTGCCTTAAGTACATGCTTCCCAGCTGCGTCAACAACAGAATATACAGTACGTAGTGTCACGCGGGTGTGAATTGTAGCAGGGTCGGCGTACAAGAATTAGGCTACACGTGTGTTCTGCTGTAAAACACCACACTACTATACCGATGTCCTCATTACCTACAACATATTATAATGCAGGACCTGTTTTGACAGTGATTCATGAGTGTGTGTCATCACAGCTGTACGTATTCCATTGAGCTCCGTCCTGTGCTAGTTTTGATTTAGTGAACTAGTCGGGGGTAGGAGGTTGTTATCTGTGTGGCGGTGCAAGAAGGGATCTCTTGGGGGTTGGCTGTCCTCCACTAGATATAGATTCGTGGAATCTGCCACTGTTTTTCCGGAAGCCCATTCGATATGGCCTTTGTCACGCATTGTTGCTTTGTCGTTCATATAAATTACTAAAGTCTCGCAATGCAGTGCAAAATGACTAGCAGTGACATGTTAACTGTATGTTGAGTGCAAATTACACACAAGCAGCAACAACAGCACGTGCATTTCCTATTTAAAAAATTAGATTATGACGCGGTCGACAAAGCCATGTCATCCAATGAAATAAGCACGCTCGAAATTAATTGCTCATTGACATATAAGTTAACTGCAAGTGTAAGTGCAATAAATAATAATGACATGTAACAAACTTATTTTTGCTCGAAAGATATATTTTGAAACTACATGTTGTAAACTGCACTGAATTAACTGTCTATTCGTGTATTATTCTCTAATTTCTTATAACAATACTATTCATTTTGTTTGGTAAAAATGTGCTCGCTGACTTTGAAAGGATTATGTGGGGCAGTCGTTAAAGTTGTTTTGGTCGACGTGACAAGCATAGGCGTATGGGTCATAAGCGTACGAAACAGGGGGCGAGGGGAGGACTGCCTCCTAGTGCTCGAGCAAAACCTCAAATTCGGGTAAATATTATACAGATATTCGGGCAAAATGTGCTATCCTGAAACCTTTTTACCATGTATTTTATCATTCTACCCTCACAATTAGTTGTAATCCATGTGAAAGTGCGTAGTGATTCGTTTATAACGCTATATACATGTAGCTGTTTGGCAGTAATGCTAATATCAATAAATGCTGTTATCCAGATTCGGACATTTTAGTTTCATTCGGGCAAAAGCCAGCCTGCCCCATCCACCATCCAAAAATGGGAGCCCGTACATCTATGGTACGGGATCCCATTTTTTAAAAGGGTGAGGGAGCAGACTGACTTTCATAAGATATATAAGGTTGCAAACGAATTCCTACGCATTTGTACATGAAATACATTGTGGAAAGGTTTCATAAAGCTCATTTTGCCCAAATCTCTTTCCGTTTTGCACGAATTTAAGAATTTGCTCCAGCTCTGTCTCGTACGCTTATGGTTATCCCGAGAACTGACCGTATTGGAGCAAAACGGACATTTGGACAGTTACGATGCTTAGATTACCGTCAGCGAATACAACAACAATCCTATATACCTTGATAAAAGAAGGTTTCACATATTAATCACTAATACACACACACTACAGGAAGAAACCCGACAGCACCTTACGTATTTAGCAGGAACATTATTGAAAGTGGGTGCTGTCGGGTTTCTTCATGTAGTGTGTTATTTGAGCCTGCCCATGATATAAAACAACCACTTACATAATATTCTGTCATCAGATTGTTGTAAGATTTAGATCCGCGTAAACCCCAGCCCTTATGAGTTTTTGGTGGGGTTATTTGTTGTTGTTGTTGTTGTTTTGGGGGGTTATTACCTACTCTCGCAATGTTACTTATTTAAACGTTAGTGATGTAATAATAATGACAAAAAAAACCCATAAAAAATCGACTTTATCGGAAATCATCTGTTGTGTAAATCAACGTTAAAGTTGGTCAATCCCAACGTATTAATGTTAATAAATAATGGGTTGGGTTTTTTAAAACTCTAGACATTAAAGTCAAATTCGTATTTGAAGTTAAAATCATTTCACTTATTATGTTCATAACTGGAATCCGTTCACATATTAAGCTTCATAATTACAATCAAGGTTGTTTGACGCCCAATAGCCGATTTATTTTTCGTGCTGGAGTGTCGTTAAACATTCATTCATTACACTCAAGGAAACGTAACGTACAAGAACAATCCTAGTTCTTTGCAAGTTTTATAGTAGGCGACAACAGTATCGGCACTATATATTTAAAGGGCCTATCCTGAGTTTTCGGCGATTGTTAAGATGATGTCGACCAACAGAGACCTTTTAACGACTGTCATTACATATTATATGCGGCGGGACGAGCCCTGTGGTAAAGCGCGGTCGGTTTGGGGTCGATTCCTGTCGGTGGGCCCATTGGGCTGTTTCTCGTTCTAGCTAGTGCACAACGCCTGGTATATCAAAGGCCGTGTATGTGTTATCCTGGCTGTGGGATGATGCATATAAAAGATCCCTTGCTACCAATGGAAACATGTCTATATGCCAAAATCGCCATATTTTGATATCCAATAGCCGATGATTAATAACAAATGTGTTCTAGTGGTATCGTTAAACAAATATCAAACATACATATTATATATATATATATATATATATATATATATATATATATATATATATATATATATTATATGTATGTGTAACAGTGTGTGTGTGTGTGTGTGTGTGTGTGTGTGTGTGTGTGTGTGTGGTTAAAACTAAAATGTTAAAATTACAACTTCAACTCAATGTCCATATAATAAAATTACGACCAAAGAGTGCATACATGTATGCAATATTTGAAATGTTTTTAATATGTATTGAATGTTCTACAGAGAATAACCAAAATGTTATGTACGTAAGATTACAGTTCTACGCAAATATGTTTTGCATATAATGTCAGCCAATATTTTATTGTTGTCTATTAAAAAGGAAAACTAATGAAGCCAAAGTAACACTTAAATGGAAGTAGAAATTGTAAGTGTTATGTCCTTCGAGTAAAATGAAAACAAGGATCTTTACATAGTTTCCCAGAGCTGCTATTACTTTACCTAATGTTTGCGTTTTTAAAATATCACGGTCATTAACTCGTTTAAGACCAATTTAGGAAAATCAAAATTACAAAACAAAACAAAATAGATATTTAGATGATTCTTCTGTTTACGGAAAATTGCACCAGTAAAGGTCAAAAACGTGATCCACTATTTGTTTTCATAAATGTAAAATTGTGTTGCGCCAAAATGGACAGGATAGCACATACCACGGCCTTTGATATACCAGTCGTGGTGCACTGGCTGGAGATGGAAATAGCCCAATGGGCTGAGTGGGGGAGGGCACAAGCCATATGTTGATCTTTATTTATATAGAGGACAAAAACACCGTACATGTTCGTCCTCGAGTGGGGGAGGGTTGTGGCACACACACCCTACCCTACTCCCACCACCGCCCCCACCCCACCCGGGTTCCTACGAGCCTGAATACGAAAGAAAGAAAAAAATCGACCTACCCTGCCTAACTGTTCTGACAGACACGTTCCCTGAAATACACCATATGTTTTAAGGCATTTGCATATTTATATACTGTCACCCTAATTTCACACGAAGCCATGATGAGAGTCATCGGGGTATGTAGTCATAACTGAGTCACCGTCAGGTTCTATATGAAAAGGAAAGCTTATCTTGACCACAATATAATATGGTTCTAACGCCGTCTGTAGGAGGACTGCCGCTTTATAGCGCACGCTGCGCAGGCGCCAAAATCGTTTCTACAACTTCCGTAAACAAAGGGACGTCTGAATGCTCACAGGATATACATGGAATAATATTTCAAGCAAAGAACTATGTATTTTACAGAAACGTTTCTCAGATTATTGTGAGGGCGAAGAATCCCTGTTGTGAACTGAATCGGTGAATTTGGTTAAGTGAAAAAAATAAATGAATATTGGGGGAGGGGGCGTAATTTCAGAATTTGGCTTATATCCGATATAAACATGATATATACTACTCAAAAGAATTTAAGGGTCAGACGATATTTTCGACATTATTTTCTGAATGTCAATTATATTAGCTAGACCATAATGTCACGCATGTTATTGTTCCATTTTGACGAAAGTGGGTCTAAGCAACCCATAAATGAATTAAAATCCACTGTCATTGACACTGTCGACTAGTTCTAATGGCGAAAACATGCTTACATTTGCACGTAAATTAGGGCGAAAGCGAAAGGTCTGCTAAGTGCCCATAACTTGCTTTTTCACAAAGCGCTTCATTTGCACGCTTTTCACGTGTATTCCATGTTCCCAATGCTGAATTTCCGTATAATTGGAGCTTGCGTTCGTGTACGGTGCACACTCCAAATTCGACAATGGTACGACTTCAACTGACTATCGAATATCGAGGAAGGGCTATTGCTTGGCTACAGGATGGCAATACGCAAAGAAATGTTGCTCTGAGACTTGGTGTCAGTCAGAGTGTCGATGGCCGACTGTGGCAATGGTACCAAGCAACGAATTCTGTTCGAAATCGTCCATGTTCGGGAAGACCCCGAAAAACTACAAATAGAGAGGACCGCTACATCACCAATATGGCTCTACGTCAACGCACAACCACTGCACGCCGATTACGTGACAATCTGCGGACTGCGACTGGAACTCGAGTGTCTGATCAAACCATACGCAATCGTCTGAGAGCCAATAATCTACGCTGCCGTCGCCAGGCTGTTCGACCACCACTCCTACCACGTCACAGAACGGCCAGACGTCACTGGTGCACGCTTCATCTGCGGTGGCAACGTGTTCAGTGGGGTCGAGTGATGTTCACTGATGAGTCCAGGTTTAGTCTCCAGTTCAACGACGGTCGGGTTCGTGTCTACAGACGTCCTGGGGAGCGCTTCGCTGATGTTAACGTTAGACAACGTCACCGGTTCGGTGGTGGCAGCGTCATGGTGTGGGGCGGCATCTCTATCCACTACAGGACCCCCCTCTATGTGGTGGATGGCAATCTAAATGGAATCCGCTATCTGAATGAGATTATCCGGCCGTTGGTTCCCCCAGGCCTTCAGCAGATTGGCGGCGGGGCAGTTCTGCAGGATGACAATGCCAGACCCCACCGCGCCAGGGTGGTAACGGACTTTCTCAGACAACAAGGTATCGCCAGGATGGATTGGCCAGCATATTCGTCTGACTTGGCCCCAATAGAGCACGCCTGGGACGAATTAGGCAGGAGAGTTCGGGATAGCCATGCCCCTCCGGCCAATCTTCATGATCTGGGTCAACTTCTTATGGCAGAGTGGCAGGCCATTCCCCAAGAGTTCTTCAGACGTCTGATCAACAGCATGAGGCAACGATGTGTCGAGTGTATTCGCGCCAGGGGTGGATTCACACACTATTAAACGAATGTTCTAATGTGTAAAATCCATGTTTGAAAACCTTCAACTTTGACAGCATGTCATGTGACTTTCTTGTATACAGTGACGTTTATTTGTGGTTTTTTGTAAATATGGAACAATAAATAAAAAATTTGGTGCAGTTTACATCATCAATCTAATACACTCTGAAACTTATTTGGTTATAAATTTTTGACCCTTAAATTCTTTTGAGTAGTATATATATATTATTTTCATATGTGTAAACTCACTACCACACACACACACCCCACACCACACCCAAAATACACATAGCAGTTGCACAGGTCTACCTGGGTACAGAAAATGTGGATTTATCACTCTATGGTGATCCTTTTGGTTGGAATGTCTTGTAATACTAGTATATCATTCATACGGTTTTCGGGGTCGCTGAACATGTTTTGTGGTGGAAAACCACATTGGAAAATCCAATATAGTGGCATAACATTCAATATGGCTGACACAAAACATTTGAAACAACATATACTTGTAATAAATAAGATTTTGGCATCTAAAATACAATTTTACATTTCTCGATACCATATTCCAAGATGGCTGCTAAATAGCACAAGACTGTCTACATAATGAATTGAGATAATCATAAATTACTTCAAATATAAACAGAATCATTCATTTCCTTATACCAGTACAGCAAATGTTTAGCAAGTTTTACCCTAGCAAAGTTTTACAGTCATCATGATACACTTTTTGTCTTACACACCCGTTGGTGAGAACACCATGTGTTATTTTTGATAACACATAGTTGTTTACACATGTCCGTGTGTTAAAAATTTCAAGACATACGACTGGCTGCTCCTAGGTGATGACCACGTCACCAAAGCCATACGTCCAATAAAAAAAAAACACGGTGGAAATCGATTACACTGTGATGTATAGTTAACCTGGCAATCATGTGTCTGTGACGCGTAAGCCAGTTACAATGCAAAGGGTTGTAAATATCTTTTAGTCGTTAAAGATGTTAAAATGTGCTTAAAACCTGGGTTTTGAGGATATGTAAGAAATAGAATAATACATTCGTGTCCGTTAGATACGATTTATCTCACAACTCGTTGTTTAAAAACATATCAAAGTCGCGTTCGCTCGTTAGATACATTTTAAAACAACTCGTTGTGATATAAATGGTATCTAACGGCCACTCATGTATTATTCTCTATATATAGCAGCGATGTCCCTGATATAACGCACATCAAGGTACTACCTTCTCAAAATCTTCAATATTTGAGTCCTCTATATACATATTTGTCTACTTGAAACACACAATCAATTAGAAGCACAAAAGGGAAACATTCGTTATCTTCGAACCTCATATACTTGAGGGTTAGCGTATTATATATGGTAAATTTCACAATTATGAAAGATAACCCAATATTTTGAGATAGTACTAGCTATCAGAAGAAGATTTTTGTTTCACTTTATCAAATCTCCCTAATAATATCAGTGTACTGATTCTGATGGAATGACGAGTTGTGACACAGTCTGGTTATGAATGCAATGCTTTGACAAGTGAATAAATAGCAAATTTCATGATGCAACTTCTTTCTGTGTGTAATGGAATTACAAGGACATGTTCTTTGATCTAACACTGAAGGTTAAGCGTGCCTGAATCTTGAATGAATATATGCACGTACAAAAAACATTTCAAGCAAGCAGGTTAACAGAATGCGGCATATATACTCACCTTGATCGCGGCTTTACATTAGGCCTACTTCTGATATCGAGAAGGCCATAATACATTTGTATTTACTGGGTGTGAAAGATAACAAACTTACCTGAAAGAAAGAAAAGAAAAGAATATTAACATATAATCTTTGTACAACACTGGGAAACATTAAAACTGGTACATTCTGGATTCGTGTTCCACCTGAGGCAATTTGATTTTTCCATTCCAATACCGGCTCCAACCCTGTAGGCTCAATGAGAAGATATAACATGCTCATGTATACGGTATGTATAATCCTATTAAATTTGTGAACTTTTCCGCAGACAGAACAGCACATACCACGACATCTGATGATCTGTCGTGTGGCATGGTTGGGATGGGAAAGAACCCAGTCAGAGAAAGGGCCCACCGTGGGGGTTTGATCCAACGACCACAACTCTTGAGGCGATCGTTCTACCGACTGAGCTAGACAAGCAAGACGCTTAGCTAAATGCTAAAAACCATTATACAACATAGGTAAAAATAATCTGTGCAGAAATATTCTTGTTCCGTGCCCGCATCGGCCATACATATTTGACGCATTCATTTATTTTAAAGAAGGACACTTCTCAGTGTAGACATTACCATTGTACATCGACTGTGCTCCACATTGTGGTGGAGTATGATCTCCAGCCGACGAGAAATGATAAAGTTTTTTAAAAACTTTGACTTCTATACAAAGTTTTAAAATATACTTACCTTGATATATGTATTGTATTATACTTTTCCACAACAGCTCCTTACACTGTCGTTTTACATAATTATATATAAATAATAGTTTCATATACATATCATTTGTGACACCCAATAGCCGATGTGTATTTTTGTGCTGGTGTGTCGTTAAACATCCATTCATTCATTCAGACAGTCAGTCAGTCAGTCATTATTTAAATATTTTTGTTAAATACATGTACTTAAAATTAGTGATTTTCCAGTGGATTACAATCGAACATTGATCGGTTTGACTCTACCGATGTGATGATCGATTGTAAAAAATCTAAAATCGATTATCGTGGGAAAATGTAAACTGTAATTGCTCACCTTGCTCAGATTATGAAACTGATGTAAATATGTTGGTGTTTGTGTTCGTTTGTGCGCGCGCACACACACACACAGACAGAGAGAGAGAGAGAGAGAGAGAGAGAGAGAGAGAGAGAGAGAGAGAGAGAGAGAGAGAGAGAGAGTCTTTCCTGGTGAATACGACAATAGGTCCTTATGGGCGTTTACTACCAAATCAAATCCCATAGACGACAATAGTAACATATGTGGCTAAACCTCCTACCTGCAGCGTATCAATCGTCATAAACGCTACGGATATAAATACTACCTCCCCTCACCCTTAAAGTGAATCAGAAAAAATTGGGGGTCAAGCTATTCATTTCTGAGATAACGGGTAGCGTCTATGACTACCCTAGTTCCGCACAAAAATTGTACAGGTATCCCATACATGTTTCAAGCACAAGGCTACTTGGCACAGTGGTATTAGATTAAATAAAATTGCATAAATGTTTTGCCCAGATGAAACAATATTTTTTTACAACAAACACTCTCACATCCACAGGACTTGAGGTGTTCACTTCTCAATCAAAAGTTGGGTGCACCTCGAACTTTGACCCAGTCAGAAGTTGTTTGGTTTAGTACTAGCCTGTAACTCAAATTCTTATGTGTATATAAATCATCTTAACAGACTAGGTAAGATATATTTGGTACAAGAAATGTGATGGAATCATTTCGATTCCATCCTGAACTTTTGTCAAAATTTCTTCGCGATGCTAAAATTTTATTATAAATTTTAATTTTACCTATCTGTGATATTTGTAATTTTGCACAGGTCGTACACTGTGTTTTAATTAACTCTTGAAGTTTTATATTGATGTTGTTCATAACTTCATTTACGGATTCACCTTAGTTTGACACTAAATGTTCAATGTATTTTTCATGGTGGGGAATCGTTAAACAGTTATTCATTCATGTATTTCCATATACATGTAACCGATTATAATTGATTGAAACATATTTTATTGCTTTCTGAAGAACAAATGGATTAGGCACAAGTTATACAACTTACTAGGCCTTCTCCATAATACAAACATGTTACGACAGTAATATATTTTTGCAATTTAAATATGAACAGAAATAAATATTGTTGTCTTGTTATATTCTGGGTTGTGTTTCTAGGGTAAAGGATAAGAGTCGATGAATTCCAAGAGTGACTATTGTTAGCTAAAGACGGCATCAAACTGTCCGTATATATATTTTCCACTCAGAACCGGATCATCACCAACTTCCGAATATCACCAAACAGCGCAACTCTTAATGAACTGATGAGAATTTCTGAGAGAAAAATGGCAAACGAACAATATCGCTTTTCCTGTGACTTTAGAAAAATGGAATCAGGCATTACAAGTTACATTTTTCGTCATTGTTCTTGAAGAGGTTTTGTAATTTGTTCATTAATTACTTGTTGCAACTATCCACTATATGTAATGGCACCAAAATTGCACAATTAAAATAATAGTTGACAAATATATACTTTGCTATATTTTATTGACTTATTTCACAATTAGATAATTAACATAAAATTAAAAAGCATTTCTTTTTTAATCTATATATCTATCTATGTCTGTGTCTGCATCTCTCTCTCTCTCTCTCTCTCTCTCTCTCTCTCTCTCTCTCTCTCTCTCTCTCTCTCTCTCTCTCTCTCTCTCTCTCTCTCTCTCTCTCTCTCTCTCTCTCTCTCTCTGTGTGTGTGTGTGTGTGTGTTAGGAGTAAACAAACCTCTGAATATTAATTAGTTTAATGTATTTTTTAATTTAATTTTAAAAATCATAGATTTAGATATTCATATTAGTGTATAGGTTCTGCCGAGAAGAAACCCTGTTTCCAGTTTCTGAACCATCAAGTCAAAACTCTTTGAAGAGATATTTTAAAATGTTCAGTATTAAGTTTTAATTATTTTAAATTCGATTTAGAAAAAACAAACATTCTAAGTCTCCTTTAATTTGTATCAACTGCCTCAGAGTAACTTTTTGCATTAAATCCAAATTTATCGTATTAACAGTCTAAAGGTGATAAGACTTTGCAATTTACAGTGTTAAACGTCAATTTTAATTTGCTAATTTAAAAAAAAAAAAATTTAATCTAAAATTTAGAAATTCTTTCTATTAGCCATCGATTTGTGTTTTTGTGCTGGGGTATCGTTAAACATTCAATAATTCATTCTATAAGTTGTAGAATCCGTGTGTAAAGCTTTAAAACGATCATCCATTCAAAACCCAAGCGCTAGGAGAGTTTAAGGAAACGTTGAAGGGCGGACGCTGGACAAATCGGTATGAGAAAAGCTCCGCGCTGGAGCTAAAAACACACTAAAAAACCTGTAGCATGTTCAGGATGAATGTACGCGGTTGTCGATTAATTAAGTAAATACGTTCAATTGATTGCGAGCGCTTGCTCTATTTAAGAGGGCGAACGCTCTTGATCCATTCAGTCTGTCTTCGATTTGGCTGACGCATACTGAAACAGGTGTAACTTGTATAATTTCCTTTGATGTTTGTTCGCCGACATTGTATCCTGTCCGTGAGAATATTAACTTAGATATATACCTTGTTGCTGAGCTAAACGAATAGCTTATGTGACCGCAGCAGATTCTTTCACTTTCTATACAGGCGTTCCTATCTGGGACGTTTCGCCCCAGAGGGCGATATAAATTTTTATTTTTTATTTTTTTAGATGGTGAGATTTAGTTCAGTCTGAGGTGTTTGGGTACCAGATTCCAAAACTTATGCATAGACTAAAACGGCACTTACAATCCTGATAATGGATCTTTATTTCTACACTTTACTTTTCAGGAAAACAAATTTCCAAATTGAGAACGCTAGCCATTATTGTTTATTGAATTCCGCGTGCCAGAGAAGCAGGTATTCTGTATGTTTTCATACGTAAGAAACTATTGGGGGGGGGGGGGGGGGGGGGGGGGGGGGGGTAAAATACTGTAAAAGGGTTACTACAAATATTAGGACGACACTCATATTCTAAACAAAAATATATAATCAAAATGTACGTTTCTTCATCGAAAAGGCCCTACTAGTCTAAAATATCTTAAAGGGACATTTCTGAGTTTGCTGCAATTTTGACAATGTTATCAACTAAAAGAGACTTTTTAAGCGATTGTAATTACATATCAAATATATTTTTCTGCATAAAATATTAGTGTCTGTATACTAAACGTGCTTCTGGTCGTTCTAATATTTGTACTAGGTTAAATTTCATTTTATTTCCGAAAATATATTTTTGGGCTTCTTACAAATATTAAGACGATCAGAAACGCATTGAATATACAGACACTGATATTCTAAACAAAATAATATATTTAATATGTAAGTTTAATCGTAGAAATATTTAATAAGTCGGAAACATCTTACAATGCAGCAAACTCAGCAATGTCCCTTTAAAGTGGAAGCAAAGTCAGGACAGCCTTAAAGACGCATTCCCTAGTTTCAATCCATAAAAATGGACACTAAGTTCAGTTAATCTACAAACCTAAAACACATTTGGATAAAGTTACAACGAAGAAAAAAATGGTTTATTTAACGACGCACTCAACACATTTTATTTACAGTTATATGGCGTCGGACATATGGTTTAAGGACCACACAGATATTAAGGGAGGAAACCCGCTGTCGCCACTTCATGGGCTACTCTTTTCGATTAGCAGCAAGAGATCTTTTATATGCATCACCCCATAGAATAGCACATAACACGGCCGTTGATGTAGCAGTCGTGGTGCACTGGCTGGAACAAGAAATAGCCCACACCGACCGCGCATCAAGCAAGAGCTTTACCACTGGGCTACGTCTCGCCCCCTTACAACAGAGTGAAACAAGAGTATGTGACTAAAATACCGGCTAAAATACCTATAGGAATATGTATTTTGTGTGTGTGTGTGTGTGTGTGTGTGTGTGTGTGTGTGTGTGTGTGTGTGTGTGTGTGTTTATGTGAAACACTTATACGTTTGCCATCTTGTCAAAATATATGTATAAATGTATTATGTACCTCATATGCCGTGGTTTACGGCTTGAGAGTAAGTTAATAAAGTTCTGTTCAGATAGTTCTGTTCAGGCGTTGAAGCGGTGAAACATAGACTAAAATTCGAGTCCATAAAAATAAGAAAAATGCATTTTTTTAAATATTAAAAACATCATGATGACCTGAAACACTGTGGATGTACGGTAATGGATAACCCAAACAATAAAATCTATGAAAAAGAGTATTTCAGTTTTCAAAAACGGCTCTAATAGTAAAATCAAATCTGCCTTAGTGTTTAAAAACTAGGGTCTCACTTTAACTTGCGAGTATTACAAACAAAATGAAAAGAAGAACTATGACTTCACTCCTTTAAATCTTTGATTTCACGATAATACATTTTTCTTTGATTTTAGTACTAACAAATTTATAAATCTTTTATATAACAATGTCAAAAAGACATCATCATTTTTTTTTTTTGTTGAAAAAACCCTCTACGCTAAGATCTCTTTTTCTTCTAGTGGGTCCATGTCCTAATCGATGCTTTAAATTTGCGAATCCTCCCGACTCCGCTATGTCCATAAATTACCCTCGTCCGTGTTTACCCTGAGACTGGCCCTGTTTATTCACTGTGGTCAGACATTTCTTTTTGGAAGATAATTCAAACAGAGAACCTCATTAGTGTTTGATCGCTTAATTAGAAAAACAGGTAGAGGGGTCTCAGAATATGTATGCTGTTTGATGTGGTGATTGGGAAATACTGCAAACCCTTCGTTGAGGCGGACAACGCCTCTGTCGCAGTTTGCTTTTAAATTTCGCTGTCCATGAAATCGTCCGGGGAATGTTAAAATTTACAAAGTTATAGATCTTAGGTTTAACCCTGTCTTCTTTGATGGGCACAGGAAGTAACCCGGGGCAGGAAATTAAGAGTACAACTATGAAGACCACTGTAACTGGATTGAAACCGATTAAACGTAGATAGACTAATTGTATTGAATTACAAAGTGATGATAATAGAAGAAGAAACAGCAAATACTAGATTATAATTGGCTGACCTCCTATAGCGATTCATGGAATCGACCACCATTTTGCCAAATACCCGTTTGACCCTGTGTTGTGCAGAGATATGGCGCTGGGCCTCGATCCACGAAACAATCTTGGCGCTAAGATCACATTATATAATAGTTATGCAGTTAAGGTGATCTTAAGGCTAAAATCGTCTTGTGGAAGTGGTCCCACATATATTACTGTTTTGTCTTTCATATTTATTCTTGCTGGAGTGTCGTCAAACATTCACTCAGTCATTCTCCTGTATTTTGTCATATCAGTAAAATCAGCTTAACAAGCGTCGTTTATTTAATCCACCTGATCACCTATATAGAACTTGGGTGGTGCATGAGACAGCGACCATCACCCCCCCCCACACACACACACACACACACACACACACACTCTCTCTCTCTCTCTCTCTCTCTCTCTCTCTCTCTCTCTCTCTCTCTCTCTCACACACACACACACACACATACACATACATACATATACATATACATATACATACATATATATATATACATATATATATATATATATATATATAAATATATAAATATATATAAATATATATATATATATATTTATATATATATGTTTATATATATACAGCTTAAGGCCTATAAGATTTATTTTTGTTACATCACAAAACAATAACTGCTGAAACTTTTAGAACAAAGCGCTTTTGAGGTCACCAGATGGGCCACCTCCTCCACTTCAAATATCCCTACACGCACGCCTACTCTGTGGGTATTAACTTGTGTTTAAAGGCGACCTGTTCGTAAATGTAGTGGTTAAACCATCGGGCGTAATGCTGGTAGGTACTAGCATCGTGGCCCGGTACAGGCTCCCACCACGAGCAAGTTTTAACGACTCAGTGGGTAAGGTGTAAGACCACTACACCGAGTTTTCTCTTACTAACCACTAACCGATTGTCCAAGACAGCCTATATAGCTGAGGTGTGTGCCCAGGACAGCGTGCTTGAACTTTAATTGGATTATAACCACAAAAATAAGGATAAATTAATGAATGATAGACCCCCGCCCCATTACTATTGCCACCACCACCACATCCGTGATACCTTCATAATTATATATCAGAGGATTAGCTTGCATTTGTTTTTGACACAACACCTCATGTTTGTGTTGTCATTTTTGTTTATTAGAAGTTGCTAAACAAACCAATATGAAAAAAATATTAACAAACTTATGAACTATGTGTTACAAAAGCTCGACGTTGCATGTGTGTTATTATTTAGCAAACCAGGAAAGGAAAGGAATATATATGTTATCCGACATCACAGATGCGACGCCACAGGATATCGAGTGATTCGTACGATGAACTCGTATCGTGTGGTTTCGCCTTTAGAATGAGAAAACAATCCACTGGTACTATACAAGCTACTCTAACCGATTACAGGATAAACGTTTGTATATGCATTTTCACACATGCATCCGTGTAGTCCAATAGTCGATGATGGATTAATAAACTTCCTCTGGTGGTATCGTTAAACAAAGCAAACTAACTATCCACTGAAGTCACCACCCCACCATCTGTCGTGTCGTTACTTGTAGCAGCGTTAATTTGCTGTTTAAGAAATAGTTTTTCATCAAAAAAATAATAATATAAAAAATTACATACATGTCCGACGCCGTATAACCGTAAATACAATGTGTTGAGTGCGTCGTTAAATAAAACATTTCCTTCCTTCCTTTTCTTCAATGGGTATAGCGAAAACACGGAATGGCCACACCCACACGTATTTAACCAAAACATTATTGAACGAGTGTACTGTCGGGTTTCTTTCTGTAGTGTGTGTATCATTGGTTAATATGTTAAATATTTGTTATCGGCGAATTAAAAAAAAAAATCACTGTGATGGTATTTAACGTCAAACACAGGGTTAATGTTATCCGGGGAATCTCGGAGGATATACCCAGGACAGTCGTGCTTGAACCTTCAGTGGGTTGAAGCACTGGTCAAATGGTTGATTGATTAATTGTTATTGTTGTATTAGAGCGGGAATCTTTGCCCACCCGGTGGTAGGCAGCCATTCCGTATTTTCGCTATACCCATTGGGGAAAAGGAAGGAAGGAAATGTTTTATTTAACGACGCACTCAACACATTTTATTTACGGTTATATGGTATCAGACATATGGTTAAGGACCACACAGATCTTGAGAGAGGAAACCCGCTGTCGCCACTTCATGGGCTACTCTTTTCGATTAGCAGCAAGGGATCTTTTATATGCACCATCCCACAGAGAGGATAGTACATATCACGGCCTTTCTTATACCAGTTGTGGAGCACTGGCTGGAACGAGAAATAGCCCATTGGGTCCACTGACGGGGATCGACCCTAGACCGACCGCGCATCGAGCGAACGCTTTACCACTGGGCTACCTCCCGCCCCTATGTTGTCACAAAACCAGAGAAACTATTTGCTGAAAGCGAAAAATGACAACAATTTTTAAAATTGGAATCCAACAACGACTAAACGTGTTTCACGAAGGGTCGGATCCAGGATTTTGTAAAGGAGATTCATTACCCCCCCCCCCCCCCCAAAAAAAAAAAAAAAAAAAACCCAACAAAAACAACCCCAGACCCATGCGACCCCTTGTGGATCCACCAATGCGATGCCACCGAGACCTGTGTTCTACATTCGTTTTAAACGATGCGTTTATCAGTTTCAGCCACTCGTGTTACTATTGTTATCTATGTGATTTGATCTGATGGTATATACCTTGTAACATCCCGCCGATTAATAAAACCCTTAACTGTATAATAACTGTATAATACTAATATGAAGGTTTGTGTAGTGGATCATAGCAGCATCCAGACCTTGCTTAACTCCTAAAAGTTAGGCGATTCACCAGGCATAAAAACAACGAAGCTTTGAGTGATCCTAAATAGATCCTCTAGTTTTGGCTCCAGGAGACTGTTTCTGCACCGGAAGCATTAGGTAACCAGTGGATCCACTGAAATGGAAGCCCAGAACTAACAACGACCCGTTTATTCTGGTGTGGCACCATAGGACACTCAGGCGAGTATCAGTGCTACATTAACTTGTCATGAGGAAGGAAGGAAGGAAATGTTTTATTTAACGACGCACTCAACACATTTTATTTACGGCTATATGGCGTCAGACATATGGTTAAGGATCACACAGATATATAGAGAGGAAGGAAATGTTTTATTTAACGACGCACTCAACACATTTTATTTACGGCTATATGGCGTCAGACATATGGTTAAGGACCACACAGATATTGAGAGAGGAAACCCGCTGTCGCCACTTCATGGGCTACTCTTTTCGATTAGCAGCAAGGGATCTTTTTATATGCACCATCCAACAGACATGATAGTATATACCACGGCCTTTGTTACACCAGTTGTAACGGCAAGGAGTGATCATAACCGTCCAAATGTCCGTCTACGTCGTCTAGCTCTCAAACTATATATAGTATTCGGGCTAGTTGTCAAACAACTTCTGACTTCGCCAGTGGCTGTGCTGTCAGGGCCTTACCCTCCGGGGAGGAAGGGAGGTAGTTGCCCCCCTAAGAATCTGACTTTTTTCTTTTTTTCTTTCTTTTTTTTTTACTCCAGAAAATAGCATACAGACTTCAGGATTTAATTGGTATAATGTTTCATTTGTTTATAAAAAGTAGTGCCCCCACCCCTAGGATTTGATCTGGGTACGGCCCTGGCTGTAGACACATCTCCACTTGGACCGTTAAAACTCACTCTGGATGGGAACCGATATCGGGATGCGAACCCAGTACCTACCGGCTTTTAAACCACTATGCCACTGTAGCCAATGGTTTCCATCCAGACTTGATTCTGATTTCATATAAGACATTAGTTTGATATCGCGTGGAGTTTTCTTGGCAACATGCCACAAACAGTTAGCAATGTTGGATACTGGAATGTTTTTTTAATATATATGTTTTCTCCCAAAGTGATCACGTGTAGTTCAAGTACAAACTGGTTTGTTTTATCATATTTATTTATCTGAGCCAGCTCTGTGAATACAGTCGTGTGGTGTGGGCTCAATATTTGACATAGCTTGTTGCAGTTTGCGTTCTCAACTATGGCGAACTGGAAAGCCTATTTGTCCATCATCACGGCAGCTTGGCACATGTTTTGTCACACAGATGCAAGATGCAGTTAATTCTGGCTTTACAATATATAACCACGTGGTTTTCGTCAGTTATGTGTGTGTGTGGTGGTAGTGGTGTTTGTGGGGGTATGGTTGGTGTTTTGTATATTTTATGGTGGGGAGGGGTGTTTGGGGTTTTCAAAATTACCACGTTGTTTTGGTTTGGTTTGGTTTGGTTTAGTTTTTGTTTGTTTGGCGGTTGTTTTGTTCAGGGGTTGTCTTTTCAAAACCTTCACGTCTATGATTGTCTTAAAAGTAAGGACGGGTCCAATTTTCGTCCATGTGCTCTTTTGCCATTGGTCCCACTAAAATAAAAATCGGTATTGAAAAGGGTTATCTTTAACTTCTTAATAGGAGAGGCGGATTCAAGGGAGACCAACGTTAAAAATTAGTTTGTTTAACGACACGACTAGAACACATTGATTAAAGGGACATTCCTGAGTTTGCTGCAATTTTTAAGATGTTATCAACTAACAGAAATTTTTTAACAATTGTAATTACATATCAAATAAATTTTTCTGCATAAAATATTAGTGGCTGTATATTAAACGTGTTTCTGATCGTTCTAATATTTGTACTAGGTTATATTTCATTTTATTTCCTAAAATATCCAGTTTGGGCTTCTTACAAATATTAAGACGACCAGACGTACATTGAATATACAAACACTGATATTCTAAACAAGAAAATATATTTAATGTGTAAGTTTAATCGTAGAAATATTTTATTAGTCGGAAACATCTTACAACGTAGCAAACTCAGGAATGTCCCTTTAATTAATCATCGGCTACTGGATATCAAACATCTAACAGTTTTGGAGAGGAAATCCGCTACATTCTTTTAATTAATATTAAGTGATCTTTTATATGCACCATCCCACAGTCAGCATATCACATACAACAACATTTGATATACTAGTCGTGGTGCACTGGCTGGAACAAAAAATACTCAGTGGGATCGATCATAGATCGACCTGACATCACTGGCCTATGTCCCGCCCACTCCAAGGGAAACCAGATCATACATATATGTTCATGGGTGTGTCGACCGTTTTTAATGAAATAACTATCTTATAGCTTTCAAAAACAAGTTCGTGTTCTGCGGTTGTCTCTAAAATAAGGTACGCAAGTATATTAAGACGGACAATAGTGTATACTTCTAAACTGGATTTGCTTACTACTTCTTCATCGATTGATCTGTGGGAATCGTATGTTACTTGTGACAGATCGTCTCCAGTGAAGATGAGGTAAATAAATACTGTGAGAACAAAAGTAAACGGACGTGTCAAGTTTGAAGAACATCTAAGTTTTGCTTTATAGTGTCCACTTAAATAGCCTTGTGTTCGGATCAATCTTAAAGGGACATTCCTGAATTTGCTGCACTTTTTAAGATGTTATCGACTAACAAAGACTTTTTAACGATTGTAATTACATATCAAATATATTTTCCTGCATAAAATATTAGTGGCTGTATATTAAGGGTGTTTCTGATCGTTCTAATGTTTGTACTAGGTTAAATTTCATTTTATTTCCAAAAATATTGGTTTTTCGTACGTACAAAAATATTTGGAGACAAAATCTAGTTTGGGCTTCTTACAATCATTAAGACGACCACAAACAAATTGAATATACAGACACTGATATTCTAAACAAGAAAATATATTTAATATGTAAGTTTAATCGTAGAAATATTTTATTAGTTGGAAACATCTTACAATGCAGCAAATTCAGGAGTGTCCCTTTAAATCACCTTTGCTAGAAGATTATTTGGTAGCAAAGTTAGAACATTTTTAATAGCATTGTTATCAAATTTTATCGTACCCGTATCTTGAGGAACAAACAAAATCGACATAGCTCTAGACAAACTTCAGCAAATTCTGAAGAATAATGAAACAGTCATCGAATTCATAAAGAGAGTAAACTTAAAATGGAAGTGAAACTAGAAGTCAAGGCCTTGTATATAGGCGTACGGGCTACCAATTTTGTAGGGGTGCAGGCTGATTTAACAGACAATGCTCGAATCTAAATAACATTTAGTCATATTATAATTACTGCCAAACAGTTATATACGGTAGCAAACGAGTCAATACGCATTTTTACACGGACTACAACTAATATTGTGAGTAAAATGATGGAAAAATTGGGTGAAAAGGTTTAGTCTAGCTAATTTTCCCCGATTATCTCTATCGTTCTTGCCTGAATTTGAGGATTTGTTCCAGCAATAGGTGCAGTTGAGCCACACACCCCCATCCCCATCCCCACCCCCACTCCCACCAGTTTTGGAGTGGCAACCATCCAGACAAAAAAAGGATGGATCGTTGTGGGCAAGTGGCAGTCCTCTTAGTGGTCAAACGATTTATAGGCGCATTCACGATTTAGTCAAAACTTCCTTTAGACTGCCTAGAGCAAAGATACGATTTTTTTAACACGACAGCCCTTTTCTCATTCAGATTAATTCAATCAGCATCGAGGGAAGAGTGGGGATTTCGTTCGGTATTAGGCTGGTATCAACGAAAGAAAAGGTCAATATTTTCAGACAGATTTGCAAGACGTTGGCCTGGCGAGGCAGGTGAGCAGAACCCCGGTTAAAGCGTCTCTCTGTAATCTTCTGAAACCAGCGACAAAATCCGCTTGTTTGTTAAACCACGTATCATCACAGCATGTATTGCACACCGCGGGGTGCATACCACCAAACAGACGACAAACTGCGAGGCGCATACCATTGAACCAAATCCTACAGACGACAAATCTAGTAGCGAAAGCTGCTACGTGCCATAGCCGCACGGACTCCCATTTTTGTAGGAGGGAAGGTTTGAAAATGTCCGAATCTGATTAACAAGGTAAACAGCTATATAGGGTAACAAACGAACGAATACGCTTTTTTTTACACGTATTACAACTAGAGTAGAATGATGGAGATATATGGTGAAAGGCTTTCCGGCCAGTTCATTTTGCCCAGCACCATTCCCACCCCCGTCTCGTAGGTTAATGCTACGTGAAACAGTTCATTTAATATATACGCTTGATGTAAATACTACAATTTTGGACTCTAAACCAAAATTAAGGACACAAATTAAATAGCTCGGTACCATAAACTTATTCGATGTTATTGATATTTGTTTTGTTGGATGTTCATATTGGTGCATGTCACACACACACACACACACACACACACACACACACACACACACACACCAAAACAAAACAAAAAACAACTTTACAAAATTGGTGACAGATTTCTCCAGCTTTGTGCAGTGCATACAATTACAGAATGGGACACCGTTTGGTGAGGGGAAATCATAGATCTGCCGTATCAATAATGTTGAAGTGTTACGTTGGTCTGGAGCAGAGGTACTTGAAGAACAAGGGGGCGGGGACAACTTGAGACATACCATCTTCATAAGTGAAAGAGACGCTCCCAAAAATATAAAGTCTTCCTCCCACTGACCAGATGCTGCTTTGGCTGAGCACATTGACTGAATTGCATTGAGTGTGTTAGTTTGGTTGCTATGCAAGACGAAACAATACAACACGTTCATGAACCATTTAAGACACTCCGAAAATCAAACGTCTTCCTCCCACTGACCAGATGCTGCTTTGGCTGAGTACACTGAGTGAGTTACATAGAGTTTGGTAGTTTGCTTGCTATACAAGAGGGTGAGACGTACCCCAGTGGTACAGCGCTCGCTCGATGCGCGGTTGATCTGGGATCGATCCCCGTCGGTGGGCCCATTGGGCTATTTCTCGTTCCAGTCAGTGCACCAAGACTGGTATATCAAAGGCCGTGGTATGTACCACCGTGTCTGTGGGATGGTGCATATAAAAGATCCCTTGCTACTAATCGAAAAGAGTAGCCCATGAAGTGGCGACAACGGGTTTCCTCTCTCATTATCTGTTTGATCCTTAGCCATATGTTTGACGCTATATAACCGTAAATAAAATGTGTTGAGTGCGTCGTTAAATAAAACATTTCTTTTGCTATACAAGACGAAACAATACAACACTTTCATGAACCATTTGAGACCATCTTCATAAGTAAAACAGACCCTGTCAAAATCAAAAGTCTGCCTCCTACTGATCCTGCTTTGGCTGACAACATCAAGTGAGTTAAAACCACGCTGTGGAAAGCTGCCGATTAGAACCCATCGAATGTGAATATATCAAACTTTGGGTGTGGAATTATATACTGGCATACATTTGCTTCACAGGAACATATGAAACAGTACTGCCAAACATGCCTGCTACAGTGGTAGCTGCTCGTGTCAATCCTGTATCACTTTCTGCAGATGTACGACACGGGACATTTGTAACAACCCTCAAACCATGCATGATAAAATGATGAACTGATGAAGAACAGTAATGACATTATGGTAAATACACATCACATTTCACAGTGTAAATTATGTTTCAGTGTAGGAGCCTGCTATTTCAAATTAGTGGTGGTTATGTTAAAGGCACTTCGCCATCAAAGCGACTCTCTTTTTTCCATCCCAAGAAAACTGATTATACTAAGCATTAATCTATCATCAGTAATACACAAAAACAATATAAAAATAACAATTGTGTAACGTGATGATGACAAATTCACCATTAGCATATTAAATACTGTATCTCTGCACAAGACTTTCCAAACGAAGTTATGATAATCGTGAGAGTATACAGCAGCTTTCATTCACTGCAATGTGGATTATCGACAGTTGGTCTTGACAGGATATATAGTTTCAACTTCTTCTGTAAGAAGACTACCACATTTATAGCACGCACCAGTATAGGCTCTAAAATCCTTTTTACAGCTTCCATAAATGAAGGGATCTCTGAATGAGCACAGGGGTGTGCACAGAATAATACTCCAAACAAGGAACTCATTGGCGGATCCAGAGGATGGTCACAGGGGTCCCGTGACACACCCACTCCTACCCGTTTGAAGTACTTTTGACTTCTTTTTTTCAAATTCACCATCCACAATATACAAGACTAAATTGCCATAAAACGTGTCTTTCAGCATCTTTTATGTTCACAAATATTCGGGGATCTTGTCCCAGAACATCTCTACAGATCTAATTCCCTTTGGGAGCTTAGTTCATTTGCCTTCGGCAAACTCACACTTGCACTTTTTATTAGAAGTTTGTGACTTCCCCTCCTCTTACAAAATCCCGGATCCGCCCCAGGTACTCAATACAGAAATCTAGCAGAGTAAGTGATTAATTTATTGATCAGTGTTGTGGTGCAGGTCCGTAATTATCAAATGACTGTACTTGAAAACGTTGGTGCTTATCTCTGCTATATTTAAAACTCGAAAGTGTAGTATAACTGGTGTTGAATTAAATGTATTTTTTTTCTTTTTTTGGGGGGGGGAGGGGGGGGGGGGGGGCGTAAGAATAAAAAGAATTTTAAAAAATAAAGCAGCGTGAGCGGCAATTAAACTCCGGTACGTTTTCCGGCGATTAGTTCAAGCATTGATCGGCACTTTCCGCCGATCACGTGACAGCAGTTTTTGGCAATCTTGTGTTTGTTTGAACCGCCTGGGTTCACTGTCGAACGTTAACAGACGGAGGGACAGTGGCTGCCATGTTTGTCGCAATCAATGGTACAATAAATAAAGACAACGTGAATATTTCACGCCCAAACTCGATCAAATTTCTCTGTTTGTTCTCAACTTTACACATGCAAGCAATGTCCACAGACATCACTAGGCTGCAGCTGTGACACAACATTGCGGCGTGTACGCAACTTGAAGACTTCGTTACGTCACCAAGATGCTGAATTTCACTAATTAAGTGCAGGACGATGAGCGTAATTTGATTAAAATTTACCGAAATGTGGCTGAGTTAGCCATTTTCTTTCAGTCATCAGCAGACAGAATATTAAAAGGAGTTTCTATCATTCTATCAAAGTTACGTAATGGCGTCGGCTTCCCGCCAAACGAATTCATAGATTTTGTTTTATTAACAAAAGACAGTTTTGTATGAGGATGGTACGGACTATTGATGTTATTTTTGGTGTATACGTGACGTAGGGTTTTTCTCTGTTTGGTGAAGCCATTTTTTACGCCGAATAGCAGGACATTACTATTGTTATAGTCTTTTGTAAATTATGCAAAATTTGTGGGATTAATTCATCAGTTCGCATTTGTTATCAATGTAAAAAATAACAAACAATGGCACTTTAAAATATGATAATATAACTTCATAATAAAATAAATGCTAGATTGGGATCAAAAATGTTTATTATTTTTAAGACATAGGAATGACCATACATCTAGCAAACAAAAGAGGTTTTTGGTCAATTAAAACAAACAGGTTTGGGTCTTTATCCTCGGAGCTGGTGGGGATGAAAACTTAGTTTTTATTATTTTATTTTAATTGTTTGGGTTTTTTATTCTTTTATGGCCTAACATGCTCATAGGGCTCAGCTCTATCTTCAATCATATTGATGATTTTTAAGTCCTTGTGGGATAGAAAATGGCCATATTATGATAATGATGATTAATTCATACTTGACTATGATGTGTTCATTTATCTTGGTACTGATAAGTGATATCAACTCGCAATGTTTTACGAAAAGGAAAGGAATATTTGTTTAACGACACCGCATTACATTTGACGTCTAACAAATCTATGTCGTAGTGTTGGTATAACGTGCTCCCTATTAGCTCAGCTCAGCACTGTCCTCTTAATATCGAGGGTATGTGGTTCGAATCCCCTCAGTGGAGGTTGATTTATGTGTTAACGGGTCTAGAGTGGGAAAAGAAACACACTGTTGTCTAAAGAAAAGCAGAAAAAAATAGTGTACATATCGTCGGTGAAATGACAAAAGGTCGTAACTACGCTTTTGGCGAGAAATCACTTTCTGGAATTTCCAGAGTTAGAATGTTCATATTCTGCTTTTGTCAAAAGATCGTAACTATCGGCCTATTAGAAAGTGGTTGACTGTCACATGACAAATAGTCGTATTATAACTGATCCAAGAAACAGAATGACAAAACGTCGTATCTACAAAGCGGGAAGTGTGTGGATATGACGCTCAGCATTGCATTATATTCACAAATTACATGGATTACATGTAAATAAAACCAGTTAATTACACCTGATTGTATGTGTATTTAATCCATGTATAGATTTTTGTCTCAAATGTAGTTAATTCTGTGTTAAATTCTAGATCAAAATGTCGTAACTGATATTTTCAACGACATTTCAGTTGCAAAATGTCGTAACTACATTTGTAGACCTGACACCCACTATTAAGTAGTTATCATTATTAACTGTTAATATGTTTGCATAATAACGACTATAACAAAATAACGTATTTTTTTTAAAATATTCAGGTTTTTTGCTCTGTAGTTACGAGGTTTTGTCATTTCGCCGACGATATTATTATTTTCATTGATAAGATTACATATTAACACGGCCTTTGGTGTATGTTTTAAAGCACCGGGTGGTCATCGGGTCCGTTGAAAGTGATCAACCATATGACCAATCATAGCTCAGACGACAACACTATCAGTAACCTATACCCCGCCCCGTGTTTATCTTGGGATGGAACGTAGCCCAGCGGTAAAGCGCTCACCTGATGAATATATCTGGAACTCGACCATTTCATACAAGAGTCAACTTGTATATGATCTAGATATGATCCATCTTATCTTCCTACAAAAATGTTGTGGGAAACCAACGTAAGAATAAAAAATATAAAAATATTTTTGTGTACAGTTTACAAAACAATGGACTCAGAAATAAATATCGTGTAATAAATTCCATAGTATGAAGACAAAAAACGTTCCCTGTTGGAAGGACTTGAAGAACTGCAGGTTATGTGCTGTGTGTGTGTGGGGGGGGGGGGGGGGGTCAGTCTTGACTTTCGATTTAACTTTCGAAATTTATATATAGAGAGATTTGAGCATCACTGCTTTGATATACTTTTGTTTTGCCGGGCACCCAATAGCCGATATATTAATTCATTCACAACTATATCTTCTAGATAATTAACGGGTTTGATGAGAAAAGGCTGCTACTTCTACATAGGGTACTGGTTTCGAACCGTGTGCACTTTCTCGATTGGGGTTGGTTTTGGGATATAAACAGAGCACCTACCCGAGTTACGCCAAATGGCATATAACACGACCAAGGTCGTGATCTAACTCAGTCGGTAGAGCGCTTGTCTGGGGTGCTTGCCTCAGAGGATCGAACCACCTCAGTGAAGTCAGTTATTTTCTGATTACTACTGCTCCACGACTGGTATATTAAAGACTATGATATTTTCTGCGCTGTCTGTGGGAATGAGCATATACAAGTTTCATTGTAGCTAATGGAAAGATAGAGAGGATTTTCTCTATGGTTACGGGCCAAAAATTACCAAATGTTTGACATCTAATAGCCAAATCCAATAACAAATGATTAATAAATTAATGTTCGCTCTCCAGTTATGTAGTTAAACAAAACAAGCTTTAATTTTTTACCATGGCCACTGGTTCATGGAGAGTGTTAAGAAACAACATCAACTTGGACTGTTTCTTCTTGTTTTTTTAACTCTTAGAACGCATCTGCGAGTGGCACGCTTGGAACTCGCGAAATGTCGTTACTTTTTACAGTTTGTGAACGGACCGGCCGGCCAACAGACCGAACAGTGTATTGTTTTAGCACCGGGCCCGAACCGAGTCATATTTGGAATCGCTTGTTTGTGTGGACAAGCATGGCGCAAAGCTTTTATGTCAGACGTTTCGTAAAATCGCTTTAAACTACAGAAAATATTTTAACTCCCAACTTTGTTCGTTTCTGCCACATTATATTTGAGCAAGCACTGCTGTGATATTAACGTATATTTATTTTGGAATGGCGATGACGAAAATCTCGAGTTTTGAATACTGGGTCGCATTGTCGATGTCGGCGAGAAAAGTGGGTCTGATGCCAGTTAATTCACGCAACATTCTGCAATACCAGTCTGTTTATAGGTACGCGGTGGTCACCAAAAACGGATCTCCAGACTAACTGGGTGCAGTGTACTGGTGTTGTTTCTTGGTGATAGAGCTAGGAGAGGAAAGACTTGAGACCAAAATCTGTCTATGTCCTCAAACCGAAATTAAAAAAACAAAAAAACAAAAAACCCAATTAATTAATGTGAGGTGATAGTATATCTTGGTAACAGAGTTAGAAGAGGAAGGACTTGAGACCAAAATCTGCATGTGTCCTCAAACCGAAAAAAAAACATTAACGGAGACGGGGCTTAGAAAAACTTAATTTCATTGATGATTAACAACACACCAAAATGCACACAACAGCGTAAGCAAATCCCAGCACAGTCACATTCACAACTCCTCCCTCACTCAGTCTTTCTACTTTCTGTCTCTCTGTCGCTCTCGCTCTCTCTCTCTCTCTCTCTCTCTCTCTCTCTCTCTCTCTCTCTCTCTCTCTCTCTCTCTCTCTCTCTCTCGGGGCGGGACGTAGCCCAGTGATAAAGCGCTCGCTCGATACGCGGTCGGTTTGGGATCGATCCCCGTCGGTGGGCCCATTGGGCTATTTCTCGTTCCAGCCAGTGCACCACGACTGGTATATCAAAGGTCGTGGTATGTACTGCCCTGTCTGTGAGATGGTGCATATAAAAGATCCCTTGCTGCTAATCGAAAAGAGTAGCCCATGAAGTGGCGACAGCAGGTTTCCTCTCTCAATCTTTTCGATTAGCAGCAAGGGATCTGTTATATTCTCCATCCCATAGAGAGGACAGCACATACCACGGCCTTTGATATACCAGTCGTGGTGAACTGGCTGGAAGATAGGTTTATCAAGCTGGGAAGCATGCAGTTTTGAAGAATTGGGTGTGTTTTAAAAATTAATTATAGGATCGATCCACGTCGGCGGGTTATTTTTCGTTTCAGCCAGTGCACCACGAATGATATATGAAAGGTCATGGTATGTGCTATCCTGTCTGGGACGGTGCATATAAAAGAGTTTGTTACTAATGGGAAAATGTATCGTGCATATTAAAAAAAATCGCTTGCTACAAAATAGAAAAAAAAAGTAGCGGGTTTCCTCTCTAAGACTATATGTCAAAATTACCAAATGTTTGACATCTAATAGCCGAGGAGTTAATAAATCTAGTAGTGTCGTTAAATAAAACACATTTTAACTTTCTTAGCGTTAAGATCACCTAAAGTATATAACTACCTTATGCACTTAAAGCGACACACTCTAGTTTTAAAAAACGCACGTTCGTCTAAGAAGTAATGGTTAATGAGACGAGCTCTAGTTATTTTTGACGGTATTTCCCTGTTTAAACATCACATACTGTAGCTTCTTTCTGCTATACCCATATCCAAATATGTGTTGCAGGTTTGTAGATTACCTAAACTTAGTGTTTATTTTTACGGGTTGAAACTAGGGTCTGTGCCTTTAAGGTGACCTTAATGCTAAGATCGCTTCGTGAAACGGAGCCCTGTCAAGTTGTCTTTATGTCCGTCAGGTAGTAGTTTTCTATTACAGTAACAGGCTCTAATTAGCTAAGTGGGAACATAATTTGAATAATTTGAAAACATTCGGGATTATGCCGAGGGTATACGAAATGATTAGGGTGAATTACGAAGTATGCCGGAAACTAATTTCAATATAAAATTTTATATAAAATTCGTTTCAAGACGAAAACAAAAACCGTGATGGTATAGCCATAAAATCTGTTTATACTAGTATACAATCCAGAGTTTATTACTGCACTTTTCCCCGTTTTTTAATGTTGAAATAGACCAACAAGTTTGCCTATTGCATAAATAGTCTCGCCCGATATTTTTAGAATTTGTAAAAGGCGAAGTGTAATTGGTAGATATTTAAATTGTTATTTATAGATAAAATGTCACCTGGACATGGGAGTCCACGCAATGCTGTTAGATCTGTTGGTAGACCAGTAGCGCTAATTTTAATCAGACTGAGTCAAAATAGTTCGCAAAAGTTAGCGAAAAACGGCTGTTAGAACGTAAGGCTGGTTAGCTTGTCGTAGAAATAAGCACAAAAATAACTGAAAATGAATGGAATGAAATCTCTGTTTGCATTAATCACAATTTCAGAAGATCCTTCAAATATAAGGATGGCATCAATGCTGCATGTCGCGCCGAGATCTAGAATGTCTCGTATGTTAGCAAACCTGTTTCCAGACATTTGGTTGTGTGTGCAATAAGATACGTTTCCAATCAAAAACCAGATATCTGTAAAACATGCAGTGCTGTATAAAGAATCTTACAAAACTAATAAACTCCCCCCTCCCCCCCCCCCCCCCCCCCCCCCCCCCCCCCCCCCCCCCCCCCCCCCCCCCCCCCCCCCCCCCCCCCCCCCCTTCTCTCATTTGGTCAAATCTGGAATGTCACACTCTCTATCCAAACGTTGCACTGGAATTTATAACAATAATATGTTCCATTAAGCATTTTATAACTCCGGCAATGCAAATGTTTTCTTGGGGATATATTTATAGCGAGATACACGTTCTGCGGGCAGTCAAACACGCGGTCTATCTCGAATCGGACAACAGACAGTTTGCTTCTGCGATTAAATCAACTAAGTATATTTTATCGAAGCTAATTCGACACACAGGCATCAGCTGTGTGGGGTTTCTTTTTAAATTTCCAGCAGACAGCAAGCATATTGATTACTGGTCAGAACTGCCGTAAATGTTGACAACTCTTGTCGCAACAATGTCAAGTACAAGACAAGAAAATATTGACTGTTGGTGTTTAGTTTTCGCCGGACAGTGTTAAACAATCTGCGGGCATTACTCCCAACTGCTGGCGTTGTATGGAAAGAAAGAAAGAAGTGTTTTATTTAACGACGCACTCAACACATTTTATTTACGGTTATATGGCGTCAGACATATGGTTAAGGACCACACAGATTTTGAGAGGAAACCCGCTGTCGCCACTACATGGGCTACTCTTCCGATTGGCAGCAAGGGATCTTTTATTTGCGCTTCCCACAGGCAGGATAGCACAAACCATGGCCTTTGTTGAACCAGTTATGGATCACTGGTCGGTGCAAGTGGTTTACACCTACCCATTGAGCCTTGCGGAGCACTCACTCAGGGTTTGGAGTCGGTATCTGGATTAAAAATCCCATGCCTCGACTGGGATCCGAACCCAGTACCTACCAGCCTGTAGACCGATGGCCTGCCACGACGCCACCGAGGCCGGTGCGTTGTATGGAACTCTGTTTCAGTGGTTTTCGCTTTCAGTAAATAGTTTCTCTGGTTTTGCAACATTTCATCTAAGAGATTTTAGATATCGGTTAAGTCTTATTTACTGATAAAACGAATGTAGAACACAGGTTCGGTGGTATCGCATTGGTGGATCCACAAGGGGTCGCATGGGTCTGGGGGGGGGGGGGGGGGGGGGGGGGGGGGGGGGGGGGGGGGGGAGTTAATGAATCATCCACAATATACAATACTAATTGCCCTCGGAGCATACTTATTTTAAAATGTTCACGTTAGCATACCGTGAACCCCCTTACATACCTCACTTCCTTTGAGAGCTCGGCTCAGTCCCTTCGACAAACTGAAATTGCCCTTTTTAAAATGTTGTGCCCCCACACCCACAAACATCCACCCACACATTCACACACACACACACACACACACACACACACACACACACACACACACACATTCACACACACACAAATAGTTTCTCTGCTTTTGTGACAACTTAATGTAACAATGATATTTGCCTGGGTGTCCTATAGTGCAACACTAAAATAAACGGGTGGTTATTAGTTCTTTGGGGTTCGAATCAGTGCATCGACTGGTTACCTAGTGGTTCCTGTGCAGAAACAGTCTTCTGGAGCCAAACTCAGAGAGTGTATTTCGGAAGACTCCAAGCTTCGTTGTTTTTATGTCTGGTGAATCACCTTACTTTTAGAAGTTAAGCAAGGTTAGGTCTGGTGCTTATAAAGCGTTTAGAGTCTGGACTCGAGACTAATAGAGTTTGAGACAGTAATGTCATTACAACGCCCAACTATATGTGTGTGACGTCATTAGAGATCGAGTTTGGACTCTAAAAGTTTTATAAGCACGGCACTTAGATGCTGCTATGAATCACTAAACACATGTTTATATTATTATTGTACAGTTAATGGTTCTTTATTAATCGGCGGGATGTTACAAGGTGTATACCATCACATCACATCACATAGATGACAACAGTAACACGAGTGGCTAAAAGTGATATACGCAGCGTTTAATATTTCTTACGCCCCCGTTGGTGAGAACACCATGTGTTATTTTCTATTCTTACACACCCGTTGGTAAGAACACCATGTGTTACCATGTGTAATTTTTTATTACACATACTTGTTAACACATGTACGTGTGTTAACAATTTCAAGACATACGACTGGCTGCTCCTAGGTGATGACCAGGTCACCAATGCCATACGTCCAATAAAAAACCAGCGCGAGGGAAATCGATTAGACTGTGACGTATAGTTAACCTGACACTCATGTGTCTGTGAAGCGTAAGTCAGCTACAAGTGCAACTGCTGAAAATAACTTAGTCGAAAAAGATATTACAATTTGCTTAAAACCTGGCTTTCGCTCATTAGATACATTTTAAAACAACTCGTTGTGAGATAAATGGTATCTAACGGCCACTCATGTATATACACCATGTATGTAAATCCTGCCACAATCACCCTTAAAGTGAATCAGAAAACAATGGTGGTCAAGCTGCTCGTTTTAGACATAACAAATAACGGCTTTGGCTATCCTAGTTCTGCACAAACACTGTCATCCTATAGAACCCTGCTCATGTATCAAGAACATCAGGACTGGTAGCGTTAACTGGAATGAAAAGATGAGTGCACTTCGAACTCTGACCTGGTGAGATACTATTTGGGATACTTCTACGTACATTGCCTCTAGAACACAATCGCACCACAACGCATAATGGAATAATTGGATGGTGGTAGGGGTAGATAATAATGTTATACGTGGGATGGGACTAGATAGCTGGGAGTTGGATCCACACTATGTTTTTATCACATTTCTAACATAAATGAATAATAAAGTCATGTTTGAATTCCTTTTGATGTTCATATTCGTGAGCAAATACTGAAACCTAGTTCGAACCACACTAGCCAAATGTTTATTGATTATGAACTGCTGGTTCATATCACTGAATAGAAAATGTAATTATTGTATTAGGGTGGATCGAGGATTGTTCTTTTGATTGGTGCAACTCTTAAAGAGAACATTTGCCGGTTGTTGTTGGGGGGTTTTGTGGGGGTTTTTTTAGGGGGGGGGGGGGGGTTGTTGTTTTATTTTCCTAATATAAACGAACGTGTACATTGGATGCCATTTATACTTGTAAAAAAACTCAATTGCTGATGGGAATAGGAATTACCATTCGTTCAAGTGTTAAGATGTAAATTATTTTAAGACTCGTCACAGGACATTTTCTTTGATTATAATGCTACTTTTTCGTTTATAAAATTGGTATACACATAGATAATTACATTACTAACAGTAACAAAAGACAATATCATGGGCGTACATAGGGGGTTCGATGGGTTCGACCGAACACACCCCCCCCCCCCCCCCCCCGAAATCGCTTTTTTTATAATTTAATATATCTGACATTGATATCTGACATTATTATATTTACTCAACATAGAAATATATGCCCAATATCTCTGCAATCTATTTTGGAACCCCCCTTTTCAAAATCCTATGTATTGGAACCCCCCTTTTCAAAATCCTATGTACGCCCATGAATATGCAATCATAGCAACATCTAATGTCGCATTAAAAAACTATTATAGACCTTGGACGTTAAGGCACTGCATTTTAAAATTTCATTTCAAGAATATTGACACATGGTATACACTTGTCATGCTTTCTGAACAATACCACATTTCTATGTTACTAAGAACGATGCACGTAATAAAACACATTGACCATTCATACCGCACAATACGACCTTTGCACACGTGGTTTCTGGCGAGTAAATAAAAAACGAATATCAGTGTATTTTACTAAGCCGAACACGTCAAAACCGTGTTAGAAAATTTTGAATCAATTAATCACGATATTGCGAGAAATGACGAGCTTTGCAGTCAAAGCAAGAACTTGACACAACGACGAAAGTGTGTTGTGGAGACATGAAACATGCAGAAGAAAAAACGCGGAAGGTCTGTACGTCAAATGATAAAAACATTGGGATGAGCGCGGATCTAAGGCTTGGCACCTAGTATACACAAGTGGATGGGGTGCGCTACAAGAACAGGGAGGAAGTTAAACAAACAACCAATCGATGGCCGAGTCTTGGCGACAACTGCCGGATTCTCCGAATTCAAATCAAGGACAAATCTGGTGTATTCCTCCTTAGCAAACTCCTAATTTATTTGTAAAATTGATTTTGTAATGAAAAAAATGTAAATTTGAATAATTTTGTTCAACAAAGTATTTGATTAGTTGATAGCTAGCCTTGGCCACGATCCACGAAGCGGGTTTGTGGTGGGACAGGGAATGTTGACCGGGATTGAGGGTACACACCACACTTCTTAACTGCCAACTTTTTACTATCACCTGGGCGGCGGTTGGGTGAAGTGTGGGGGGAGAGGAGTACCCCCCCCCCCCCCTCCCCCGAAGTTCGACTTGACATAGCCCAAACCTAGTCCAGACTGACCACTGACTGGTTATAGAGCATTTGACCATTTTAGGGAGACTTCATAAGGTAGATTACCATAGTTTGACACCCAACAGCCGATGTACTGTTTGTGCTGGGGTGTCGTTAAACATTCATTCAATCATTCGTTCATTCATAGTGTAGAAAATAACTATTATTTGAAATATAAAACATTAAGTTTCAAATAAAACTGCTACAAAAATGATACAAATAATAAAAAAATTTTTTTTTAAAACACCAGTTATCACAATTGTGTCGAGTATCTATTAATACACATTCTAAATACATGTAAATGTTAAAACGTTTTAAAATTAAGACTCACTCTAATGAATGAGAATCTAGTATTCTATTTCTTACATATCCTCAAAAACTAGGTTAAAAATAATTTTAAGTGTCTTTTCCAACTACGGTAGAAGTATACAGTTAGCTCCATTGTGTAAAATAGGAAATAAGTGTATTTTCAACTGACAAATCTGTCAGCTGTAACAGGGCAATCAGTTTCAGGTTAAATTATACGTCACAGGGAAATCCATTCTGGTTGTCATATTATTGGGCGGCATCACCTTAAAGCAACCAATCTTAAGTTTCAAAAGGGACCTCCAACATATTATTAAAATATTAGGTCATCTCCTACACGAGTGTGTAAGAAAATGATGATGCTAATGATGACCAGATAAATCAGATTGTTCGCATGCCGTGTGAAGCGTGCTTGTACTTTAATATCCTCAGCAAGAGTACCCAAGAGACGGCAAAGGGTTTCGTTTCTCTTTATCAGAACCATGTGTGACAATCGCCATATAATTTACACCCAGTAGTCGGAACCAAGTATCACAATCACCTTATCATTTACACCCACTAACCTCTGGTTAAATAATGTGATGGGTGTCGATAAAACAAATTTTGTTTTCAATGTGCTGGGGTGTCTCTGAATAAACATTCCTTTATTTGTTTATTCAACATTTGATAAACCAATGCCCCACGACTGGTATATCGAAGGTCGTGCATATAAAATTGATGCTAATTGAAAAAAAATGTAGCGGGTTTCCTCTGAAGACTACCGTCACAATGACCAAATGTTTAACATTCAATAGCCGATGATTAATAAATCAATGTGCTTTAAAGATGTCGTTATGCAAAACAAATTGTCAATTGTTAACTGTTTTCTTTTTATATTATGTACTTTTGTATTTGTGTCAAACTGGCTTCACCGGAACATTTATTTGTTTAAAAAATCATGCCAAGAAACGATTTCTAATATTTAAATTTACATTAAACTTAAATCTCTGACTGCAGTTTTGTGTGTATGCATAGCACGTGATAAACGTGAATTAAGAAGGAAGTAGGTCAACACCGTTTGGCAACGATACGACAACATGTTTACTCTCATAGCAATATGCAGGCTGGTTGACAAAAATAGACTGCTGATATAACCATCAATGCCCATGAAGTTATAATTGGCGGGGAAAAAAAGTGTCATAGAGCTGTAATCGCCAATGCGGTGCACATGCCGGTATCTTGGCTGTAGGCATGCGCAATCGATCCATCAATGCATGTGAAACCAAAACATTAAAAATGTCCTTTAAAAAAATAATGACATTAAAAATGAACACTGCTATTCATAATAATATAACAATTGTTTTTATGCATCCGTTTTCTCTTCGGTTTCCTCTACGACTCAGAATTATGATATGTTTGACATTAAGTAGCCAATGTGCTCTTGTGGTGTCGTTAAACAAAAACTTTAACTTTATTATTGAACGAAGGAAGGAAATGTTTTATTTAATGACGCACTCAACACATTTTATTTTACGGATATATGGCGTCAGACATATGGTTAAAGACCACAGATATTGAGCGAGAAAACCCGCTGTCGCCACTTCATGGGCTACTCTTTTTAGATTAGCAGCAAGAGATCTTTTATATGCACCATCCCACAGACAGGGTAGTACATACCACGGCCTTTGATATGCCAGTCGTGGTGCACTGGCTGGAACGAGAAATAGCCCAATGGGCCCACCGACGGGGATCGATCCCAGACTGACTGACCGCGCATCGAGCGAACGCTTTACCACTGGGCTACGTCCCGCCCCGTCTTCCAGGGGAAGGACGCAGCCCAGAGGTAAAGCGCTCGCCTAATGCGCGGTCGATCTAGGATCGATCCCTGTCGGTGGCCCATTGAGCTTTTTCTCGTTCCAGCCAGTGCAACACGACTAGTATATCAAAAGCCGTGGTATGTGCTATCCTGTTTGTGGGATCGTACATATAAAAGATGCCTTACTAATAATGAAAACAAAAGATAGCAGGTTTCCTCTCTAAGATTTTGTCAAAATTACCGAATGTTTTACATCCAATAGTTGATGACTAAAAAACAAATCAATGTGCTTTAATGGTGTCGTTAAACAAAACAAACTTTTAACTGTCTTGACTTCACCCATTGCAGGACCGGCCTCGGTGGCGTAGTGGTTAGGCCATCGGTCTACATGCTGGTAGGTACTGGGTTCGGATCCCAGTCGAGGCATGGGATTTTTAATCCAGGTACCGACTCCAAACCCTGAGTGAGTGCTCCGCAAGGCTCAATGGGTAGATGTAAACCACTTGCACCGACCAGTGATCCATAACTGGTTCAACAAAGGCTATGGTTTGTGCTATCCTGTCTGTGGGAAGCGCAAATAAAAGATCTCTTGCTGCCTGTCGTAAAAAGAGTAGCCTATGTGGCGACAGCGGGTTTCCTCTAAAAAACAGTGTCAGAATTACCATATGTTTGACGTCCAATAGCCGATGATAAGATAAAAAATCAATGTGCTCCAGTGGCGTCGTTAAATAAAACAAACTTTACTTTTCACCCATTGCAGGGCTTCTGGAATTTTTATGAAAAATCCACTATCCACAATTAAAAATTCACTAGCCCTACTTTACATTAAGTTAATACAATTTTACTAATTAATATTAATAATCGGATATGTCACCTAAAAAGGGAGATAGAGCTTAAAAACGCTAACATTTGGTGGTGGTGGTGGTGGTGTTAGGATATTCATATTTACAAAATGGACTTAACTGCAGCATTTGACTTTTTTTCACTATCCGTCGGGCATAGCAGTAGTAGTTATTTACTGGCCCAACATTGAATATCACTAGCCGTGGGAGTGGGGCTACCATAATCTAGAAGCCCTGAGCATTGTGTTTCACGTATTGATAAGCGTCTGGCCATTTCTTACTGAATACCTCTGCTAAAGACAATGATCGACAAGGCGTGGTCTCAGTTCCTAGAGACACGTTTACAGAGTCGCTGAAATCCTCATTCTTAACGCTTCAGCCATGCTTCTTGTGGAAATCGTTAGGACAACGTAAAGGATGACCCATGATGGATCCACAGCGTCCCATCCTAAATATTTAGACGGGTTTATATATAGAAAGCACACGATGAAAAGACCAAATTTACGGAACAATATAAAAAAAAAAAAAAAAGATAAATTTGTAAAATGTTTCAGAATGCAGTTTCGAGCATCCAACATATAAAAGGTTACGGGCAGAGTGCCCAAGGTCTAGTTCAGTATACGTAGTTTGTCGCCTGGTATTTTCAGTAAGGATTAATACTGATACCTTCGCCTGCCCCCAGGGCCGTACCCAAGCAGATGCCAGAAAATAACGAAATAGTACCCTTTTACCCCATTTAAAACCTATCTTGTTTACTGATGGTAAGAAAATAAGGGAATATAAATTAATACAATAAATATACTGACTGCAACCAAAATCTCCATGCAGAGTATCATGTATCATGAAGTTAATCGTGCTACTGGCAGTGAATCCCACATTACATAGAGGCTATTTCATGGGGGTTTTCGAATACGATTTTTATGTTAACGAGTGATGTATGAAAATATCACTAGCTGACATAAAAATCGTATTCGAAAAAACACCATGAAATGGTCTATTTATTATATACGTCTTTCCTAGTTTTTTGACGATATATTTCGTTTTTTGTTGTTGTTGTTGTTGTTAATGTCTTTCGCTGATCCTATCAGAACTTTTTTACACTCAGGCTTTTACGCGACGGCCTAAGAGGAACATACATATTATTCTGATTTTGACAAGATGGTTTACAGGAAGGTACAAACACGTAACGCCATGATATATTTCTTCCGGTTGAACTTTTGTTGAAAATTTACTTGACCATGGTATTTTTGAAAGACATCTTTATTTAATTAATAATTACTTAATAATACTGCTGTGAAAACATACATGACAAAATGATCCTCCCAAAAGAACCCACAAATACAAAGCGAATGGATCTGCAAATTCTCAACGACAGGACACAGAGTCCTCATTATTTAGATTCGTATTCAATCGGTTTTAGATATCTTATCGCAATTGCACTTCATATCCATTTTTATAGGTACAACTGTTTAAATTACAATTTTGTATTTTTCAAATACAACCAGGGGGCCTAATTCACAAAGGTCTCTTAGGCTCTGCTAGACAACAAAGCATCCTCTTTGCAAGTCATTTAGCATTGCATTGCGAGAGTTTAGTGAATTAGGCCCCAGATGCGTTGGTAATCATCAAACTTAAACTCGTAATAATTTACAAGGGAGATAACTAATTCATTAATGTTTACAAAAATATAATATAACCGGCATCGGTGGCGTCGTGGCAGGCCATCGGTCTACAGGCTGGTAAGTACTGGGTTCGGATCCCAGTCGGGGCATGGGATTTTTAATCGAGATACCGACTCCAAACCCTGAGTGAGTGCTCCGCAAGGCTCAATGGGTAGGTGTAAACCACTTGCACCGACCAGTGATCCATAACTGGTTCAACAAAGGCCATGGTTTGTGCTATCCTGCCTGTGGGAAGCGCAAATAAAAGATCCCTTGCTGCCTGTCGTAAAAAGAGTAGCCTATGTGGCGACAGCGGGTTTCCTCTAAAAAAAAAACAATGTCAGAATGACCATATGTTTGACGTCCAATAGCCGATGATAAGATAAAAAATCAATGTGCTCTAGCGGCATCGTTAAATAAAACAAACTTTACTTTACAAAAATATAAATATGATTTCTATATTTTTACTGTAGCTATAATACAGTGAAAATATGACTGTTCACCGAATATCACTTTTATGGTTTCTATAGATCTATATACTTCATGCTATGTATATAATAAATCTGTATTTTATGCAGGAAAAACCTAATCAAGTAATGAATTAAATTGATATTTAAAAAAAAACACGTGCTCCCTTAATTCTTTTCATCAGTATATTGTTGTGCCTCGATGTTTACCCCCCCCCCCCCCCCCTTGCTTACATTTGAGTATATTTATTAGACATGTAAAATAGCAAGGCTTGAAATTCACTTTGTGATGTTAGAAGCAATCATTTCTTCTCAAATTTTAACAAACGTTACGAACTGAGCAGCATTTCTAGAAAAAGTAGTCTGGGTCGGGTCGGGTACTGTTTGATATGCCCATATCCAGAGCCATTATTCATGAGACATTTGCGTTGCGTGGACATTACGTGGGGTTTGAAGGCTCGCAAAGACTAACGTGTTTTTTGTGAAGTAGGACCCAGGCATGCCCATCCCGGTTCCAGCCTCTGAATTCCAGTAGTCTGGAAATTAGACAACGTGTTAGACATACAGTGTGACTTTTTTTCAACAGCATTGCAGAAATCTTGAGACAAAAGCAGACAAAACCCCTTATTTGTATTATCACTCATGAAAATGAAGATATATCTGGATATACTTGGAGAACTGCCAAACAAATACTGTAGAAAGCAGAAACTACTTGTGAAACGGAGTATTGGGAGTGGCTGTCCTTACAGACGAGGCACTAGATAGAGATTCTTGGAATCAACTACTAGTTTGCCATAACGCTCATTCGACTCTGCACTGTGCGGAGATACAGTTAAAGTTTGTTTTGTTTAACGACACCACTAGGGAACATTGATTAATTAATCATCGGCTATTGGATTCAAACATTTAGTAATTATGACTCGTAGTCATGAGAGGAAACCCGCTACATTTTCCCATTAGTAGCAAGGGATCTTTTATACGCACCATCCTACATTCAGGATATCACATACAACAGCATTTGATATACCAGTCATATAGCAGCAAGGGATCTTTTATATTCACTTACCCACAGACAGGAAAGCACATACCACGGCCTTCGACCAGTTGTGGTGCACTGGTTCGAACGACGGAAAAACCCACTTGGATGGATCCACCGAGGTGCTTTGATCCTGCGACGCAAGCACCTCAGGCGAAAGCTCAACCGACTGAGCTAAATCGCGCCCTTGTGCGGATAAACTGTCTTGATCCTCTATTACGGTTTTGTCGTTCAGACCAGAAAGCATACTGTGTATTTTTTAGCGGCATTTGCTTACCATCGTTCTGTTAATTTCGAGCCCTGTCAAAGAGCTAGCGTCCTGGATTTTCTTATTACAACTGATTACGACACAGGTTCACTTGTACCTGACAGAGTATTTGAGTCTAATCTAGTGAAGACGAGATCTTACGGGAAAATCCCTTTCCTCCAGTGACCTCTAATGCCCGAGGTGTATTTGGAACGTGTCTTGTTGTTTCCTAGCTCGCTAGTTCACCGTCCGTGGATTTAAAATAGTTTGTCTTCTCTTTAAAGTATACCGCATGCTTCCTGGCTGGCAGGGATTCCTTTTCTGGCTGGCATCAAGTTGAGAAACGTCAGCAACTATGTATGTATGTATCGAAGGACATGAAACACATTTGTTCTGTCTTTTATCCAGCGAGTTTACGGAATCAAGAAGAAAAGGGATCATTCTCGTATTCACAATCGCATGAAGATAGGCCAGAAGTATTATTGTTAAAAGAACTCACTAACAACTAAGTACTAAGCCATGTCCTGGACCGAAAGTTCAGATAGTTAAGGTATTTGCCCAGGACAGTGTGCTTGCACCAAAGTAAACTGAAATGAAATTATGTTAAAGAACGGGGGGGGGGGGGGGGGGGAGTGCCGTCTGTTTTTAAACGGTACAAAGGAACATTTTAAAACTGCAGATATTTGGTGTCTAACATATATATTTATATCAACACTTGGACGAGAGAGAGAGAGAGAGAGAGAGAGAGAGAGAGAGAGAGAGAGAGAGAGAGAGAGAGGTGGGGGGGGAAGAGAGGGAAGGGATAGAGAGACAGACACAGAGATAGAAAACACGCTGAAATCACACAAACTACCTGTTGATAAAATTGAAGAAAAAAACTGTTAACGCTTTCAAAATCGTATCTCTACACAGACAGACTCAAAGGGATTTTATTACAAGGTCATAACCAATCCCATGAATCAATGTCTGTACAAGACAGAGCCCAATGGATATTTGGACAGTAGAGATAAGCTTAAACCTTAAGAACCCAGTCCTTGATCCGAGACATTTTCACACATAATTTCTGTATAATACTTTTTAGCATTACAGTGTACTCACTGATTTTCCTGGCACACACTTACCACGCATAATACAGTACATATCTTAACACTACAGTGTGCTAATTAATACATCACCTAATATTTTAACACTACAGTGTACTCACGGATTGTCCTGACACACATTTACCACGCACAATACAGTACATATCTTAACACTACGGTGTGCTAATTAATACATCACCTAATGTTTTAACACTACGGTGCGCTCATAACATGCTACATATTTTAACACTTCGTTAAGAGGGCTGAATAGTTTAAAATGCGATTGTATTTTCACACTAGTGTGCACGTACTGGCTAGATTGAAGTTCTTAGTACTTCACACAGTTTAGCAGTAGCGTGCGGGGTCACTGCATAATACTCTTACTACATCATACGTCATAACACAAGAATGTGTGAACTTGTCAGCCTCACGTTCTTAATGTATTATACATTTTAACACCAGAGTGAGTTAGCCGGACTGAATCATGGCATTATGTTTTACATATCTTTACACTGGTGTTCGGGCGGAATAGCATAATAAACGCTAAATATCTGCTTGTTTTGTTTTATTTTGCTTTCTTGAGGTTTTGTTTACGTCTGGGTGTTTCTTTTGTTTGTTGTTGTTGTTGTAGTTGTTGGGTTGTTTTGTTGGGGGATTTTTTGTTTGGGTTTTTTGTTGCTTTTGTTTTGCTGTGTGTGTGTGTGTGTGTGTGTGTGTGTGTGTGTGTGTGTGTGTGTGTGTGTAAAAAACAAAACTGATGATAATATACGCTACCTACTCACCACTAATACACTAAAACAATATAAAACTGATGATAATATACGCTACCTACTCACCACTAATACACTAAAACAATACAAAACTGATGATAATATACGCTACCTACTCACCACTAATACACTAAAACAATATAAAACTGATGATAATATACGCTACCTACTCACCACTAATACACTAAAACAATATAAAACTGATGATAATATACGCTACCTACTCACCACTAATACACTAAAACAATATAAAACTGTAAAATTATAAAAGAAGCTTTAAGGTACATGACGATTATGAATCTGTCATAAGCATATTCAATAACGTATCTGTGCACAAGACTGATTCCAAAAGAAGTTATGATAGAAAGACGTTATGACGATTGCATGTAACCATAACTGACTGTCAGGTGCTTTGTCTACAGAAGACAGCTCCTTTTGCTTACGACATATGGTTCCAACTCTGTCTGTAAGAGGATTGCCACTTCAACGCGCGGCGCCAGCACAGATGTCAACAAAAACGTCCTGTATCTTTCATAAACTGGAAGGCACAGACACATGTGCATAGAACTATGTTATAAGCATAATTTTAAAAGCATTTCACTAAACATATTGACGACAATATGTGTTATCTACAGTACTCATGACATTAATACAAGATACATTGTTTAAAGTGTGTAACAGACATCGTAACACCCCAGACGATAACGAATCTGCCATTAACATATTCAATATCGTAGTTGTACAAGACAGAATCAAAAAGATGTTATGACTGTGTTGTGAGGGTATGCAGCCACGAATCACTCACAGGTGCTTTATTTATAGTATTTGGTCAAACAATATATATTGCAGAATACACATTATTCCGTCCACCTGTCAAGCACCTTTAAATTTTATTTTCAAAATTACAACGGGTTTTGGGCCCCCTCTATCACAAAATCCTGGATCCGCGCATTGAGCTTTTATTTTATATGATAACGACTATTACTATAGCAAATCCACATGGGTTGTTGGGGTACCTGCGTTCCTGTGTTCTAATGGAGTATTTCCACTGACACACACGCACGCGCGCGCATTCTCCAGTTAAATGACATATTGATATCAACCCTGCCCTCTCCCTACTTCGCCCCCATCTATTGCTGACATCTTCTGACGTCTATCTTCTATTGATGATGACGTTTGTATTTTTGAAAAGACAAAAATATGTTAATTAATTGACCGAGTACACACCGCTGCTCCTCCGAATACATGCTTACGAGAAACAGTCTAACAGTTCACCCGATATATACAAACAAAGCTCCACTCAGTTTCAAGTTCAAGTTTGCCTGGCGCGATAAACAAAATGTTTGCTAGTCGACGAAGCGCTGTTTAGGGGTCGGTGCAATCACATAAATCATTTATCTGGCTGTGGAAACAATCTTGTTTTACTTTCGGTGCTAAGCAGAAATCTCAACAGGACCAGTTCTACCGCTAACACGTGCTGTAAACTCACTGTGTCCATATCGACATGGTTTCTGTTTCTTTTTTTTAGCAGGTCAGGTGACTAAAGATTTGTTTCAATGTCAGAACAAATCCAATAGTGTTTATCTCCAAAAAAAACCTCCACAGATATTTTATAAAAATAGTTTATAAAAGTGCAACGAACAAAAATGATGTGTGTATGATTAGTATAACAGTGAAATAATAAATAGAATTAAATGTTTTAACGGTTACATATATGATAAAATAACAATAGTAGAAGTAGTAGTAGCAGCAGTAGTAGTTGTAGTAACAGCAACATCATTAGTGTTAGCAGTAGGAAGTAGTGGTGGTAGTATCTGTAGTAATAGTAATGTAGTGTTGGTATAAAGTGCTCCTACTGGCAGTAGCTAGTGGGAATTTCTCTATTAGCTCAGTTGGTAGAGCGCTGGACTCTCGCACTGAGAGTCCGTGGTTCGAATCCCCTCAGTGGAGGTTGATTTTTCTGTTACATTTGGAGCCGACATAGGAACTGGGTGTGTTCTTAATACAAGAATACAATTATACCCCAATCAGGACTCGTAACAGTTCAACTGCCCGTGTCCCACAGCTCCGGGACGTAGCTTCACTTGAAGGGGGAGTATGTAGTAGTGTTGGTATAAAGTGCTCCTACTGGCAGTAGCCAGTGGGAATTTCCGTATTAGCTCAGTTGGTAGAGTCCGTGGTTCGAATCCCCTCAGTAGAGGTTGATTTTTCTGTTACATTAATAGTAGTAAATATTTATACAGTGAAATCCCTCAAAACCGGGCGTTTTACAGAGTCCCTTTTTAACAATTAGTATAGAGCTTAACTTTCCTAAGCTGGATCCCTCTGAAAACGGAAATTTTTCCTTGGTCCCCAAGAGGGGTTTCAATGTATTCACACTGTTATGAATCCAACTGATTAAGAAAGGACTGCTTGTTTAAAGACAGCCCTGCACATTGTGTAATCAAACATAATGGTCTGGGCCCAGTTCCACGAAGAGATCTTAGCCGTAACTGCACAGCTAACATATGCAATTAAGGTGATCTTAGCCGTAAGATCACCGTAACTGCAAAGCTAACATATGCAATTAAGGTGATCTTAGTGCTAAGATCGTTTTGTGGAACGGGTCCCTGGTATATACTGACCAGGCAATCTCTGCTGTCAGACAGTCTGAAGTTTTGTACGAGAAGATAAAACATCCATTGTATGCATTTTCCAAACACAGGACAGCACTTACTGACATACTTTGACATAACAAGGGCCTATTTCACAACGCTCTCTTATTAAGCAACACTGCATCGTCCTTGCAAGTTTTTTCGCAGTGCACAGAGAGATAGCAAAGTTACAAAGAGTTTTGTGAATTGGTTTCCTGGGCCAGTTGTGAAGGATTGGTTAAAAAGTGAAAACCCGATTAATTTCTCAACTTGGAAAGTTCTATAACTCCAATTTAGAGAGAACACTAAAATCGAATTACAGTTTGTTCTTCAGATTATGATAAGAAGACTGTTTAACGACATGCTTGCACTGTTTAGATTACAGATATTAAAGGGACATACCCTAGTTTTTAAACACTAGGGCATATTTTTTACTATTAGAGCCGTTTATGATCACTGAAATCAAATTTTACTTATATTTTGTTTAGATTATTCATTTCCGTACAACTTAAGTCTTTCTGATCATCCTGGTGTTTCTAATATCACAAAATGCATTTTTCATATTTTTAACAACGCGCGTGCGTCTGAGAAGTAACGGTTATGGAGTCGCGTTTTAGTCTACTTTTAAGAGAATTTCAACGTCACTGATTCTTGTTTCACTCTGTTGTATCCAAATGTGTTATAGGTTTATAAATTAACCAAACTTAGTGTCCATGTTTACGGGCTGACACTAGGGTCTAGTTAAAAAATATGCCTTAGTGTTTAAAAACTAGGGTCTGTCCCTTTAAAGGTGTCTCGTATTAAATGACAAGGAATACTTGTTTAATGACAAGGAATACTTGTTTAATGACAAGGAATACTTGTTTAATGACACCTCAGCATATTTAACCTCTGCTATTTTGCTTCTAGCATTTCAACATTTGGTCAGTAGAGAAAGAGAACAAAACTGTTGCAGATATCAATAACGCAATATGGGATCTTTCCCATAGATATAGTACATACCAGTGCCAATCATGGGTCTCTGATTTGGACGGGCAAAAACCACTGAGAGCGATCGATCCTGCTACTCATCGCACCTCAGGCGGGTGTTTTACGATTGAGCTACATCTCGCTCAGTGTCTAGCGTAAGAGAGAGATATATATATACCTTGTTACCATGTCTATTCTACATATCAATCATGTTGTGGAGAGTCGATAATTATTAGGGAGGGGGGAAGAGACAAATGTCTTAAAAGGTCTACAGAAAATGCTTTGCTATTACTTGTTTATTTCGTAGTCGTTTCGGTCGTTTTGTTTTTGCTTGCCTTGCTATATCTTGACAAACATTTATTTTTTATTGATTTATTTTCGTCTTTCTTTTAAAGACTTAATTTGTAATTTGAAAACTATCGAAAATACGGTTTGCTTTTTGAAATGGTCTTTACTCTCTTTGTGGAAACATTTTATTTGGTGCAACCTTTTACGTTTGAACTGCACGCATCAATTGAATCAAAACTGTTTCATTCACAATACACTTGTGAAAGAAGGTCAATTGGTCATCACTGCAAAAAAATTCCAATGTTATCAATACCTGTTATCGACATTATACTTGTTTCGTCGTCTTTTCGTCTTTATCATTTTATACCACCACCTGTAATATACTGAACTCCACTACAAACGCAGCAGTCAGATTCGTAGTTGTAAATAGGATATGAGAATAAAAAAATAATAATAATAATTTTAAAAAAAAAACATTTAACTGATATTTGCATAACTGGATATATTTTGATAGGCAAGAAATAACTCCACAGTTGTATACAAGAGACAGGGTTAACTTATGTTCTATAGCAACCTTGAGGTCACAGAGTCGGTAACAATAACAACTGAAAATTGGGTGTTGCGTTCTCAGTGATGTTTAGTATACTAAAGAAATATAACACTTAAAAATATTATAATGTAATACGGAATAAAAATTATCTATTACCTGCTCTGTAGTTCGGCCGCCATGTTGTAATTTTCGTATCTTGCGGAATGCTTATTCCTTTTGTGGAAAACGATGGGAAGGGCGACTTGGGTGTTGTAATCATCGGTCGTTGCCATGGTGATGGCGTTGTCTTCCAGGTAATAGTTTCCCACGATGCCGTCGTTGTTTTCGGCGGCGGCGAAGGCGGCGTGTACCACCTGAATGTCGTCGACAACCACGGGGCCAACGTCGTAAACAACGTCTTCCACGTCGACTTGGCCCACGGGTTCGTCCACCTCTGCCACGTGGTTTGTTCTTGGGCTCGTGTCGTCGTTATTAGCGACGTCGTTGTTGGTTTTCTCGTCTCTACTGTCGTTTTTACGGTAGTGGCTCTTCTCCTATGCCACCGTGGTGACGACGTTGTCGGGATCGTCGTCGTTGTTGTTGTAATTCGTCTTCGCCACCAAGGTTTTCGCGTCCGCCATGGAGACCGAGTTTTTTTCCTCCTCCTCAGAGGTGGTTGAGTTAGTGTTGGCGTTATGTGCGCCGTTTGTGTTGTTGTTCGTGGTTGTGTTGGTGGCGGCGGAGGCGCTGTCGTCGTTCGATGCGTTTGCCACCACGGCGTGCTGCGCTGCCACCACGGCGTCCCGCGATACCAGGGCGAGTTTATGTTTTGCCACGGAGACTTGGGTCTCTCGTCGGGGACTCTCGGTTTTTGCCGCTGGGTTGTTCTGCTCACCCAAGATGGCGTCGACGTTGTCGGTTTCCGCCAACTAATGTTCCGCCGCGTTTTCCTCTGCCACGATGACGACGTCGTTGTAGCCATTGGTTTTCGCGCGGGCCTCGTGACGCCCCAAGATGGAGGCGAGGTTCGTTGCCATGGTGATTCTGGCCTCACCCACTGCTTGCTTCTCTGCCACCAGGGAGTGGTTCTGAACGGCGGTGCCGTCGTGCGCGATGATGGCGTCGTTGTATGAATCCACGACGGCGTTGTCCGTCTTTGCGTCGTCGCCTTTCGCTTCCACGTTGGTCTAGATGTCTTCCAGCGAGCCGTTGTTTTGTGCCATCTCATGTGCGCCTTCCACCACCGCGTCGTTTTCTGTCGCGATCGCGTAACTCTGTTCTGAGAGAGGTTGTTCTTCATCTTCTTCGGTGACGACGTCGTTATGCGGTTGTGGTCGTGCTGCGATCGCGTCCACAGTCTGGAAGTAATTGCATCTTTTTCCCACCAATGGGTCGCGTGCACCGCCGGCAACAACGCCGTCACTGCCTGTCGCCACGGAGGCAACGTTGTTATGGCGCGACGCCACGGTGTCAACGTCGTGGCAACGCGACGCCACGGAGCCAACGTTGTGAAGACGTTCCTCTGCCTTGGAAGCAACGTGGTGACGACACGCCATATCGGGCGTGTTCTTGGTTTCGTTGTGGGACGGAAATCATCTCTGATAGTCACTGTAGTTTCCTGAGGGAAAACACAATCATCCCATCGGGAGTCTATCGGCACACAGTTTTTAAAAGTATTTGACCAATGCGAATTGCCAGGACACGCCGGCAGCAGCTGCGGTTTCCCAAAGCTGCATATATAGTACCTAGAACAGTCGTTTTCATGTCTCACCCACTGAATCCCCATAGAGGTGCACGGATATTTGGGTCCCGTGTTGCGGACCCGCCTCACATACGGAACGTGTGTCATGGCACTCTTTCCAATATAATTAAGAAACATCAACACTAACGACAGTCCAAAAGTGTCCATGATGTCTTCTATATGTACAGTTATCCTAAAAGGCCTAAAGCCGCTGTGTGGGTTGTTTTAGCCGCAAACAGCGGCAGAATTATAGAACAGAGAATCTCTGGTCTGTATAGCTCGAAATAGGTTCCATCAAAACATTGGGAAGAATCTGATGTTCATCACCGGGTCACTGGATCAAAGTATGCCACAATGTTTCTTCACCTGGAATATTTGCAGTCCTTTTTTGAAGGACAGCTTCTAAACTCGAATCCAGTTGGCTGCTTCGCCTGAAGGGGGCGGGAACAAAGCCAGGCTCTTAGCTGTCCATCTTCCTTGGTGCTGTTTACCTTCTCGTGTCGCCCCATTGTGTTTAAAGTGTTACGGAGGACGGACCCCGAAAGCTTAGGACAAGCCAGTGGTGTTCTTGCATTCCTTAACCTTCTCATATAGAGATGTTGACTCGTGCAGTCTCAGTAGCAACATTGCGCTGTGTTGGTCTATACAGCGAGTCTATTTTCTAATATCTCTTGTTTGGACATTGCCACCTCTTCTTTCCTCGCGCTCTACAGCGTGCAGGTATGTCAACAAGCGGCAACCCTAATCGCTTTTCATCCCAGGCCGACAAAGCTTAATGCTGGCAGAAAGACTCCCCCGTGTGAGATGTCAAGTTTGTCACTTTCCCTTTGTCAAACAGGTGGAGTTAATTCTACGTAACACCTTGTGTAAGAATACTTATTTGGGATACACCTTCTTCCTACCACCTGTGTGCTAAGAGTTTAGCTGTATTTTTCATCTGGGAGTTTCGTATGTTGCGGTAGATATCGCCTGTACACCGTGCCATGTTCGCGTAGATTTGAATGTACCTAAACCCACAGCTAAACTTCCTGGGGAAAAAAAAAAGAGTAGGTGAAAAAAAATTAAGAGGATAATTGAAGTAAATAAGTTAGTAAAGTACTTAACAGATCTGTAGCAAATACAAAACAAACACAAAACGAAAATATAAAACCCCACCATATTAAAAACAATGTTCCTCTGGCAAATCACAAGATTCTTTTGTACACCTCCATCAAACATTACAAGTAATAACGAGACTCGTAGCAGCGATCAACTAAAGGTGAATGGAGTGGGGTGGGGGTAATTTTAAAGAGACTGTCCTGAGTTTACAACCATTGTAACATATTTCCAAATACTAAATCCTTTTTAACAACTAAAGTTTTATTTTTGAATACAGTTTATTGTTTACAATATAAGTGACACTATATCCAATGAGTTTTGGGTCGTTCTAATGTTTGTACAATCTGATTAAAATTAGCTCTACTGGTATATACCGGTAGATGTAACAGCATTGCGTGGACTCCCATGTCCAGGTGACATTTCATCTATAAATAACAATTTAAATATCGACCAATTACACTTCGCCTTTTATAGCGTTATTCGGGAGCATACAAATTCTAAAAATATCGGGCGAGACTATTTATACAACAGGCGAACTTGTTGGTCTATTTTAACATTAGAAAAAAAAAACAGGGGGAAAAGTGCAGTAATAAACTCTGGATTGTATACTGGTATAAACAGATTTTATGGCTATAACATCACGGTTGTTTTGTAGTTTTTATGTCTTGAAACAAAGTTTATATAAATATTATATTGAAATTAGTTTTCGGCATACTTCGTAATTCACCCGAATCATTTCATATACCCTCGGCTTAATCCCGAATGTTTTCAAATTATTTTCAAATCACTGGCATGATTTTGCAAGTAAGGTTTTGTTTGGTCGAATGAAAGGTCAACTGGACATGAGCTCCAACGGGCTGCTGTTAGATCCACATGTAATAGTGGAGCTAATTTTAATTACATTGATGTTTGTAGTAGCTCAAATTTCGTTTTATAATTTCTTTCGTGCGACTATTTTCTTTGGAGGTAAACTTCAGGCTGAGCTACTACAAACATTAGGATAACAAGAGCATATGGTATATTTTAAACAAGAAAATTTATTCCATGTCTAATAATGTTTAAAATGTTATGTTAGTGAAAATCATGATATAATGACAGCAAACTCAGGACAGTCCCTTTAAATAAAAGAATAAGTAATACAAAGTATATTTGACTGCGCCACTTAACCATGATATAAATCACAGTTGTGTCGTGTTCACGTGATTATTTCCACCATGATTATTTCAATACTTGATTTTTTATTGAAAACATGTTTTATTGCGCATATACAAAAGGATTGGGCACACATTGTCCAACTTACGAGGACCTCTCCTAATTACAAACAAACATTGTACAACAATGGCGACTGCAATTTTCAATCAATCAATCAATCAATGAAAGTAACCGTTTGTGTGAAAAACGATTGAATAAACTGAAAGGACAGAAAAGGAAAAGAAAAGAAATAGAAGTAATCGATGGTTTAACAGTATTCATTATTAACATTTTATCTTCTTAGACAGACCAACTGGTAAGTAATAACAATATAAAATATAATGTAAAAATAACAATAAATAAATAAATGATTCCGCACCACGATATAAAGTTTTCTTAGTCAAATCGTTGTGTCAGTTTAATGTATTTGTGAACATGCTAAAATATTTGTTTGTTGGTATCATCGTTAAACGCGACACTTGGTGTAGGGAGTGAGAGCGAAACTCTGCTACTACCACATGTACTACTCCTATTGAATAGCAGCAATGAATCGTTCGTATGCACCTTCCCAAAGACAAGTTAGCAATGAATATTTTATATGCAATTTCCCATAGACATAGACAGATCTGCATATACCTTTATATACTGGCCATAGGAAAGTCTTTGGGCAAAGCACTGATTCATGTTTTTTGTTGTGTTTTTGTTCGTTTGGTTTTGGCTACTTTCCACAAACATTATGTATTAATTGTTGTTTTATCTTATAAAGGTTACAGTTTCAACTACATGCCCATAAAAATTACAACCATACAATTTCATTTACTAGTAAAAAACAGTTGTGAACAATCTTTAGAGGATGACCGACCAGTTGAACTCATGGCCATAAGCGTATGGGTTCCCATTTTGTGTAGGGAATTAAACAAAAATGCCCGAATCTGGATAACAACATTTATTTATATTAGCATTACGCCAAACGAAACGGCCATATAGGATTGCAAACGAATCACTGCGCATTTTCACATGGGTATAATGACGGAAACACATGGTATAAAGGTTTCAATCAAGCACATTTTGCCCGAATATCTCTATTACTGTTTTGTTCGAATTTGAAGATTTGTTCCAGAAGGAACCTCGAAATACTGGAGAGAGAGAGAGAGAGAGAGAGAGAGAGAGAGAGAGAGAGAGAGAGAGAGAGAGAGAGAGAGAGAGAGAGAGAGAGAGAGAGAGAGAGAGAGAGAGAGGAGCTGGGTTATTTTGATGATTTTGGGTGGAAATCAATAAATAAATTCTTTCTCTTGAAGGATTTACTATAAAGTATTCAGATATGAAATATTTCCTGCTCAAAGCATAATATGGACATACTAAAAGAAAATGATATTCATCTTCCACTTCATTGAGATTACACTTTAAACAGATAGTTTCATTTCTTTCTATTACTGGATTATATATGCTTTTCTGTACTTTTAATTTATGTGACGAACACCTAAATTTAGAAAAGAAATTCTCAAGAGATCCTTATATTGTGAAAATATAATATATACTTTCTGTTTCTAAAAGAGACTTATAAGAAGAATATGCCTTTAAAAAATGAGAAGAATTAATGTTATCATGCCAGTGTTGACAATGAATGTCTTTACATCTCCGTACAAAGCTGGACATAAATAACTTGATACTGCCACATTATTGAGCAATCGAAGCATAAGAAAACCTGTTTGAAACAATAGTGTTCTTACATGTGATACCAAATTAATGTTACCAGTTTTATCATGACATATCATAACAAGTTTTGGGATATCTGAATAAATCCATATATAACAATTTACACCAATATTTTTTATACAACGGCTAAAATATTTCACACACAAATTATCAGTACCTATTTCCCTAAGTACAGCATGTGATGATACTCTCTTTGAAACTCCTAAAAACCTTGTACTTTTTCAATAGATTCTCTATAAGTAAATCCCCATATTTCAAGGCCAATATAGTAAAATAGGAGCTATTTTAGTATCAAATATATTCTGGACAGTACTGTATGATAATGTAGGGTATCTCTTAAATAAGTAAAAATAGGAAAACAGGCTTTTCTCGCTGGAATAGATCAAGTCCAGCAAGCCTACGACCATTTCAAACGAGAAGATAATTTTATACCAAGATACTTATAATATGGCACAGTTGTTAATTGAATGCCCTTATAAAACCACTTCTTGTTACGTCTTACGTACCCATCATTTCTAAATACAATTATATTAGATTTATTAATATTAACTGCTAATCCCCATTTTACACAAATCTTATTTAGTACATCAATTTTTTTTTTTTTTTTTTTTTTTTTTTTTTTTTTTTTTTTTTTGCAAACCTATTATTGTGTCATCAATAAGTACATATCATCAGCATTAGTATATCATTAATATTTTCATTCACAAAAATTACTAAGATTACTATTATTCATCTCATTTGTAAATTCATTAATAAAAATTATAAACAAAACTGGACTTAACATACACCCTTGACGGACACCACTGGATGTTGTAAAGGGATATGTCATAACATTCTTTACTCTAACATAAGCTTTTATTTTTTCATACATAGCTTTTAAAATGTTAAATATTTTACCTTGAATACCTTCATATGCAACACATACAGTAACTTTTTCCTATTTACCAAGTCAAAAGCTTTGCTTATTTTCATTTTATTATTTGCTGCTTCCTATTTATTGATCAGATTTGCCACAATATAGTGGTACAAAAATTAACTCGGCTAAAGTGAGGTGTAGGCCTATAACTATTACATGTTGAAAGATTTTTCCTGTGACCTATTTTAACGTAACGTCACTGAAATATACATAGCTAGCGTGGCGTTTCCAATTAAATGTATTGTCTTCTTCTTCTTCTTCTTCTCCTTCTCCTTCTTCTTCTTCTTCTTCTGCGTTCAAGCAATAGTTGATCATGCTTTAGATTTGGAGTCTGGTTGTGGTGATAAAAAAAACGCGGTCTCTGTCAAGTCTTCTTTGGAACCTCAAAACTTGACAACCAGTATTGCTCCGTTCGGCCAGTGCTTTATCCTGGCTTCATCGTAGAGGGGGTAGAATTGCTGGATGTGCTCTGGGGACTGTGGTCCTGTTTGACATGGGCATTCATCAGTATCTGCCAGTTTCAGGCGGTACATATGGAATCTGAGATGGTAAATGTATTTTAAATACGCTAATATGTGGTGTTAATGAGCGTGTTATATTATTATTATCGGTGTACTTTGCAGTTAAAAATATATATAAGCCTAGTTTAAATATGGGTTAGAGCAGATGGTCGACAAATATATCAAAAGTGGACATCGTAGGTTATTACCGTGAACCCTTCAAATGTATAAATCGTAGCCATTGATGTAGTAATCTCTGTGTCTGAGACTTGGTAACAGAATGAAGACTATATGTATCAATTCTTAATGAACAACTATATCATAGTTTAGAACGAAATAGTCTTCCTGCATACGCGTAGGAATACCATAATTGTATGTGTGAGAGGACCTTAATGTCAACAAATGTTGTAGACAAACATATCGGAGGCAATTTAAAACTGGCAGTGATGTGGGGTCAGGATGCGTAAGTAACATAATGCAATTTAAATTGTATTAAAACTTACTAGGACATTAATTAAGTACCTCCTATCTTTGATCTATGTGACATACTTCGCAATAATTGTGACCATTATTTAACGACGCACTCAACACATTTTATTTACGGTTATATGGCGTCGGACATATGGTTAAGCACCACACAGATATTGAGGGAAGAAACCCGCTGTCGCCACTTCATGGGCTACTCTTTTCGATTAGCAGCAAGGGATCTTTTATATGCACCATCCCATAGACATGATAGCACATACCACGGCATTTGATGTACCAGTCGTGGTGCACTGGCTGGAGCGAGAAATAGCCCAATGGGCCCACTGACGGGGATCGATCCCAAACCGACCATTTCTTGGATACAAAATAATGAAATTATTGTTCTGCCTAGACAGGGAATATTGGTGAGAAAAAACACTGACAACCAGTAAGCAGTAAGACTGTCATTATATCAATTAATGTATTCAGGGCCGTAGCAAGGATTTTTTAAAATTTTATTTTATTTTTTTATTGGGGGGGGGGGGGGGGGGCGCAACTGAGTAGTTAATAGTCTAAAACTCTTTTCAACGGTTAAGAGAAAATGTTCTATAATTTATTCTGCAAACAAACAACATAACAAAAGAATAATCAACAGAAAAGTTACTGGTGAGCCACAGCTCTGGTGAATTCCCATCTTTGTCTTAATAAATGATATCTTCATGCGTTTAATAACTGCAACGGTGAAAACAAACTGTGGCCATAATTAACGCATATCACACTTGCCAAAAAGCTTTCGCGCGTGACTGTGACGTCACGCGTCAATGTACCTCCAAACGTGGGTTCCGAAACAGCAGCTTGTTATAATTAAACAACCCCCGGGTCCGTATCGGTATACCGAAAGAAACACAGGGAATGCAAATGTGTACACATCTTCTTAAACGCGGCTCAAAATAGACCGATTTTCAATCTTTTATTACTGCAAATCAAAGACATCTTAGCAACTGTACTCCGTAAGGTCGAAACTGCCGAGTTCTATATGTGATGATGTATGTGTAAAAGGATTTGCAGGAACTTAAAACAATAAAACGATCAAACATATTAAAGTTCAGGGGATACATTCTTTATACAACTGGGTCTATATTTATTTTTCATGTATGTGTCATGCGCCCTGGAATCAGTCCGGATCACGCGATTTCAAACTGGCTACTCTTCAAAATGATTTCATTTGTTTCGCCAAATATGGATCTTGTTGAACTTTTTTTCTTCATATTATAGTTTGACGCATGCGTTATTAAAAGTGAAATATTTTTCTCGTAATTGGTTTTGTTCTATGGCTGAGATTTGCTGTTTCCAGAACACTGTGTTTTCAATGGCTTCTCTAGGGGGACGAATTTGTTGTGGGTGCAAATACCATGCAGTATTTTCTTTCATTTCGAATATTTAGAATTAATGTTTAATGAAGTTTTCCTTTTAATTGGTCCCATAAATAATATTTTATAACTAACTGGAGAATATTAAATTTGTAAATAAACTGTTTATTTTAACGACACCGGCGACAGTGGGGCTCATTGATCCATTCAACATCGGATATTAGATATGTTTGATCATTCTGACACACAGTCTTCACAAGATACCTGCTACATTTTCCCATTAGTAGCAAGGATCTTTCATATGCACTTTTTTATTTTACAGACAGGAAGGAACATACCATGGTCTTTAATATACCAATCGAGGGGCACTGGTTGGGACGGGAAAAACCGAATGACCCCAACGAGGTTGTTCGATCCTATAACTCAAGCATCTCAGGCGATCGCTCAACCAAATAATAAGCTAAAACATGCAATATCCACCACCGTCAAATTTAACAATCGGTCTCTCCGGGGGGGGGGGGGGGGGGGGGGGCGAGATGTAGCCCAGTGGTAAAGTGCTTGCTTGATGCATGGTCGGTCTAGTATCGACCCCCGTTGGTGGACTCATTGGGTTCTTTCTCGTCCCAGCCAGTGCACCACGACTGGTATATCAAAGGCCGTGGTACGTGATATCCTGTCTATAGGATGGTGCATATGAAAGATCGCTTGCTACTGATGGAAAAATGTAGCGGGTTTCTTCTCTAAGATCACATGTAAAAATTACCAAATGTTTGACATCCAATAGCTTTGAATCTTTATATCGGTACACTCAGGCCGTCAAAGGACAGCATATGAGGAATTATTGTACAATAGTTATTTTCAGTGACAATATGACAACAGGAGTTCTTCGTAGAATACCATACAAACATAATTCAAAATAACAATATACACATTTTAAAATGGAGACACATGGTGACAAGACAGTCAAATATAGCAGAACTATTTTTTTAAATTATTAAAATATTGGAGATGTCTGTCTTTGGTTTACTTGTAATTTCAGAATTTAATTTTGAAATTTTACAAAAGGTGCTTTGAATTCAAGTGTGTTAGGTTTTTTTTTTAAATAATAATATGGCTTTATAAGCCTTTTGCGTGTATTCATAAAATAATTGCATTTAAATTAGTGATATTCACCTCTAATATCACTTTCTTCACACAATGTACATAATGTGTTTTCGACTGGGGGGGGGGGGGGGGGGGCTTTTCTGAATACTTTGAAGTTAGAAGGGTGGGCACTGTCAGCACAAATCCGTGGAACCCGCGCCTCGTATCCGTATCTCGTATCACTGCACAATTCAGAGTGAAAACAAAGTTTCAACAAGGTGGCGACGACAGTCTCCCATGGAGCTCGGTTTGTGCTGACAGTGCCCACCCGTCTAACTTCAATGTATCCAGAAAATCACTGGGTAATTAAAGGGACATTCCTGAGTTTGATGCTATTTTTAAGAGACATTTTAACGATTGTAATTACATATCAAATATATTTTTCTGCATAATATATTAGTGGCTGTATATTAAACGTGTTTATGATCGTGCTAATATTTATACTATTTTAAATTTCATTTTATTTCCTAAAATAAATTATTTGAAGACAAAATCCTGTTTGGGCTTCTTACAAATATTAAGACGACCAGAAACACATTGAATATACAGACAATGATATTCTAAACAAGAAAATATATTTAATATGTAAGTTTAATCGTAGAAATATTTTATTAGTCGGAAACATCTTACAATGTAGCAAACTCATGAATGTCCCTTTAACATATGTATAATAATATAAAATTATATTATTATTATTATTATTATTATTATTATTATTTCTTTTTAGTGAGAAAAATGTAATATCGTAGTAGGCTGGACGGTGCGCCATACAATGAATGTTAATCTATTTTGGAATACTGTAGGTAAACCCCACTTGTTAGTTGCGCACCTCCCCAAATATATCATGCATCCGCCCCGGTTAGATTGCATGCAGACGCGTGTGTAGGAATTTTAGCGAAGGGTCTAGATTTTGGCCAGCGAAGTTTGTAGGGGAATCGAACCATGCTTCCCCGAAAAATAAATTGAAAAAACAAATCGATCCCCGAAACTTTCCCCTGCACGCGCGTCTGGAATGCGATGATTTTATATCTCAGAGTTGGGGGCGGGATTTAGTTCAGTCGGTTTCCGTTGCAGGATCGAACAACCTCGGTGGATCCATTCAATTGATTGGGGTTTTCTCATTCCAACCAGTGCACCACAACTGGTCAAAGGACGTGACATGTGCTTTCCTGTCTGTGGGAAAGTGCATATAAAAGATCCCTTGCTGCTAATGGAAAAATGTAACGAGTTTTCTCTAATGACTAATTGTCAGAATTACCGTATGTTTGACATCCAATAGCCGATGATTAATTAATCAATGTGCTCTAGTGGTGTTATTAAACAAAACAAAATAACTTTATTTCAAAGTTGCATTCTTCAACACTTAATGCACAGATATGTTGGGTGTAAAGTTTACTTAACGAAACCACTACAGCATATTGATTTTTCAGTCCATGGTATGTCAAACACATTGGCACCCACAATGTTTATTAGCGTCTTATATGGAGACAGGCAAATATAAAAGGCGGGGAGGGGTTGTGATTGGGGAGGACGGTCATGGCCTCCATCGGCCGATGGGTCCAATGGAGATCTTACGTCCAAAGCACCTCAAGTTAGGGCTCTACTCAATCTAATTAAAATTAGCTCCACTGGTTAATTACTATCATCTGTGGATCTAGCAGCACCCCGTTGAAGCTCATGTCCAGTTGACCTTTCATTCGACCAATCAAAACCTTACTTGCAAAATCATGCCAGTGATTTGAAAACATTCGGGATTATGCCGAGGGTATATGAAATGATTCGGGTGAATTACGAAGTATGCCGGAAACTAATTTCAATATAAAATTTTATATAAAATTAGTTTCAAGACGCAAAAAAAAAAACGTGATGGTATAGCAATAAAATCCGTTTATACTAGTATACAATTCAAAGTTTATTACTGCACTCTTCCCCGTTTTTTAATGTTGAAATAGACCAACAAGGTCGCCTATTGCATAGTCTCGCCAGATATTTTTAGAATTTGTATGCTCCCGAATAACGCTATAAAAGGCGAAGTGTAATTGGTCGATATTTAAATTGTTATTTATAGATGAAATGTCACCTGCTGTTAGATCTACTGGTAGACCAGTAGAACTAATTTTAATCAGATTGGGCTCTACTTACATAAGGCCACTGTGCCGACCTCTCACATTAACAATGTCCCATGTAGCCGAGGTATGTGCTCAGAACAGCGTGCTTGATCAAAATTCGGTTTGGAATATAAATTAGAACTTAATACGTTAAGTAAAAATAGTTCAGTAAAGTATAAACAAAAATATTATGTCTATTTAATGTGGGTTGTTGTTGTTTTATTTCAATGGTAATATATATATTTTTTTTTTTACATGTATGCGTCAGTCAAAATTAACTAACGCGTAAATATTTAGAGATAAATTTAATTCGCGTCAGTATTGACCGGTCTGTCGTCTGCTGCCAAACATGACTGCTACCAGTCGGTGCATCTCAACACTGGGGGTGAGAAGAGACCACAGCTACGTCAAACATCGACCTGGGCCCGAAATTACCTCTCAGTTGGTTCAGCATTTCTAAAAACAATTCCACACAGCTGGCACATTCGTACAATATTTCTTAATGCGTTTTTATTATACTCGCCTTTGTTCAGTGTCAAAATGCACATTACGCAAGAGATGTCGACAAAATGAGCTGGAATGGCAACGCTATGATGCCTCGCATTATGTTATATATTGGACAGTGGAAAGAAAGAAAAAATCAATTCAGACGTGGGCCTTTGGTTTGGCAGCACTAATTTCAAGTAACATAAAATCCTGACATTTTCCAGTGCATTGTAACCTGCAATTTAACAACAGTTTATAGCTCCAGACACTGGATCTGACAGGGAAAACCTAGACGGGCCCATCGAAAACAATTTATTATAGGGCCTTATCAGCGGCGAGTAGGTGACTGTTTTTGTTTAACGGCACCACTAGAGCACATTGATTTATTAATCATCGGCTACTGGATGTCAGACATTTGGTAATTTGGACACACAGTCTTATTAGAGAGGAAACCCGCTACATTTATCCATTAATAGTAGCAAGTGAGCTTTTATATGCACCATCCCACAGACAGAATAACTCATACCACGGCCTTTGATATACCAGTCGTAGTGCACTGATTGGAACAAGAAATAGCCCAATGGGCCCACTAACGGGGATCGACCCCTAACCGACCGTGAATCAGGCGTGTGCTTCACCACTGGGCTGCGTCCTTGTATGTGGAACCCTGAATACGGAGTTGGTAAAAGTAACAGAACAAAGTCTAAACATATTGAAAACATGGAAGATTTCCTATATTATGATAACCAGAAAATGCTCCGACCCTCTCTCCCTCCCTCTCTCTTTCTCGCTCTGTGTGTGTGTGTGTGTGTGTGTGTGTGTGTGTGTGTGTGTGTGTGTGTGTGTGTGCCTGTTTCTTCCTGGGTTTACAAACTGCAAACCATACTCGCCATTCTGCAAACATGAAAGAGTGATGTCTTCACCCATTAACACATATTTGAAATATTTTATTGGTCAAAAATATAAATATTCAATTAAAAAAAAAAAAATGATACACCATCAAATTGCAACATGGTGAATAAATATTACAATAAAATCATCAACAACACGTGTCATCGGTTGTATGGTATATAAATAACCCTAAAGTAATACTATATATCTTCTGACCTCGTGTCAAAGCTAGCCAACCCAGTCTAGTGAGCAAGAACAAGAGTGATACGTAATACTGATCGCCATGGCCCAGGAGTGGTTACTAGCATACAATTTCAACAATTATCAACTGTGACAGAAACCGGCCTCGGTGGCGCAGTGGATAAGCCATCGGACTACAGACTGGTAGGTACAGGGTTCAAGCCCGGTACCAGCTCCAACCCAGAGCGAGTAAAAAGCTGAGGTGTGTGCCCAGGACAGCGGGTGTGCAGAGTGGGTGGGAGTGCGATTTTTGTAAAAAAAAAATTGTATTTTCCAGATCAGCATATCTGGATCTCCCTAGAAACATTGCTTGCGATAGTCTAGACCTCCCCCACCTCTGAGCTCAGTAACAGAAAAACGTTTGGTGACTATGGGTCCCCACAGCACCCCCACCAGTGGCGGTTCCAGAAAATCCATTTGGGATGGGGGAGGGGCAGTGACATGAGATGGAATGCAAAGGAAACTTTGGGGGAGGTTTGAAGGGGGATCGTAAAATAAATTACAAAATTAATATGTAATAAAATTATAACTATCGCAAAATTTAGGGGGGCGTGGGCCCCTAAATCCCCCTCTGCCAACCACACCCCTACCCCCACCCCCATCCATGGAACCCTCAAGTAAAACGTATGATAATAACCATGGTGACTGCAATATACCACAGTACTACACTATTTCCCCAACCAAAATCAACAATAACCTGCTTTGGGGGTATTTTTGCAAGGTACCCCCCTCTGGCTGCTGGACTACAGCCACTAAAACTCTGAATAAGTACATGCAATAAGATTCAATACTGCTGTGGTAAGACAACACACAATACTGCTGTGGTAAGACAACACACAATACTGTTGTGGTAAGACAACACACAATACTGATGTAGTCCAACAATAATGATATATAACCAATATGGAAAAAACAAAACAGACAACATTCCTTTAAAATAATGCTATCAGGTTAAAAACGGAAGATTCATTAAAGGGATATTCCTGAGTTTGCTGCAATTTTTTTAGACGTTATCGACTATCAAGAGACTTTTTAACGATTGTAATTACATATCAAATATATTTTTCTGCATAAAATATTAGTGGTTGTATATTAAACACGTTTCTGATCGTTGTAATAATTTGTACTAGGTTGAATTTCATTTTATTTCCTAAAAAAATAATTTTCGTAGGTACGAAATTATTTGAAGATAAAATCCAGTTTGGGCATCTTACAAATATTAAGTCGACCAGAAACACATTGAATATACAGACACTGATATTCTAAACAACAAAATATATTTAATATAAATTTAATCTTAGAAATATTTTATTATTCGCAAACATCTTACAATGCAGCAAACTCAGGAATGTCTCTTTAACATTATATAAGAATAGTAAAATACTGAAGACCTCAAGTCAGGTTAGAGTCTAGAGATCACCGCTTGCACAATTTGTGCGTGCACCAGTGGTCAACATCTGTGATCAAAACTTGATAACATAACACCAGCAAAAACTGATCATACAGTTTACTGGCCCTTAATATTGCTGAGTTTACAATTTCAATACACAATATGTCCTTTATCACTGTGCTGAGATGAGCAATGACACTATCATGGAACAAATTGCCGAAGGCCTCAAGTCAAGTCAGAGTGGTAATGTATTATAAGAGATAAAAAATTTATCAACTGTGCCCCATTATGAAATTCATAATGGACTGTCAACGTGATAAAATATATTATGTGCTGTGGTTTTGATTTGTTTTTAAGTATGTAAAGCAAACATACTGAATACAAAGGTATTGGTGAACATGACAATAGGTGCAAAACCTTAATAATTCAAATCCTTATATATATATACACATATATTCCAACCGATTGTATAACCAATTTATAACCGATGATATTCCAATTCAAGCCTTTGAAAATTACAAGAATGATTGTTTCATTTGCATGTTGCTAACCCAAGTTAAATTTTACATAATTCATTTGTAATTCCTGCGATACATTTAAACACCATTTACATAGTAATAGCAGTTACACACACAAAAAATGGGTTAACTGAATTTGTCTTTAAATAACCTATAAATGGTTTATGCAAATTTACAATTCTGAGAGGCCTGCAGCTAATTTTGAACACTAATTTCAAGACATAATTTCAATATGTAATAGGTTCTACATCACCCATGATTGCGACGCTGGCTCAAATTTAGCACTGACACAGCACAAATCATCATCTTCAAAACCTTTAACCTGTCCGAACACGGGCCTAATTCACTAAACTCTCGCAACTTTGTGATCTCGCAGTGCAATGCTAAAAGACTTGCAAAGAGGATGCTTTGTTGTCTAGCAGAGCCTAAGAGACCTTTGTGAATTAGGCCCCTGGTCTGTGGTTTGTTTCGGCATCTAGCTCAATCAGTATAGCACTTGATTCAGGTGCTTTGGTCGAAGGATCGAACCTCCTCGGTGAACCCATTCTCTGATTAGGGTTTTTTATCTCTATTAAAAGTATCCCACAACTGGTATTTCAAAGGTCATGGTATGTGTTGTCCTGTCTGTGGGAAAGTGCATTCTTTGCTGCTAATGGAAACATTTAGCAGATTTCCTCTGAAGACTACAAATGTTTGACATCCAACAGCCGATGATTTATTAATCAATGTGGTCTAGTGGTGTCATTAAACAAAACAAACAGTATCTTTTAAATTCAAAAGCCCTTCTCTATTTCAAGATATAATGGTACTTTCAATATGCAATAGGTTCTACATTACTAGTGATCGCGGGCTCAAATTCAGCACTGACAGAGAACAAATCATCATCCTCAAAGCCTTTAACAGGTAAGAACATGGTCTGTGGTTTGTTGGGACTCTCAACAGCCCTCCTCTTCTGTATCCTCTTGTTTGCAACACTCCTGTGCTGACCTCCAGTGTACACAGGTGGTGCACTGTGAACCTTGCTCAGTGAGAACTCACTGTCAACACTGATGTCTGAATCGGAGTCCGACAGAAGTTGGGGAAATCCATTCTTTTCCTTCTTATCATCATCAAATCTTGCTGCATTTGACTGAGATTTGCTCATTCCAAATTTCTTTTTTCTTTCATCTTTTCTATCACTCGTTTTGTCTCCCTCATTTAGTTCATTACTGGGCTGCCACATTTTTCTTTCACCTTTTCTATCATCATTTTTATCTCCCTCATTCTGTTCATTACTGGACTGCCATCTGCCTGCCGGTCTCTCCAAGACTGGTCCTGAGTTAGAATAATCCTTGTGGCAGTAAGAAGACAGGTCGTATGGTTTACTAGACACCAGTCTATCAACACCAACAGCTTTGCTGTCAGCTGTGAAACTCGAGCAGCTTTCTGTGGCAGACGTCTGCCCGTCTGCTCCAGCAATGAGAGAAGCTTGCGTCTGCTCCAGTCTCTCGATGATTCTGTCCTTCTCTTTGATCCTCCTCTCCAGTCTGTCTATCTCGTCACTCTGCTCGGAGACCTGCCCCGACAGCTCAACGATCAGATCCATCCTTTGGTGGCCATCGTTTTGTGCTGCTCCTTCCTTTTCAAATGTGTGTAGTTTTTCTGGAAAAGACCATGTGAGTGTTGTTAGATTGAAAAAAAACCCTAGGCATTCTGAAAGTGATGCTAAAGCAATACATGCCCCGTCCGAACGAGGCTCTACAAATGTTTATATCTTCTAAGTTTAAGGGCCATAACTCTGTCAAAAATGGGTAAATCCCCATAACAGTCAAACTTGATCTGTAACTGTACATGATAACCTATATACACAACAATTTCAGCTCAATATCTTGAGGTATTGCAATAAAACTACATCCTAAAACAATATATAGGATAGTTACACAGATGTTTAGATGGACAGATGGAAAGAAAGAAATGTTTTATTTAACGATGCACTCAACACATTTTATTTACGGTTATATGGCATCAGACATATGGTTAAGGACCACACAGAGTTTAAGAGGAAACCCGCTGTCGCCACTACATGGGCTACTCTTTCCGATTAGCAGCAAGGGATCTTTTATTTGCGCTTCCCACAGGCAGGATAGCACAAACCATGGCCTTTGTTGAACCAGTTATGGATCACTGGTCGGTCCAAGTGGTTTACACCTACCCATTGAGCCTTGCGGAGCACTCACTCAGGGTTTGGAGTCGGTATCTGGATTAAAAATCCCATGCCTCGACTGGGATCCAAACCCAGTACCTACCAGCCTGTAGACCGATGGCCTAACCACGACGCCACCGAGGCTGGTGAGATGGACAGATGGAGACAAAATCAGGTCAGACCAGTGGGGGATAAAAATATGAAATTCAAAATACGCAAATAATGAAATAAATATTAGCAGTTCACATGAATTTAAATTTGTGTAACTAACAAGTGCATATTCCAACACAGGGCTCACCCTGTCCATTGCCAAATTAGCCAATTGTTAATTTTTATACAAAGTGTAAGTCTAAAACAGGCTTTATAAATTCGGCCCAGTCTTTCGCTAATACATTTTTCTGAAATTAATCATTTTTAAGAAAATATTCCACACATTTCAACAGTGGCCAAAACAAGATTTGTTCCAGGGCGAGCCCTGTACACTAGAAATATGGTTCCCTGGTCCAGACTGGACTGTGTCATCCTTACGTTGGAGCTGCAGATTTTCCTCCATGAGTTTGTCCTGCTCTGATTTCAGCTCAAAGTGTCGTATCGACGATTCCTGTTTCGCCTCCGTCAGCTGAGCATTCAACTTCTTAATGCGAAGCTTATGCTTTAATTTCTGTCATACAAAAAAAGAAACAGTAAACCAAATATTAACTAAATTAAAATGAAGTTAGTGATAGAACAAACAGGGCACAGAGGTCAAACATTTCCATTTTATTTCATTTCAACTTATTTTCATGCTTATAGCCAATTAAGGTTCAAGCACGCTGTCCTGGCTACACACCTCAGCTATTTGGGCTGTCTGTCCAGGACAGTGGGTTAGTTGTTAGTTGTTAGTGGTTAGACAAATGTGTAAAACAGGCTCAAAGGGAGATAACTGTTACAGGTTGTTAAGATTCTAGTCTCTTAATTAACAGGGAGCAGAAAGCAAAATGAATTGTGTTAAAAATTAACAAAATGCTTCCTAATAATCAGTTTTACAAGCAGCCTTTTCTTTCCATCTTATTTTTGCCAGTATTCCAGATATATCGCAGAATTCCTAAGTTTGAAGAGTGATAATAAAAATCAGCATTTATCAATGTTTGTCTGAAGCCGTCCACATTATTATTCAAAACATTACATTATCTGGGATTTAACCAGGATTTGTAGACAGGATTTTGTGAGGCCACTCAATGATAAAATGCACCACTGTTAAACTAATTTATTAGAACATACATAATTAAATATAAATATTGGGAATTTAGAACATAGAAATTGGTCATTTTTAGTATCACTTTCTTTTAGGAAGAGGCCTATATTTGGACTCCCAGAATGCTTGGATAAATTCCTGATTACGAGTCTCATAAGGAGTCTAATTTTGAGACTAATTTCTCGAACTGCTTCTATTTATAACATTTACATCTATATTAAAATTTAACAAGTAATTTAAGGAAACTAAATTTTCTTATTGTAATACAAGTAAAAGATATTTTCACAGAAAATATACATATGTTATATAATATGGCAATTTGACTGCTAATGTACAGCTATTCCTCAATTAATTTCAATTTATTCTCAAAAATATTGCAGGCATCCGCTTTAGAATTTATATTCGTAGACATTGATGGTTTTTCTGTAACTGGGATTTTATGAATACGAAATTTTTAAAAAATTAAAAACGAAAAAAACTTTTAAAAAGCAAATATTGGTTCCCAATCCCCAAAATTAATTTTGAACCTTGTCATGTCAAGAGAATGAAAATAATGGTAGATAAAGCTCTGTGCTCATAAACTTTCAAGTCTAGAGTCAAACTTGAGCAAAGTTCAGGAACAGCTGCAGGATTTTTGTAGGGAAGGGATGCAACATCCAAAGATGACACCTACAGTATTCCAAAGTTCACCAACATGCATTATATAAACTGACGATCAAAAGAAAGTATACCAATTATTTTTATTATAAATAAACACAATACACGTTCATGGAAGGTTAGATAGGTTCCAGCTTTGTTCGTTATAATGCAATCAATGACGAATAGTTGCATATTGCTGCGTTTGGGCGATGCCGCACGTGCAAAATGAGTTTATTCATCAAATTTATACTGCACAAACATGATACTCATGCACATAAGGGTGTGAAAAAGGGTGCCATTGCTTAGAACATGCCTCAGTCAACAGTAAAACACCAGAGAACATGGCAAGGCTAACTGCTGAAGAAAGAGAGAGAGCTACTGGTATGGTGCAGTTGGGTGAGAGTTCTGCCCATGTGGCAAGAATCCTGAATTGCACAAAATTGATGATCACCAGGTTGATACAGTGTTACAGGGCGACTGGCAGGACTGCAGACAGACCATGAAGTGGAAGACCCCGCGTCACAACAGCCAACAAGGACCGCCATCTCCGCATCTTACACTTACGTAATAGATTTCTCACTATAACGTCATCTGCAGCGACTGACCTTGGACATGTCATCAGTCGTCACACTGTACGTCGTCGACTACGACAGCATGGTATCAGGGCCTATCGACCATTCAGAGGGATGACATTGACGAGGCAACATTGACGAGGCAACATTGACTTCAACGTTTACGTTGGGCACGTCAGTTTCAACGTTGGCAACATCGGAACTGGCAACGTGTACTCTTTTCTGAGAGCAGGCTCCAGTTATTCAGAGCTGATGGCAGGACTCGGATATACCGACGTGCAGGAGAGAGAACAGCTCCATGCTGTGTTCAGGAGACTGAACCGTTTGGTGGTGGATCTGTGATGGTTTGGGGCGGTATCTGTGGCCAACAGCGGACAGACCATATTGTCATTGACGGAAATATGTCCGACGTCGGGTCCATGCTTGCATACTTACACATGGTGGACATACACGCTATTGAAACATGTTCTTTGTGGTCAAATTCATTCACCTTCATTATGAGTGGTCCTTTATGAAATCGCACATTTCACCCCTAGTGCTGTTATGAACTGTGATATTATAATTTTATGGGTTTTATTGAGTATACTCGTGTTTATTTATCGCCAAATTATTATACTTTCAAAATATAACATTTGCATCAACTTGTGTTTTGTGTTGTTTTTAATATTTTGAAAAAATAATTGGTATACTTTCTTTGATCGTCAGTTTATATATACTGTTACCACCAAGTACTGACCAGTTGTGATATTTCTTTCTGCAAGTCCTGACACGTGAGTTCCAGCTGAGTGATCTGCTCATCTTTAGCTCGTATCGTGTCCTGATTGACCGTCGCAGAGTCTGCAACAGCGGTCAGCTCTCTAACAGTTTCCTCAAGACTTTCAATTCGATCCTCCAGGTCGAGTCGCCGACTCTCACTGTCTGCCAACTGGGGTGAAGAGAACACCGTTAGATATACATCTTATACCTCTAAATAAAGATCATGATATGAGTCTGTGGTGTGCTGATTTTACGAAACAAGTATCAGGATTCTCAGGGCTTCTAGAATTTTTATAAAATCCACTAGCCATGGGATCAGTGATTTAAAATTTTTACTAGAAACGATTAAAAATTCACTAGCCCTACTTTACTTTAAGTTAATACTATTTTACTAAATAATAGTAATAATCAGATATGTCACCTAAAGAGGGAAATAGAGATTAAAAACATTAACATTGGGGGTTTGGGGTGGAGCAGGATATTCAGATTTACAAAATAGACTTACATGTAACTGCAACATTTGATCTTTTTTTTTAACTAGCCGCCGGGCATGGCAATAGTAGTGGGAGCGGGGCTACCATAATCTAGAATCCCTGATTCTTGTATTGCCTGAGTGACAGCGAGGGTAATACATGAATCCTGACTCAAATTTTTATTGTTATTGTAATTTTTATATAACTAACAAGGACCGTCTCAAAAATGTTTCTAGAAGGAGACAACAAAATGATGTCTTATTTCACATACATTGTCTGAGCAAAACTGGGGAAGCAACGTCATGTTAACATTTTATCATGACCCTATTTAAAAAAAAAACATTAATGAAACTATAGCATTTGTTTTATTCTGGCCATAAGTATTTATATACTTGCTTAGAACTGAGATCCAGTAAGTAATATCTTTTTTATGTTGAACTGGTCACTGTTGCCAAACATTGGTAAATTCAATAAGTCATTTACAAGTAAGTTCATTCATTCATTCATTCATTCATTCATTCACTCACCAATCAAAATGTTTAATATATATATATATATATATATATATATATATATATATATATGATATATATGAAGAGTTTAGGCGCAAAACGTGATATATCCATTTTTCATTTTCAGTCAAAGTTATTTTTTTAATTGGCATATATCACGTTTTGATAAAAAAAAAAACGGGATTTACCCAATACAATTTCATAAGGATCAATCACGTTTTGCAGCAAATCAGCGGGCCTACGATTAGCCCTTACTAATACAATAATGGCTTTAACTAAAAACTAGAAAGAAAATGATTGATATCGCGTTTTGCGCCTGAACTCTTCATACATATATATATATATATATATATCGCGGAAAAAAGTTCCTGTGCACCTAATAATTGCATATATAATATAATTTACTTGAAATCTGATCATAAAAATTTCAGTAAATGAACATGTATACACTCCCTTCGATATTCTAGCGGTTTCCTGTTAATTGCACTAACTATTCATACTTTGTGATCACAAGTTGCATTACTAGTGTTCTTGTTCACGTGCTCCTGTTTGACATCATTTTTCTTATCATTGCACTCTAAAACTATTTTACTGATCACTCAGAAAAATATGTGTTTTGGTATCTAATCGTCAACAGTGTGATGCCACGCCTCCAAGAAAATTAACTTCTACAAACGATGGGTGTGATTGAGGTTAGAATGGCACAAACGTTGTTGCTAGTCATTTTGGTATCCATTGGTGTTCATCACAAAACTATGCAGTGTCTGCGGAGATGTTCTAAGCAGTTTTGGGATACTAGGGATCTTTCATGTTTATGGAGTCGACACGTAACGTCACATTAACAAATCATCAATATCAAGCAGGTACACATATGGAATCATTTGGAAATGACAAGTTTAACATCCCAATACATCCCTGAGTTAATTAAGGCCAATCAGTAGAAGAACTGTACGCAAGAGAGTAGGTGATCACAAAGTACAACCATGACAGTACATCAATATGTTGTTCTGTTACATCATTACTGACGGCGTACCAAGCATTGTGTAGACTGCACTTCAGGTGCAGAAGATAGGAGAGGATCGCTGTACTTTTAACAGATAAATAGTACATCTATGTAAAACACAATATTTGTACATTTTAAAAATATACGTCTCACTGAAATGTTAATGATGCACAGGAACTTTTTAACTTATTTTCTTTCTGGGGAAGGCCTCCTATACCCCCTGTTGACTGTGGTTCCATTCACTTCCATAGCACCATACCCAAAAATTTCTTTCTGGCAGAAACACTGTATGTGTATATATATATTTAGAGAATAACTAACGAGCTACGAGGAATTATGAATTATCTGTCCCGAGTGAATGAATGTTGTAAACCCGAGCCTTTGGCGAGGGTTTTACAACATTCATTCACGAGGGACAGATAATTCGTAACTCCTCGTAGCGAGTTGGTTATTCTCTTTATTACCCATTGTCAATTTTAACTGATTTTTAATGTAAAAATTCCTCTGCAGTCTACAACAAAGTCATCAGTCATTACGTCATATAATCTTACGCACATTACATGACGTAATGTAAGTGACGTCATAGCATAACGGCGTTCTTTTTACAGCCAAATGTTTACAGTACAAAATAATACGACTGTATTTGCATTTGAAAATAATTATTTTTATATATTACTAAAGCCGCTGCTTATGAAAATATACCATTTCATGTTTACGAAACAAGTGAGTCCATTTGTTTTTGTAAATCTTTGTATATCGTATAACGTATGTGTAATCTGACTCATGAATGGAAACATTATATGAATGAAAGTGAAGTTCCGGCCATGACAAGCAACCAACCAAACATTGTGATTTTTAAGCCAGCCAATCAGTGGCTGTATAAGCAATCTGCACACTGTGCAGAGATCGAAAAAATATTACCCCGTATATTTGAGCCCATATGGGTAATAAATATATATACTGACACACAATGAAAACGCAAAACAGATATTTTTCAATATTTTGTTGTCATTAATGAAAAATATATTTATTGGACTTAAAATAACAATTTATGAGAGGAAGCCATTGATTGGTACTTTTGTCTGGGTTTTAATCCTGGTTTTGTTCTTGTTACACATACAATAGCAGAAACACACAAAATGGTGTGAAATGCGTTCACTACATGCTCAATCATGCTGCATGCAATGCACGTGAAATGCCAGTATGTGGACACATAAAAGTCACGTAACGGTGTCATATTCCTCGTCACATTAAGAATGCCACGACTCAGAGAAGAACAAAGGGAGCGAGTGTTGGGCATGGTTCAAGGGGGGACTTCGCAAAGCCAAGTTGCTAGGACCTTCAGAGTCCATCCATCAACTATTGGACGACTTGTTGAACGTCATCAACAGACCGGGAGTGTCTGTGATTGACCTCGACCTGGTCAACATCCCATTACAACCCCATGCCAAGATCGGCAGATTCGACGACACCACCTCCGTGACCGGTTCAGAACTGCGACGATGACAGCAAGCAACACGATAGGATGTCATGGAAGGCATATCCATCCGATGGCGGTCATCCGTCGACTCAGACGGCTGAACTCAGATGCACACGCCCGTACAACGGTAACATCATGACACTGCGACATCGTGCTGTGATACTACAGTTTGCTCTCCAGAATGGTAATCATCAACCAGCCTTTTACCGGAGCATTGTTTTCTTAGATGAGTCCCATTTCTCGGTCTCCTTTGCCAATGAAAGAGCACGTTTGTACAGGAGACTCCATGAACGGTACGCTGACGAATGTGTGAGGGAACGTGATCGCTTTGGCGGCGGTTGTCTGATGGTATGGGGGGGCAATCAACTGTGATTTCAGGAGTGATCTCATCATTGTCCACGATGCCCTTACAGCCCAGCGTTATGTTAATGTTATTTTAAGACCAGCCACTTTTGTGCCGTCACTGAAGACCAGGAGGTCCCCTTCTGTTTCAACAAAACAATGCCCGTCCACATACTGCAAGAATTACCCAGGCATTCCTGCAACAAGCCGGTATCACCGTTATGAACTGGCCCGCCGTTTCACTGGATTTGAACCCAATTGAACACATGTGGGATGACTTAGGACGTTGTGTACGTCACCGCCAGCCACCACCGCGTAATGTCGCTGAGCTTGCACAGGCATTGCAGGAGTGGAGGAACATTCCTGTGGCTTATTTGAGATGTTTGTGCCAATCCTTTCCCCGTCGTCTTCACGCATGCTCATGGACCAATGGTGGACACACCAGATACTGACCTTGATATGGGGGGGGTTGAACTTTTCGATTACGAATGCAACTCGATTACTGATGATAACTGGCCATGTTTCCATGTGAATGTATCTCACAGGGTTCATACACTTCAAATGGTTTTATTTTCCAGGACTTTTAAGGGCTATTTTCGTTCATTTTCCAGGACTATTTTACCTTTTTCCAGGGGTCTGAATATATATGACTTAGAAAGAAGTTTTTGTTTAACGACACCCTAGCAGATTGCTTAGTCAGTGGCTGCTATGTCTCTAACATACAATACTTGTTACACACGGTCTACAGTAGTCACACCCCACTCTGGATATAACTTTTGGATGGTAAAGTTGTAAACTAAAACTGTTGAAATAAAATATTTTATTAACTACATTTGTTGTACATTGTACAAAATAGTGATATAAACATGTATCTAATACTCAAATAGAATACATATATATATATATATACACACACACACACACACACACACATATATATATGTGTGTGTGTGTGTGTATATATACACACAAACAAGTATGAAACAGCTTAGAACGTTTATAATTATTGGTGTGATCTAAACCAGTCTTGTCCACGCCTCCTTGTGTAAATTAGTTGTCAATTAAATACTTGCAGCTAAAGCTCAGCTGCTAAATCAAAGCGTGTTGCACGTGCGCCTTCTAAAATATACATCTCCTTTGTTTTGGCTTGGCTCAAGTAGATCGAATAAACATAGGCCACACCACCAAAAGAAACAAGTGTAACAATGTTATACACTGTTACGATTGTTGAAAGGAGACCTTTGCAAATCTCTATGGTGTTAAACTCATTCTTAATCTCACATTACATCCATGGGGTTTATTTAAAGATATGGGCTTCTTTCCGGTCAAATGATTAATCATGGTCACGGCTCGCCGCACAGGATTCAGACCCAAGCGGTGGGCCATTGTTAAAGCGATAGCTCACTTTGTGAGGCGTTAATTCCTACTTAATTATACACTGTTTAATTAACGTTTACGAGCTAAATGGATTTATTCAGTTACTCGAATTTGTCGGGATTTAACAGGTCCATAAAATTATTTACATGCAAGTAGTCAACTTATATGACGTCAGACGCGTGCTTGTTTTTCTAAAAATAAATTTTTTTTAGCCACCTGTCGTTAAACGTACACTTTCCGTTAGGCGTTTTCGCAGAAGTGATTTACACATCTACCCGTTTTTCTTTTTCTTTTTTTTAATGTCATACTGGTATATTTTTTATCCGGATTCCATGCTTGAAGAATTGTGTCACCATCTCATTTAAGATTATCTACTCGTGCTCTAACGAGCACCACTACGCCTATCTATAGACCAAATAAACCAACACAGTATTTCCTGCTCAACAACTGACCAATGGCAGTCAACCTCATTATAATCATCGATGCGTTTAGGTATTGTTTTTGTGGTGGGTTTTCTTTCTTTCTTTTGGGGGAGGGGTCAAATGCGATTATTTATGTATTTGTAACATCACTAAAAAAAAATTAGAAACAAAATTTCAAATTTCCAGGACTTTCCAGGAGGTAAACTGACTTTTCCAGGACATTTAAGAGCTTTCCAGGGTAAAAAAAAAAAATTAAGCACTTTCCAGGGTTTTCCAGGATGCGTGCGAACCCTGATCTCATGAATACCAGTCATTAATGTCATATTACATTATCCATCAATTCATTAATAGTTTGTCGTTATTTGCAATGAAAAGTTGTTTTTGCATTTTCATTGTGTGTCAGTATATATATGTGTGTGTGTGTGTGTGTGTGTATGTATGAAGCAAAAGTTTTATAACTGTAAAAAAAAATCATTGCAATAGGTTGTTGTTTAAATAAAATACTTACTAGTTTCTCCAACTGTTGAATACCTTCTAATTTTGGGGTTTTTGCTAACAAACTTGGTGAATTCTTTGCTTCTTTCTGCATTAAAAAAGGGAGACAATTTGCATTAAAAAATGTCACACAACATTTACAATATCGAGTCATGAGGCATTAGCTGGGATGGACAACCCCTGCAATTGCTCACAGCAATCGGCAATGCAGTGGAGATTGCCGTGGAGGTTTTAGTTCTCTACAGCACTTTTTTGCCTTGGACTATTCAGGGTTATTTTTTATCAATGACATGTTTTTGGCTGTGTACATTTTCTTAATTGCAGGGGTTGATGGAACAATATTTAACAAGGGAATACCACAAATTGAGATAAATGTAAAACAATTGAAAATTAATCCTGCATTAATTTACCTTTTCGTTGACTGAAAATATAGAATCACCTGGCTTTTCTTCAAGACTCTTTGATCTGCAGTAGAAATTAATATTCTCAATCAATAAAATAGTGACGACGACACTGTCAATTAAATTTCATCCAGTAATGCATTAAAAATTGACTTACCAGTACCCACCATTTTACAACCCATTTCCCCTCACTCCATCCATGCAATCATTCCCACAATCACCCATACACATCCCTTTTTTTTCTTTTCTTTTTGGGGTGGGTAGGGATTTTTTATTGTTCGTTGTTTTGTTTGGGTTTTTTTGTTGTTGGGGGTAGGGTTAGGTTTTTTGTTGTTGTTGGGTTTGTTTGGGGTTGGGTTTTTTTTATCTTGGTTTTTTTTTTTTTGGGGGGGGGGGGGGGGGGGCTGGCGCAGGGGTGGCTTTTTATTATTGGAGGATAGGGATTCAAGATATGTCTACATTATATTTTATGCTTTCCACCTGACTCTTTTCACCAGTGAAAGAGGGAAATCGAGTGGGTAGGCCAACACAGGTAGGTCAGGGTTTTGACTCTTCTCGTTAGTGAAGATACGGTTTGCCTCCCTTGGATTCTGTAAACAAAAATAATAAAAATGTTCGACGTAGTCGTAGGCCTATTCTGGGGATTGGCAACTCTGTAAATGATAGGCCTACAGCAAAAAAATATCAGTATAACCTGTCAGATTCCATGATCGAGTGTACTTGTGTACTGGAACCCGAACCCATAACTGCGAAGCCCGTTTATTGACTACGACGTTACTTCAAATGTTAAAAATGTTCAAATGGTTAGCCATTTTGTTGGCAATATAAACAATTGAAATCGAGGCTGAAATAATAGACTGATTCCGTAAAATTGCTACCAGCATCCGTCTTATTTTATCAAGACTCACGAAAATGGAAGTACTTGGAGAGAACATCGTCGAAGAATCTACGACACGCTTTCAGTCTCAACACGAACACATTGATGACGAAACAGAACTGTGCTCATACGTGTTAACAAGCTTTCCATTTATTCTTGAAAACATTTTTCGATGTCTTACTGCGAAAAGGCTCAATACCTGTTCAAGGTATCGCCACTGGCTTTGTAGTTTCTCACTTCCGGTATTTTGTGAATTTTATTCAATGCAAAATTTATTTTTGTAATAATTTATTGGACCAGTCAGTGACATATAAATTTTGTTTTGTTAGGAAACTCCGAAATAAAACAAATTAAAAGTTGTTGTATCAGATTTAAGAAAATATGTGTATGTTAGAGGCAGTACTGAACAACTCTTTGGCTTGCTTGAAATTTCAAAGCTGACCATTTCAGTCTTAACAGTAACTGGGAACTATAGCCCTGTTGTCACACATAAACAGAATAGGGCTAGAGAACACACAAGCCACTGCTAAAAAAAACCTCCACGACACTACAGACCCACTCCTAACATGTTCACAAACTTAAATTGTTTAACACGTATGTATTTACTTTAAATTTGGTACTGTAAGTGTAATTAATTGTGTTTGTTTTTTCAGAGTTTGTAAAGTGTGGCATGCCGCAGCAAAGAAGGTGAAACATTCTAGAAAAGCAGTTGTGTGGAATTATTTCAAAGAAGAAAATGACAAGAATGGTGTTAAGAACATTGTGTCGGATGTTAAACGTTTTATAAAGGTTTGTTTAATAAAACCAGGTAAAATTGAGAGTTAACATAACTGTGTAAACAAGAAGCAAACTTACTTGCTACGCTAACAGCACTTACAGGACAAGAAATACCTGTAGATATTAATAGATCCGAAGTGATTTTATTTTCATTTCATCCTGATCCTTTTTGATATAGAGTCAGCATTGTTACTGTCTACTTTTGTAGTGGGGGGGGGGGGGGGGGGGGGGGCTGTCTTGCCTTTTAACATAATGCTATATTTTTTTAATTCTACTAGTACTAAACTGATGTTGTATTTTGATACTTTCAGAATCTTCCAGTTGAACCCAAGTTTGTTCTTTTGTTTTGTTCGACCAATCTGTTCGATGAGCCAGTGAAAGTGCACCAGTCCAATGGGCGTCGCAGTCGAGCGGCGAAAAGAGAGCGGATTGACATTGTCGAATATCTGAACAGACAACTTCCTGAAGCATGTCAGCTGTGTGCAATATCAGCTGATGGAGTCATTGGTAAGATTTCTCAGTTAGGGCTGGACACGGTCCAGTGATAAGGGGTGGGACGTAGCCCAGTGGTAAAGCACTTATTTGATGCATGGTCGGTTTGAGATCGATCCCCGTCGGTGGGCCTATTGGGCTATTTCTCGTTCCAGCCAGTGCACCACGACTGGTATATCAAAGACTGTGGTATGTTCTATCCTGTGTGGGATGGTGTGTATAAAAGAGCCCTTGCTGCATTAGGAAAATTGTAGCGGGTTTCCTCTGATGACTACGTGTCAGATTGCCAAATGTTTCACATCCAATAGCCGATGATTGATTAATTAATGTGCTCCAGTGGTGTCATTAAACAAAAAACTATTTTTTTAGTCCAGTGGTAAAGCATTTGTCTGGTGCAAGATCCATCCCTGTTGATGGGCCCATTGGGCTACTTCTCATTCCAGCCAGTGCACCACGACTGGTATATCAAAGGCTATGGTATGTCCTATCCTGTCTGTGGGATGGTGCACATAAAAGATCACTGGCTGCTAACGAAAAAGTGTAGCATGTTTCTTGAGACTATATTTCAAAATTATCAAATGTTTGACACGCAATAGCCGATGATTAATAAATCAGTGTGCTCTAGTGGTGTCATTAAAGAAACCAAACTGTAACTGGTTTCTCAGTTATCGTGTTGACAAGTTCATTTGTGCAACTTATTTCAGATATGTATCTTGTGTGAAAGAATGTATGTAGTTTGTTTTTGTTTATGAAAGCATCAGTGAAGTTAATTAAAGGGAGATAATCTGCATGTCAGTTTACTTAATTTTGGTATATATTTTTTACTTGATATTTAACTAACATTTCTGGATTATTGTGTTATTAGGTTAACTCATGCAACAGGCTTCAAAAGGTTATCTCTTGTGAAAGAAATAGTTTGTATTTGTGTTGAAAAATAAAATATTAATTTCTCTTTACTAAAGTTAATCTTAAAGGGTGATAATCCATGTATGTAAATTTTATTCTTGCACAGTTTAAACTTTACCGGTATTATTGTATAGCACATGCCATAGACACTGCATGAAATAATACAATAATTAGCTAACTCTTTATTGTAAAGCATGTGTCGGGCTTTCTGCCAGAAAATTTGTAGGTACATGAAAAATTAAACCGATCATAACATTTTAGGGTGTGTAATTTTACCATTTGCCCCTTCTTGCAGAAACAGTGTGTGTTTAATGATTACTCAGTAGATATAGCCATCTTCTTATCTCCAACTGCCTCCTGCTTTAGAATGTAATGAACACCCAGATATGGACATGTATTATAATATTGGTTAGAAATAAGCCAATAAACCTTGTGCCTCTGAAAATAGCAAGAACGATTATGGGTTAGTGATTTGTCAGAGGGTGTAGTGGTCTTACACCTACCCACTGTATCGTTAAAACTTGCTCTGGGTGGGAGCCGGTACCAGGCTGCAAACCCAGTACCTACCAGCCTTATGTCTGATGGCTTAACTGCGATGCCACCAAGGCCGGTTCTAGCAGTAGCATTCATCATTCTTCTCATCATTTGAATGTATTTTTACTAAAGGGACATTCCTGAATTTGCTGAACTTTTAAAGATGTTATCGACTAACAAAGACTTTTTAACGATTGTAGTTACATATCAAATATATTTTTCTGCATAAAATATTAGTGGCTGTATATTAAACATGTTTCTTATCGTACTAATATTTGTACTAGGTTAAAAAATATTTTATTTCCAAAAACATAATTTTTTCATACATACTAAATTATTTGAAGACAAAATCCAGTTTGGGCTTCTTACAAATATTAAGATGACCAAAAACACATTGAATATACAGACACTGATATTGTATGTTTAATCGTAGAAATATTTTATTAGTCGGAAACATCTTACAATGCAGCAAACTCAGGAATGTCCCTTTAACCCATTTGTAATTTTTATTCTCATAGGTTTGAACGAGAAGCCTATACTGACACATTTTCCTCTGTTTCAATCATTGCAGGAACCAGCAGCAACTTAAAACAGACTGAAGAAATGGAAGGCGTGCTTGCGATGTCGTGCGTTTGTTTCGCGGAGATGAATCAAGTGGATATTACCCAAATGTACTTGGACAGTGACCAGGGCAATGTGTTAGCATGCTACTGGAATGACACAGCGAAGGAGAATGAATTTGATTTTTCTCTCATTCCAAGAGACCGGCTTCTGAAAATGATCACCTTTCTGTGTGACGAACCTTTCTGCTCGCAGGAACTGAGTTTTTCACTCTACAAAATGTACAATCATCCGTTGGTTGTGGGTGGCTTCGTCGACAATGTTGTGTGTCCTCCCGCCTGGAAAAACAATCACACGTAATTATTGTTTGAAAACCTTCACAGGTGTTTTTTAATAGTGTACATAGTATTTAAGTATAATTTATTGTTTAACCTAATCTTAAAGTCCAAATGAGCTATTTTGAGAGGTTGGCAGTGGGGAGGGGGTCTTAATCACCTTTTGTGATATTCATTAAATTTTTTATCTTTGATACATGTTAAATGTTGTGGGGGTTTTTTTAAGCTTTCTGGATATTTTAATAGTTAAAGTTTAATTTATTAATATTAATGTGTTCAAATATTTGTGCATATTTTGCTCAACAGGTTTGTATACATTAGTACATAAGGCCTAGTAAGTTGTATAACTTGTGCCTAATCCATTTGTTCTTTAAAAAGCAAGTTTTTCCAAATAAGTCTCAAACTAGCATCTTTCATGGGTTAATACAAGATCTGCACCAAGTGCGTTTTATTTTGTAAGGTACTTCCAGGGGCCTGCCCCTTTGTACGGTACTTCTAGGACTCATCCTGCCCATTGCCAAATTAGCCAAGTGCAATTTTTTTTCATACAAAGTGGCTATAACATTTAGTAGCTGGCTAACAAAATGTCTTTTAAATTATCCATTTTTTAATCATTTCCAAACAAATATCCTATATATCTGAAAATTGACTCAAACAAAAACAATTCTAGTGTGAACCCTGACTGCAATGCAGCATGAATAGTGGTTTCCCCCCGAAAACCCTCGACTAAAATAGTAAAGTACAGTAACTCTATCCACTGAGATAGCTGCTCGTCATTTGTCAATGTGGAGACGTAATTCAAATTGAAACTGTGACATCGCTCATTAACCTGTCAGTTTTCATGCCAGTGGATTTTGTGAAGGAAATGTTTACATAGTTAAACTTGCTCTATTTACAGGATGGACAGTCCATTTTTATGCTGCGTAGGATTTGGTGGAGAAAACCTGCAGGTCGCGTCGGTGATTCTTAAAGACGACGTCAAGAACAAAGATGAAGTGGCTAAAGTGATAAAAACTCTGAAAGACGTCGGCCTGCCCGAAGAAAACAGTCTCGCGTTCATGTTCGCGTGCATCGGTCGAGGCCAGAACCATTACCAGGAACCCGACGTTGAATCGAAAATATTTCACAAATACTTTCCTAAAACACCGTTGCTGGGTTTCTTCGGCAATGGGGAGGTTGGCTTCCAGTATCCGCTAAATCCAGTGCCGTCGTCGGATTTCGACAAGGCAGTCGTACAGAATCACTTCAAGACAAGCCAGACACACTACATGAACACACATCCACCCAAACTTTACCATGCTTACACCACAGTGTTTTCTCTGATGTCGTTTAGTTGATGTTTCATGCCGTGTGTGTGTGTTGGGGAGACAACTCCTCTTTGTGCTTCTGTATATTTTCTAAGCAGTGTAATTGCTTCTTTACGGATGAACATTTATATTCAGCTGGCAGTATGTAGTTTTGTAGCACAGTCTAAAATGAACTGAAGCATAATATTATGTAGAATAAACAAAAAAAAACAGCAATTGACATTGATTGCCAATGCTTAAAAAGTGACATACGAAGTGATTACAGTACAAAATCTGTACTTATACATCTCAACAATTTTGCTGGACAAAAAAAACAAAACTGCCTAAAGCTGAGTTTCTGTGTGTAATTGCTTTGATGTTCAAGGAGTTAAGAACATTTTCATAGAAAATATTTTGTTATGTTGACAAGCTTCAGCTGTTTGTGCAAATCTACTCACAACTTTTCTACAGGTGGAACAAAATGAAATCCAGAAGTAGATCTCTAATAATGTGCACAGTTGTACGATCGACCAAGCCTACCGCCCCAAACCAACCGAAGTGGTCCCATTTTGTTTCTAGTGTTACCCAGTGTTATCCAAAACTCAGGGCTAGCTCTGGCTCCACAGAACATTTCGCCAAATTATTTATTAAACTTCAAAAATTGCAGAAACCCTGTTATTTTAAACAAAATTTCAATTATTTCATGAAATTAATTCACCAAATTAAAATAAAATTCGCCATATGTTTTTGAAATTCGCAATTGGCGAATTTGGCGAATGCCAGAGCTAGCCCTGCAAAACTGGTATATACCAAATTTTCTTTTGAGCAAGATTTAGCCCCATCGGCAGAATGCTATTGCTCACTTGGAGTGCTTGGGTCATATGGTGGAACTTCCTCACTTAACCCATTAGGTCGTCCCTACCCCCACCCACCTCAACCAATGCCACACAACTGGTATATCAACGGCTATGGTATGTGCTGTCCTGTCCTGTCGGGGAATTTGTGCATATAAATGTTCCTTGTAGCAGGGTTTTTCTAAAGATTATGTATCAGAATTACCACCTGTTTTGTATCCAGTAGCTGATGATTAATTAGTCATGCTCTTCATGCTAGTCTGTGCACCACAGCTTGTATAACAAAGACCATGGTATGTGCTATCCTGTCTGTGGGATGGTGCATATACAAATCCCTTGCTGCTAATGGAAAAATGTAGCAGGTTTCCTCTCTAAGACTATATATTCATTAGTAGTACTCTTCATGCTAGTCAGTGCACCACAACTTGTATAACAAAGGCCATGGTATGTGCTATCCGGTCTGTGGAATGCTGCATATAAAACATCGCTTGCTACAATTGGAAAAATGTAGGAGGTTTCTTCTCTAAGACTATGTCAAAATTACCAAATGTTTCATGATGTGCTCTAGTGGTGTCATTAAACAAAAACTAACTAGTAGTAATTTTTATGTGGAATCAACAGGTTCAGGTTTGTTCACACAAATACCAAATGTTACAATTATACTGACGACACATGAAGAGGTATTTTAAACTACTGCAGTGTGTCCACGTCTCCTTTATTTCAAAGAATCTCCTTTATTTCATGATTCTGCTAGATCTCCTTTATTTCCTCCTTTTTGGGGAAAAAAAAAAGATTGTCTACATTTTTATTTGCTTATTTCCTCGCAATTGAGTGTGTAATTGACTTTTATACTTTCAAATTGAGCTCCTTCTGCAATAAAACACTGGTTTATAAGGGTGTATTGTCTGTTTTCCCATTCATGTCTATATTATAAGTGTATTCGACAAAGGACATTCCCCTCCCGCAGCCGCAAATAAAGCCTACAACTTTATCTATTTTCATTTCAAGTCTGCAGACACACTGTACTGAGGTAATGTTAAACAGACATGCAGGAAATTATGCAGAAGGGGGTCTAGACTAGTGAGGGAAGTTTCTAGGTTCGAGTCGCAATCTCCTGGAAAATGGATTTATAAAAAGGAAAAAAAATCTGCTTCGAATGATGGTTTCGACCCCCCCACCCCCCCGTATTGTCCATTAAATTTTTTCTGAAGGCATGCAAGATGTAGGTTTGTGTTTTCCAAATCATCACAAGCCTGTTCAGTTTGGTAAGTATTTATTAATACATGTACATAAGCTATAGACAATGGCTAGCTTATACAATGTATTATTATTGTGTTATTAAAATTTAAAAAATCATGCCCACTTTTCTTCCAAAAACTATCGATTCTTATATTACTGTGTATAAAAATAACAACAAATGTTTTTAAATAAATGTTTTATTGCAGCCATGGTTATAAATATCTGGTTCAAAATTATGTCATGATAACAACATCCTTTTATGAATTCTAATAAAAATAAAAACTGGTCCACAAAATTCCAGCTAATTGGCATGGCTTTTCTTTACCATTTCTGATCCTTGTGGGGTTTTTTTTACAACAATGCATTAGTACATTACACAAGTTATGAATAAAGAGTATTACATTTTAATTACATCATAAATGACAAAGTCGGACAACAAATAATTGACATACCTAGTTTATCACCAGGGGTGGTTTTGGGCTCATTGATATTGATTATTAAGAATGATTATACAGTCAAATTTCATTATATGGCCCTCTGTAATCCAAGAGATATCTCAATGGTTAAGAAACTAGTCTATGGCATAATTTTCATCAACAACTTTACAGCATTAAAAATGCATCAGAGGGTTCATTGAAAAGGAAGTAGATATCAAAGAATTGAACAATTAAGGCAGATTTTAAAATTTGTTAACCACTGGTTAAGCTAACTAACTTTCCAACAACCGGCCCTGGTTTCATTTTAACAACTTTCATATTCACCAGGGGCCTAATTTACTAAACTCTTGCAAATTTGCAATCTCGCAGTGCAGTGCTAAAAGACTTACAAAGAGGATGCTTTGTTGTCCAGCAGAGCCCAAGAGCGCTTTGTGAATTAGGCCCTGGATTGAAATCCATTTGAACTCTGTTAGTGATAAACAAACTTTGTACAAATGGCAGAGCACCGACTGATGGGAAATCTCCATAAAATGGGTAAACAATGCCACTGTCACAGTTAAAATATATACTGGTACATACAATCAACACACAAGAACTTAAAATATATGTTAACCCTGTAAATTCTCAGGTTATCACAGATGAAAAAGACCTTTGTCAAAAAAAAGAAAAGAAATATAAATAAAGAAAAGTATGGGTTATTGTGAATTTTGCATCAAAGAACAAGGATACAACCAGACCGTTCTGATTTTTGTCTTGCTAATTCCAAACTTGCTGCATATTTGGTGATGGGAGGGGGGGGGGGGGGGGGGGGGGGGGGGGAGATTCTGTAAATCTGTGTTACTTCTCACCTTAAATGAGTTGAATTATATATCTCAGAATTTTTAACAATTATTTTCCAAATGTCATATCCAGGTTTGTGTCTAGAATACCTAAATATTAACAAAACTAAAAAGTGAAATGTTTATTTACGCTAAACACCTCAACTTGCCCAAACAGATGTAAAGATGGACAGAGTAAGTAATTGAAAAAAAGTAGTTTGTTTTATTTAACGACGCCACTAGAGCACATTGATTTTTTATCTTATCATCGGCTATTGGACATCAAACATATGGTCATTCTGACACTGTTTTTAAGAGGAAACCCGCTGTCGCCACATAGGCTACTCTTTTACAACATGGAGTAAGGGATCTTTTATTTGCGCTTCCCACAGGCAGGATAGCACAAACCATGGCCTTTGTTGAACCAGTTATGGATCACTGGTCGGTGCAAGTGGTTTACACCTACATGTATCCAATGAGCCTTGTGGAGCACTCACTCAGGTTTTGGAGTCGTATCTGGATTAAAAATCCCATGCCTCGACTGGGATCCGAACCCAGTACCTACCAGCCTTAGACCGATGGCCTAACCAGGGAGTAAGTAATTAAATTGATCCCAATTTTGATTTAGTTTACCAGTTTTATGATGAAAAAAAGAAATGGCACATACTTTGTTCATGAAGTCAATATAAGTAATGACCATACTTCTTCTGTTAATAACATTAGTAAGATAATAGTAATTATTAAAATTTTCACATGCAAATCACGTGTGTGCTCTCAACAAATGCATTAAAAAAATACATAAATTAACTGATTGTCCAAACCTACCACAACCGCATCAGAGAAAGGTGAAGGCCACTGTTTGTAAACCTATATGACCCTAATCTTATCAAAACTGTATTATAACCGTGGTATAAGCACCACCTGACTCAAATCTACTAAAAATCTAATTGTTTGTTATAATAAGACCAAATAGTCGCTATAAGTAATCCACCATTAAATAATTAACAAACTATTTGGGCATTGTATAAAACTCCGATATATAACATAATTGTCTAACTGTATTCTGAATGATATCACTTGCAATAAAGACATTATTCCTGTTAAATTTCTTCTTTTTTTTTAAAAAGAAAAAAAAGGTTTGGGGCATTTTATTTTAAAAATCAAAGGACCACAAAACTTTTTTTTTGTAAATAAAAACAAATTCCCAGATAACCATACATATAATAAACCGTAAATAAACAGCAAATAAATAGACAATATTCCACAGAAACACACACACATACATTGTACACAGTGTTTGAAGTAAGCAGTTGGATTTCTTGAAATAAAGTATTCAACATGATTATGGCAGCAAAATAAAGCAATTATAAATTATATGGCACGAACAACACTCGCTAAACTGAATAAGAACCAACAAACAGTACACAAAGAAAAGTCCATCTTGGCCCCATGAAGCTAAATCACCTGTAAAACAATAACATGAAGATTAATACAACTAAATAGTAGTGTTCAAAAATCTTACTTTTACTGGAAATAAAATATAATACACATACTAGTATTTAAATCCATAATTTAACATAAACATATCACTGTAAACCGGGGAAAAAATTGTGTGCGTATTAATTTTGTGTCGTTCGCACCCAATCTCAAGTTGTGAAATTTATATGCACATATTATCTGCACCCACATTATTTTTTACAGATGTCAGCGGTCATTTGCAAAATTTAAACGTCGCGAACTTGCGCTAAGGTGCGTATTCGTGAAAAAACCTTGTTGCAATATTAATCCGGTTTACAGTATTCAGTTGTTCTGTCAGTAGTAGATGACAATTTGTAAAGACCACCTTATAATATCCATGTTTGTCAAGTTTAAGAGTTATCCAATGAGACATAATTATAGTTGTGTGAACTCAATATTGATCTCCAAATTTCCTGTATATATCAATTAAGTGTTGGTTCAGGACTTCGCCTGTCTAGCTTGTAACATTTTTTTTTATCACTGATACGATTTTCTTTGATGTACATGATTTTGAAGAGACAAGCACAACATTATACAACTTTGACAGACAAACTAGTAATAAACAGAAGCGTTAACTATATAAACATACTATATAAGCAGTTGAAATAACTTAAAAACAGAACACAGACTAATAAATGCATAAATGTTAAAACAAAGAAAAATATTTTACATGTGTCAAGATAAACAACTACATGCAAGTTACACTCAACGAGTGTCCGACTGAAAGCTAAACACAAACACACACAACAAATCTAAACCCATTACAAGTTAATCCTTATTGTGATCTACTGACCAACTTCTTTGGCAACATGTTAAAAGACATGAACATACAAGTTAGACTGACATGGCATTAGTTTAATGCAAAACATCCATGCAGCCATGAATCATATTTTTTGTAATTGTCATATTATAATATATCTCCATACACCTTTTCTTATACGATTTATTTCTTCTTCTTTTTTTAAACCTGATCATTATTATGTGATTATGATATAATGGCTCCGCTATTTAATTTTCAATCTTGTCGGTAGTAAATAATTCATTAATTAGTAAAATGTTAAATTTCTATTTCAAATGTTTAAATTAAAAAAAAAAACATCAGCAAATTCAAAATTGCCAAAATATCTCTATTAGTTTGTGAAGATAGCCCCCAAAGAATCATAGTACCAAGTTTCAGAACTATCCAATCAAAACTGTTAGAAGATTTTTTTTTTTTTTTTAATTTAATAAAAATTAAAAAATATCTGTATTCATTTGTGGCAAGTGCCCCAGAGAATCATTGTACCAAGTTTGAGAATAATTTAATCAAAACTGTAGACAATAAAGGAAACATTGATGGACAGACGCCAAACAAATCTGTATAGCAGATATAAAAATTAATTAATTAAAAAAGAAAAAAGAAGAAAAAAAGGACTTAAATTGTGACAAAACATGATCTGCCATTTTTAAATTTGAATGGTTTATGATGAATACATATCTTCATAAAGTTTAATGATTGTTTGGAGTAGGGTTTCTTTCTCTTTTTTTTGTATGTTTATTTTTTTAATGATAATTACATGTGTCCAATAAGAAACAGCTCTACTATCCCTATATACTGTAAGCTATTGTTTACATACATAAAGAGCACCTAGAACATATTAATTTGAAACATAGAACTCAACAAAAAACCACAACAAAGAAACAGACAAATATTATATACATGTATCATTATTGGCAACAATTAACTGTAACCTATATTACATATACATAGTACAAGTTTCAAAATACAATTCACTAGTGGAGATAAGACTTTGACTTCACTTTTCAAATGCACCAAAGGTTAAATGTCATAGGATCCAGTACAACTGTACAGTAATAGCAACTGTACAGCAATAGCAATACACACACAACCGTAATCTGATCATTTCAAAATCATCATAGGTAAAAGTATTCACATTACATACAAGTTACACGAACGACAAACATCTTGCATAGCTAGGGGTCTATTTCACATTAAATAACCAACAAAATATCATCCAATCTCAACTTTTAGTGTAATCAATGGTCAGCCAGTGGTCATGGTATCCAATCAACACTTACAGTGCCATAGCTAGGGGTGGGGTGGGGGGCAGTTGCATTAATATTTTAATCATGCTTCTTTTTAATTTACTAACCATTGATTATTATTTTTCTCATTTTATTGCGGAGGAAGGAGGGTGAGGGAATCAGTTTCCAAAATCCAAATCCAGAAAGCATTATAGAAACTTAGATAAAATTTTCTTCTTAACCGTTTAAGGAGTTTTAGACTCTTAACTTCTGTTGCCCCCACCCCCAAACAAAAAATCCTAGCTACGGCCCTGGGCGCCGTTCCACAAAGCGATCTTAGCCCTAAGATCACCTTAAGTGCATAGCTACGTGCTAAGATCGCTTCATGGAACGGGGCCCTGACAGATATCCACCAACATTGTATGAATGATTAGCAGTATGTACAACCCTACTTTGCATAGCTTTCCATCATAGTCCACACATTTGGACGAGATTACAAACAGGTGTATATATACACATCACAGCAAGAGAAGTGCTTCCTCAAAGCAGGTAGACAGGACAAGAAATAACATTTGTTTAATGACACCACAGCACATTTTAAACAATGGCTATTTGGTGTCTGACACATGCTTACCCTAGTTTGACATATGTTTACAATACTTCCAGAATGAGTGAGAAATAATGTTTGTTTAATTAACTCCTCAGCAGTTTAAACAATAGCTATCAGGGGCCTAATTCACAAAGCTCTCTTAGGCTCTGCTACACAACAAAGCATTCTCTTTGCAAGTCTTTTTGCACTGCACTGCGAGATCGCAAAGTTGCGAGAGTTTAGTGAATTAGGCCCCTGGTGTCTAACATGCTTACCCTAATTTGACATTTGTTTACAAGACTTACAGAATGAGTAAGAAATAATATTTGTTTAATGACACCTCAGCACATTTTAAACAATGGCTATCTGGTGTCTAACATATGCTTATGTCGACATTTGGTTACAGGAGTTGAATAGTTAAGTTTTGACACCAGATTTTCAGAGTGAGAGAATTTTTTTAGAGTTGTGTGAAAAGTTCTGTTACAGGATTTGAGAAGTGAGACATTTAGTTACAGGACATCCAGAATGAGTGAGAAATAATGTTTCTATAACGATACCTCAGCACATTTTAAACAATGGCTATCTGGCGTCTAACATATGCTTACTTCGAATGAGTGAGAAATAATGTTTCTATAACGATACCTCAGCACATTTTAAACAATGGCTATCTGGTGTCTAACATATGCTTACTTCGAATGAGTGAGAAGTCTTTTTAGAGGATTTCTAGAGTAAGAATAGAGTAAGAGTTTTGTCAATGGATTTCTAGAGTCAGAAGTTTTGTCTCGGGATTTAAAGACTGTAAGAAGTTCTCGATTTCAAGACTGTTACAAGCTATGTCAAAGGATTTTAAAACTGAGAAGTTCTGTCAAAAGGATTTCTAAGAGTTATTTTAAAAACTTACTAGCCAAGATTAAAAATTTATTAGCCCTACTTTACTTTAAGTTAATACAATTTTACTAAAATTTTAATAATAGTAATAATCGGAACCTAAAGAGAGAGATAGAGCAGGATAATCCTATTAACAAAATAGATTGAACTGCAACATTTGACCAAAAATAATTCACTAGCCGTCAGGCATGGCAATATTAGCTATTTACTAGTCCAACATTGAATATCACTAACCATGGGAGTGGGGCTACCATAATCTAGAAGCCCTACATTAAGCACTTAGGCATCGCTCCATTCAGTTGGCGTTCCTCTTTTCAAAGTGATGAATATATACATAATGAGTGTCTATAATAATATACAACTATCATAAAATAACTCATATAATTTTACAACTTACAAAATACTAACAATATCAGGCAGTGAATGAAAACTATACAGGTTTTAATTGCAGTATCTCATCAGTATGAAAGATACCTCAGACAGGGCTGTGGTATCAATTTAAAATTAAATTCTCAAATGATCTTCAAGATGCTGAAAACTAAACCAAGGCCCCATTTTACGAAGTGATCTTAGATTGCTTCGTAAAACAAAGCCTGGTTAAATAAGGTAATTTTTTCAGCATTTCAGGTCAAATTCAGATAATTTTATAAAAATTATTTGACACAAAAAAGGCTGAACTTATATACAAACATGACAAATCTCAAACCCTTGCTGACATGATCATAAGCTACAGCTGCAGTTTCCTTTCTGGGTGTTAATATTATTTTATTAAAACGAACACAAATATTGCCTTGGTAAAAGGTAAATGTTTTTACTAACAGTTATTGTCAACTACCTTCAAGTAAATATAACAATTCTTATATCACTACTTAAGGAAATATGTCCTGAAGACAGTGAAGTGTACCCATATTTTTCAGTAAAGAAATTCTGCAGCTATACGAATTAACCTCTATATTTCTTTTGCCTTTCTTTTAAGGAAACATTGACTTGTTTATGGCCTATCTATGTGCAACAGCAAAAATATGTTGAACAACACAAAGGGAATAGTAATTTTTAAAAAATAAACTTGGCTTATCTGTCTCAAATGCTTTAATAATAAAAATATTTCCAAAATAGCAGCATTAAATATACTGAAATCTAGTATACTACTAGCAAGAAATAAGAAAGATCAAAGACTAGCAATAAGCTATTGCAACAGCTTCCTGTGATTTAAAAAACATTTTGTGGGAAAAAAACTATCAGTGTTCTAGCCAGAAATTTGAAAGGGCAAGGCACTAGTTTAATTGTAGGGCATTTTTTAAAGTGAATGTTGTATTTTTAAAGGCAAATGCTGGATATCATCAAATATTTAACATTCAATAAAAATCATACATGTATGTATAGATATGAAGCACAAATTAATATTTTAATCATGCTTCTTTTTAATTTACTAACCATTGATTATTAATTTTTCTCATTTTATTGCGGAGGAAGGAGGGTGAGGGAATCAGTTTCCAAAATCAAATTTTTATTCTTAAATATGCATTATTGATGAAAACATACATTCATAGCCTTAGGTATAAAAAATGTACCAATGCACAAAATATCATTGATCAAAGCACATATATATGAATAATGCAAAGTTAAATAATGTGTTGATTTAATTCAGTTTTAAACATAAATAAGAATAAAGCCATGTTTCCATCAAAACCTCCAGCAGAGCCCCCTTCCATGAAATAATCGTAGCTAAGGTTAATTGTAGTGACTTACAGTGAGTCTTATGTCTGGCACATGCAAAATTTACAATTGTTCTGGACACAAAGCAACCTTACAGTAGTCATAAGTGCCTGTTTAACGATTAAAATCTTCTGTGTGAAAAAATTAATTACTTTTAATTAACTTGTTGGTTACCGACTATTCTGACCATCTCTTATGTACATGTATTAATCCGTATCAGACATCAACAAAGTAACTTTGCCAGTTGATTTGCAAAGCAATAAGTGCCAAACACATAAGACATGTCCTAAAATGGTTTTCATCAAACACCGAGTTTCATAAATGGTATTATGTGCATATTAGATCTATTTCAACAAAATATAAGTTTGTACCCTTCATAAAAAAACCCACCAAATCATCAGCTAACTGCCATTTGACACTTGTGTTAGAGGCTTATAACTGTCTCATACCAACTGTAAATTTTAACTGTAATTTACGACAATAAGCTACACCATGGGGTGAAAAGGGCTGGCGATTGTGGAAAAAAGTTAAGATTACAACAGTAGGTTATTTATGACGATAGTAGTGCTAAGATCATTTCGTGGAAGGAGGCCCAGGGCCTCATTCCATGAAGCTATCTTAGCCCTAAGATCACCTTAAGTGCATAACTACCTTATTTAGTTATGGCGATCTTAGCGCTGAGATCGCTTCATGGGACAGGGCCCAGGACCTCATTTTACGAAGCGTTCTTAGTGCTGAGATAATTTTATAAAATGGGGCCCTGGCCAGCAGATCAATGCAGAATAAAAACAATGTATGGAAACACAATCACAGACCATCTGCTACTTTGGTCTCATAAAATATGTCTTTAGTCTCTGCGTAGATCTGTGTCAGTCACAGATGTGTTACAGATTTTATGAAAACCAAGAATAACTGCCACCTTAAATACTAAGTTTATCTAAGTCAGTCATACATATATAGGTTAAAATATACCACATACATGAAAGAACAAATGGTACCTTAGTTTTATCTAAGTCAATGATACAGATACATGTGTATATGTTAAAACATAGCAAATACATGTATGAACAAATGATACCTTTGACATTCAGATATGTTATATTATATGGTCAATTGTAAATTCACATATGAATAATTCCATATTAAATACAGTCTAAAATTAGGATATATTAATTCAGTTTTAAATATAGGTTAAAATATACTATGTATTAACAAATGATACCTTAGAGATTCAGAAAGAGTATATTATTACATCAATTGTAAATACACATGAATAATTCCATATTAAAGTAAAGTCGTTTTTTTTATTTAACAATGCCACTAAAGCACACTGATTTTTGTATCTTATCATCAGCTATTGGACGTCAAACATATGGTCATTCTGACACTGTTTTTTAGAGGAAACCCGCTGTCGCCACATAGGCTACTATTTTCATGACAGGCAGCAAGGGATCTTTTATTTGCGCTTCCTACTGGCAGGACAGCACAAACCATGGCCTTTGCTGAACCAGTTATGGATCACTGGTCGCTGCAAGCGGTTTACACCTACCCATAGAGCCTTGTGGAGCACTCACTCAGGGTTTGGAGTCGGTATCTGATTAAAAATCATTTATTACACATTTAACTATTCTAGCAAAGCGTAAATACACATGTATCAGAAACAGTCAAAATTTATTTGGTGCGGAGTTGAAAGCAAAGATTGCTTTGCTTCTCAAAATTTTAAAGGGACATACCCTGGTTTTTAAACACCAAGGCATATTTTTTACTATTATAGCCAATTTTGGTAACTGAAATCATACTTTACTCAGATTTTATTGTTTAGATTATCCATTTGAATTGTTTTTGGTCATGCTGGTGTTTTTAGTATCACAAAATGCATTTCTCATATTTTGAAAAACACTCGTGTGTCTGAGAAGTAACAGTTATGGAGTAAAGTTTTAGTCTATTTTTAGAGGGTATTTCACCATTTCAAAGTCACAGACTCATGTTTCATTCAATTGTAACTTCATCCAAATGTATTTCAGGTTTGTAGATTAACTAAACTTAGTGTTAATTTTCACAGGTTGAAACTAGGGTCTATCCCTTTTAACTAATGGTAACGACAGCAACAGCAGCCACGGCTGCATGCGTGTCTGCCATTGTGTAAAGAAATGACAGACGTGTTTCCAAAACAAAGTCTCTCAAAACAAAGTATGTGTATCGTCAAATGTCTCGGAGCCTTTGTAGATGTATCATAGGCTTAAGTGTCCATTTTCACAGGTTGAAACTAGGGTATGCGACTAAGTTGGAAGCAAATGTTAGAAATTGAGACGCCTTTCAAGAAAAATAGTGTGGAAATTAGAGAATGTATTAGACTTGCTGTATGACCTTTTCAAACAGAAATTCTGAGACAAATGTAGATAAAAGCTTATGACAAAAATGAGTATGTGTGCTAAAAGGTAGGACTTTGGCGTATTTATATAGATGTAGAAATTAGTACAATGTCTAATCAAGTTAGTATGATGTCTATAGAAGTTAGTACAATGTCTACAGAGTATAAGCAGCTTCCAGAATGCTACAAATAGATCAAACATTCAGCTGTCAGCACCCAAGCTTGTTGAGCATTAAATTTATCATTGCAACAAACAGCTCTTATTTAACTACACAAGCTTGATGTGTACAAGAATTAAACAATCAGTTTTCAATTCAACTAACATGGTAGCCAATAATACAAAATATTAGATCCAATAGTCGGTTTTCATTTCACTAGACAAACTTCATGTGTACTACAGGGGCCTAGCTTGGGATTTTCAGGTGGTATGCAGACTTTTTCGGCAATGGAATAAAACGCTATTGGCTGTGCGTTTACATCATATATTTTAATTTTAAAAAAGAAATATTTGTAATCTTAGGTGGTACGCAGCTGCATACCTGCGTAAATGGAAGCTAGGCCCCTGCACTAGAATTAAACAATGGGGGCAGAATTTGCAAAGCATGTGTATGTCTTACACGCATGTAGCTATATACATTTACACGTACAATGCTTAACGACCAGTGTTTAACAAAAACAGGCTGCATAAATTTGGCCTTATGTTTTCAATTCAACTAACATGCTTACTAAGTATGAAAATATAGATTGAACTGTCGGTTTTCGATTCTCATTTTACTGGACAACCTGCCGAGTATTGGGATTACATTAAACAATCGACTTTTATTCAACTACACAAGCTCAGTGTGTACTAGAAGTAAACAGTCACCTTTCATTTCAGTTAGCCAGCTTACTGAGTAATTGAAATAGATCATAAAGTTAGTTTTCATCTTGCTGAACAAACCTTCTGAGTATTAGGTGCAAATTCCATTTGTCTGTAATCCGTATGTGAATATATATGTATACATCAACTGCAATGTATAATCTGTAGCAATCAGTTTCTATGCAAGTAGGTCGAGTAGATTCCATCTCCATATGCACATGCATTAATAATTATATACACATATATGCATACAGATTACTAACTTTTTTCCGCTTATTTTCATGCTTATATCCAATTAAGGTTCAAGCACGCTGTCCTGGGCACACACCTCAGCTATCTGGGCTGTCTGTCCAGGACAGTGGGTTAGTTGTTAGTTGGTTAGTGGTTAGTGAGAAAGAAGAGGATGTAGTGGCCTTACACCTACCCACTGAGCCCTTAAGAACTCGCTTTTGGGTGGGGGCCGGTACCGGGCTGAGAACCCTGTACCTACCAGTCTGTAGTCCGATGGAATTACTAACTAATGGAATTTGCGCTTTAAGATCACAACAAACATTCAGCTGTTATTTTTCTACCCGTTTGCCAAGCTGTATAAAAACACTGAAGAGTCGGTTTTCATGTCACTTAACAAACCTGCTGAGTATTAAATTACCGTCTTTGCCAGGAAAGGCAAACAATCACTCACACCCCATCACACTCACTTGTAAAGTTTGTGGCGAGTGGCAACTTCCTCATTTTGCAATTCATTTTTTACTGAACCATTCTTTGAAACTTCATGCGACTGTTCGTCTAGCACCATTTTAGGAATGTAATCTTCAGCTCACCTTGATTTTTTTTTGTTCGTGGCGATGACAGAGATTACATCAAACCATTAACATTATTTCTCTACATGAGCTAGCTTAGAACTAGGAGCAGTGGCTCGAGACATTGCTCTAAAGTCAAGTATATTAGATTCCAGTGAACAATCGGACTTTGAACAATTGAACTAGCTTAGAACTAGGAGCAGTGGGTCGAGGCACTGGTCTAATACCAAGTATATTAGATTCGTGAACAATCAGTTGTTATTGGACTACATGAGCTAGCTTAGAACTAGGAGCAGTGGGTCGGCACACTGGTCTAAAACCAAGTGTATTAGATTCGACTACAGGTGCTTGCTAAGTACTAGGAGTAGTAGGTGAGGACGCTGGTCTGGTTTCCACGGAGCAGCAGGATGGGTGGCATGTTCTTCGTAAGCGTGTCAAGCCAGGCCATGTAGAGTCCTGCAGAACAGGTCGATTTACGAGGCATCGGCAACGACCTGAAAGTACACAAAACAAAAAGATAATGAGCTGAATTTGAAAAAACCTGCTTTTGAATTCTACGCATGTAACTATAAGTATTTACAATGCTTAAACACTTGTTATAGAAAAAAATATCCAGGCCTCAGTTTTTCAAAACAGTCATTACCAATTGATGTACTGCAAAATAATTAGGGTTTTTTAAAGTTTTTGTTTTCACAAAATTTCTACAACTTGAAAGTTAAAATTTGTTTTGTTTTAACAACACCACTAGAGCACACTGCGCTCTACCAACTGAGCTAGATCCCACTCCCTGCATCCATAAAGAGTAAGGAGGGACGTAGCCCAGTGGTAAAGCGCAATCAGTTTAGGATCGATCCCCGTCGGTGGCCCCTTTGGGCTATTTCTCATTCCAGCCAGTGCTCCACAACTGGTATAACAAAGGCCATGGTATGTACTATCCTGTCTGTGGGATGGTGCATATAACAGATCCATTGCTGCTAATTAAAAAGAGTAACCCATGAAATGGCAACAGTAGGTTTCCTCTCTCTATATCTGTGTGGTCCTTAGCCATGTCTGATGCCATATAACTGTAAATAAAATGTGTTGAGTGTGTCGTTAAATAACACATTTCCTTCCTTCCATAAAGAGTAGTGAATTAATGAGAAACACATATAACTAGAAACCAAATTTAATCTACTGAAGTGACTGAGTATAGACTATACTTACATAACAACAAGAGATGCTTCAGATGATCGTTTCCTAAGTAGTTCACCAAGTCTTATCTGACGGTTTGTCTGAAAAACAAATACTTCACAGTAGAATAATAGTATTATAAACAGTCCTTCAAAACAATTAGGTAAAATATTAATGGTTTTCCTTCTAGCACTGTAAAAGGAAGACTGTCAATATTATTATCAACGAAATGGGAAAATATTTTAATGGGAAAATACAAATGAAATCAGCTAAGCTGACTCACTGGCAGATATTAAGCCATTCCATTGGCTGTTGGAATGTCCGGACCAATCTATTGTTATACGGATGGGAAAATGCCATTAGTTTAAGGTCAGGTTAAGTTGAAAAGAAAGTTAGCTTCAGTAGCGAAAAACTTGCCGACAGTCCATAATGTATGTTTAACTCTGTTAACCCAAACACTGCATCATCATTCAGACTGTATGGCAGTGATATGAATATGCTGGATCCAAAAAACCTATTTTTTTTTTTTACCATTTTACCCCCAAATGAATGATTCAGTCATATAAGCCCATAGGTTAAGTGCCAGTTTTTGGTAATGATGAATGGTAGATTGCTCAGTATTGAAATGAACTGTACATGTTTGATAATACAAGAGGGTTACAAGACAAGGCGGTATCGACACACGAATACAAGTGGCCATATTTCGACTCTATTAGACTTTCATATTACATAACAGTGTACATACTTTTTCTTTCAAGAGGCTCAATTCCTGCTGTGTCGTCTTCCAAGGATACATTTCCTTAGTTTCACCGTTTTTCTCATCAAGCACCCAGTCTTTCAGCAACATCTGGAAATCAGTTTGGCTGCAACCCAAAACCAAACCACATAGATGAAAGTTGGTTATGGAAAAAACATCCAGGAATTTTAATACTGGTGACCAGGTACAGAGACTGGCCTAGGGCTAGAGTTCTACTAAGGTCTAAAATGCACCCTATTTAGAATGTATGCAAAGCATCAGTCGAAACCACATCATGTTTTGGACAGAGAATACAAAAAATTAAAAATCTGGAAATCCAGATATTCATATCTGGATAATATACTGCTATTATTCAAATGAGCAAATTTTCCATTTCAAAACATGAATATAAGAACCATTAGAGAACATTGACTAATTACTCATCAACTATTTGATATCAAACATTTGTCAATTCTGACACGTCATCGGAGGAAACTCATTACATTTTTCCATTAGCAGCAAGGGATCTTTTATATGCACTTTCCCACAGACAGCAAAGCACATACCACGGCCTTTGACCAGTTATGGATCACTGGTCGGTGCAAATGGTTTACACCTACCCATTGAGCCTTGCGGAGCACTCACTCGGGGTTTGGAGTCGGTATCTGGATTAAAAATCCCATGCCTCGACTGGGATCTGAACCCAGTATCTACCAGCCTGTAGACCGATGGCCTAACCACTAAGCCAGTGAGGCTTTAATAAGTAGCAGTAGGGAGTGTTTTATAGGCACTTTCCCACAGACAGAATAGCACATACCATGGCTTTGATATACCAGTTGTGGAGCACTGGATGAAATATGAAAAGTCAACTGTTCCCAAACTTTTAAGAGATATGGTAAATTCTAATATTATGCACAGGTAAATGATAAGTCAAAGTTTTGGGGGGTTTACATCTCAAAATAAACAACACAAAACTGAAATCATCACCACATACAGGACTTAGAATTGAAAATTGGCATAAACTATTTATTTTGTTTTTGCGTAAGGCCCAAAAAAAAAATAGGTGTGTTTCCGATTGCATCCCCCAAAAAATTAGGGTAGGTAGGTAGGTTTTTTTTCTTCTTTTTTTCTTTAAATTGAATACCATCATAATAATAATAATAATAATTATTATTATTATTATTATTTACCATCATTATCATTATTGTTATTGTTGTTGTCATTGTTGTAGTAGTAGTAGTAGTAGTAGTAATGGTATGCACTGTTTGTGTATTTCCTTAAATTAATGGAACATTTGTATTAATTTCGTTGTTCTTAATTTAAATACTTTATGCAAACATTTGAGATGCATTAATAATAAGACCTGTTGATTTAAGTGAAGACGAGAATTAAGCTGAATTGATACGATTATATTTAATCGAAATAACCTGTACCAAGGCTATGTTCGTACATTCGGTTACTTCCGTGACCGACCAAGCTGTTCGGTGGTAGCTAATCAGGGGAAGGAACTCTATTACAAAAGCTTTTCCATAATTTCTCGATGTTTTTCGGAAGGGAATTACATATGCAAAATGTATCGTATAATAGTACGTAAACAAGGTGCAAGGAAGGAAATACTCTTGTTTGGTGATGTTGTCCTCTTTTATTTTTACTTCATTTTTTTTTTTTTTTTTTTTTTCAGTTTAAAGTGCTGTGCCAGACCATACACTAAAATTTCAAATTCCATAATCAAATGCTTTCTTAATTCATTGCAATAATATTTTACACCGATATGTAAATCAATAATTACGAAAATGCCCCATAAAAGTATTAAAACATCACTCCCGTAGAACACTGCCGGAAATGACCGAGTAAAATTCTCGGTAAAAACATTTGCCTGTAAATAGCCGTGACGTCACGAAGGGAACGCGCTTCACTGAAACCTACCACGAGATGACGTCCAGCGCAAGCGAAAGTGGGACCGACAGCGACTGCCAAGCTCATTGATCATGCGATTCTTCTTTCGATGATGAATAGTGTAGTAATGACGACTGGACTAATATTTGTGCAACACAACAAATAATGCCTTATCAGTTTGAACCTGGAACATCTTCCGACGAACCACCGGCCTGACAGATGACGATGAAAATGGTCGTGGAGACAGCTTACCACTAATTTACAACTTTTATTCTTGTTTTGTTCTTTAGCTTTTCGTGCGAATTATTTTGCTACACTGTATATTCTAATACTTGTGATGTAGTAGAAAAGACGATAAATAACTCTTGAATTCTACGAGTCAAGTAGACCCGATATCGGTAATTTCAAGAAATAAACAAAAACGACTTTTAGTCCGTCCCATCCCTCTATGAAGATGGGGGGTTTTGTGAATAATTACAGTTTAGTTTGACGTAAAAAAAAAAGTAAGTGTTTTGGAAATAACAAAACAATACTATTTTTTGTGTGCAGTTTGTTAAAACAGTCTGCTCAGAAATAAATAACTTATAGCACATTCCATAGTATGAAAAAAGGTTTTCTCTGTGGGAAGGTATAGTAAAATTAATTTAATGTATTTTCTTTTCTTTTTTTACAAAAAAAACCCCTACATTTTTGTAGGATGGGACGGACTAGGCTATAGATACTTACTTGTCTGTACTTTATTGTTTTAATGTTCTCGAACTGTAAAGAAAAATCGGATCTCGATGATTGCTTGAACCGTGCATGAGAAAACAAACTGACCGGAGTTGAAAGCATAACGCAATTTGGGACATTGACGATATGCACCCCAAGGTCGTTATGGTGTGGATGGCGTCGGCTTGTTGTCATTTGTTTTGTGTCGCAGAAAAATTGTTGGTACAGTATCTTTTTTTAAAAGTCATAACATATGGTATTCTCATATCTCGCTTAAGCCGACAAGCCAGTTCGGATGAATTGCAACTAAAGTGTCTGCTGTTGCAACGTCTCCGGCATTATCTTCCTGTCCAGTATTTCCACGTTGTTTTAATCAAATTCACACACAGCTTTCTCACAGCAACATTACTAGAAAATGCGTGAAGACTAAATTTATCAGTTTTTGTATTGCTACAGCCGCCACCAACACGCCGTTTAACCATAATAAAACACAAAAAAGCAATGAACAATGGCGCTGACTATCGAAAGGAGTTCCCTTCATGACGTCACGGATCAAATCTTACGGAAATTCCCGAAACGAATTCAGCTGGTTCTGTTTTTCAGGGGAATATTTTTAAATGGAAAATATACCGGTATATAATTTTTTAAAAAATTTTTTTATAATTTTCTAATCATATTAAATAATATCTTGATTGATATAGCTCAATACATCATACATCTGGAACAGCACTTTAAGAGAGAAAAAAATTAGGGTCGGGGGGGTAAAACTAGGGACGGTCGGTCGACCGGAAACACACCTATTTTTTTGTTTGGCCTAACCAGTCATGATCATGTAAATGATATCCTAAATGGACTAGACTACTGGATTAATTTTTGACAAAAACCACGTTGAGTGGGTACAAGTTTATAATTTTTACTCAGTATTATTTCTGTGGGTTTTTCATTTTTTATGATATTTTAGATAGTTAATATTGATTACTTATCGCGTTTACTTTCGGGCATTTGTGGCCAGCTGTCCAGTATTTATGTCCATTATTCCCAATAGCAGTGGTTTTCTGACCAGAATGGGTTTTTTAAAAACGAACTGAAAATGACTGCATTGTGCCGCCATTGTTGTCAAACGAAAATACTTGCCGAAAACCATTGAAAAACAAACAAAAGCTAGTATGCTGTCAAATAAACTGCTTCCTGTTTAAAAAAAAAAAAAATTCGGTATCATGTGCAAAACGGCAGGAAATATGAATTAGGGAATGCACTGTATACAGTGTACTATATGTCGACTGGCGTTATGTCGGGGGAGATATCTCGCCTGCAGTAGTCAGAATGTTAAAAATACCTTTCTTCTGTGGGAGATTTGGCTAAATCCACGATAACCATGTCTTTGTAGTCTATACGGAACTTAGACAGCAGAGTTGCCATTCTGAAAAACAACAAATCCATTCAAATTTGGATAAGAGCTATAATTTTTCTAAACAATTCACAATGATTTATACTATGAAGAAAAAAAAGGCACGGGTAAATATCTCAATAAGTTTGAAAAATAAATGAATATTCAACTTGGAATTTAATACTGAATGTGAGTTTTTCGCTGGGAATTTATATGGAAAACTAAACATGTCACATTTTGTGCAACAAATTAAAAAAAAACAATTGAATCAATACGCAAATTTATCTATTTCAAGAAATGAAACAAAATTTTATAGGCTTTTTTTCTTTTCTGAATACTTAAATTAACCTTTACACTCATCCATTTTCCCTATCATATTGAACTGGTCTGATCATCACAAAAGGCCACCATGGGCTGGGATCTTCAACAAAGTATCCAGGAAAATGCATGCAGGACAGAGGTCAGGTTACGGATGAAATGAAATCTTTTTAAAACTAAAACAAAATTAAAATACAATAAAATAAGTAAAACAACTCACTGTCTCTGTTCCCGGTCGAGTTCCACCTTTCTTCGTTGCCGCTGTAAACACACGCAACTTTGCAGCCTCTCCAGTGAGCCTTCGTTGTCAGAATATACGGAATTAGTAATGTCAGCCCTAGAAAGAAAGAATGTTTGTTTAATGACACCTCAGCACATTGTAAATTAAGACCTCATCAGTGTGCCTTCGTTGTCAGGATATACGGAATTAGCAACGTTAGCCCTAGAAAGGAAAGGAATGTTTTTGCAAGAATGTTATATTGGCTGAATCGAAGATTTGTCAACACAATTTTCTTAATCAATCTAACTCAAATTTGTGTACATATTTTTCTATTATTGACAATTTACTTTTAATACATAAATTCATTATAACTGTAACACATCTAGATATGTAAGACATCACTATTAAATTACCTCCATCATCAAAGAGCCACCACACATCTATTGTGCCTCTCTTCTGCTTCCTGGCGAACTTGTTCATCGACTTGATCACCTCTATGTTGATCTTATTCTTCGACTTCCCCGGCCCGTTCTGAATATGCACTTTGACCATGTGTTTCTCCGTGCTGACAATTGATGCGGCACTGGCCTCGGGCTTGTCAAGCACCAGCTCCGAGCTACCGGGCTTGTCAAGCACCAGCTCCGAGCTACCGGGCTTGTCAAGCACCAGCTCCGAGCTACCGGGCAAGGGGGGCGTGTCGTCCGGGGTGATCTCATCATCATCACTCAGTTCTGAATTGTCAATAAAGATGATTAAAGTTACAAACTTGTGGACATGTAAATCTGTGTAGAAAACCAATTTGTTGTATCAGTGTTAAAGATAAAGTACAAAGCATGTATAATTATAACGAGTGTCTGTGGGAGAATACCACTGTGACATTAAAAGTTAGTTTTTTTTAACGACACCACTAGAGCACATTGATTTATTAGTCATCGGTTACTGGATGTCAAATATTTGGTAATTCTGACAACCAGCCATCTGAGGAAACCTGCTACATTTTTCTCAATGCAGCAAGGGATTTTTTATATGCACTTTCAAATAGGCAGGATAACACATACCATCGGCTTTGTCCAGTTGTGGTACACTGGTTGGGACAAGAAAAAAACCCAATCAGTTGAATGGATCCACCTAGGTAGTTCGATCCTGCGACACAAACACCTCAAGCGAGCACTCAGCCAACTGAGCTAAATCCCACCAATGTTAAAGATAAAAGTACAAAGAATACCATCATGACATTAGTTTTTGTTTTGTTCAACAACACCACTAGAGAACAATGATTTATTAGTCATCGGCTATTGGATGTCAAATATTTGGTAATTCTGACATTAGTTTTTGTTTTGTTCAACAACACCACTAGAGAACAATGATTTATTAGTCATCGGCTATTGGATGTCAAATATTTGGTAATTCTGACATTAGTTTTTGTTTTGTTCAACAACACCACTAGAGAACAATGATTTATTAGTCATCGGCTATTGGATGTCAAATATTTGGTAATTCTGACACACAGTCAGAGGAAACCCGCTACATTTTTCCATTAGTAGCAAGGGATCTTTTATATGCACCATCCTACAGACAGAATAGCACATACCATGGCCTTTGATATATTAGTCATGGTGCACTAGCTGGAAAGAGAAATAACCCAATTGGCCCATTGATGGGGATCGATCCTAGATCGACTGTGCATCAAGTGAGCGCTTTACCACTGGGCTATGTCCCCCATCACCATCAAACATCCTTTGAACTCAGTCTTGTCTAGCAATATGAGCTTGAATTTTAGTGGTTTTGTCCTTCAGGCTGTGTGCCACTACAGGTAAAAATACAGAGCACAGAACATACTTAAAATCATGATTTTCTAAATTTGGCATAAATAAATTTGCTACTAGTCATTTTGATAAAAATTCATGGTTCTAAGACTTCCAAGTTCCTGGTTCTGAAGAAATATCTCTGGATTGCACCACGCATGACAACAATATTTAGTGTAACAATAACTGTAGGTTTAAGTTAATGCTTGGAAAGGCAAAACTCACCTCATTTCTTATAAACCATGTTCATCAAGAGAATATCAGTAAATTAAAATAATTGAAACAAGTTTTTGTAAAAACAAATTCCCATGTAATTGTTATAAGAATCCACTAGACTTCATAGGTAATTTTTTCCCAGAAACAAATAATTCAGCTGATCTCATCCATGCAAGACTGAAAAACAAGACAGGTAATACTAACGTCTATGCATTTAATTTTGCATGAACCCGACGGTACGAGATTAAAAACAAATTGTAGGTCCACGTGTCATATCATTAATTAGAAATACAATACATGTGAACTACTAATGATAGCTTAAGGTCATAACTGCATATGACATTCTGTAACTTCAGTTGACAATCATGTAAGGTCGTAGAGTGCCAATCGATGACGTCATTATGTGACGTCGAAGTATTACGCCCCACTTGGCGTCCTAGTGGGACATATCACTTTGATATGTACCACGATAATTTTAACTATATGGGTAATATAATATATCACATTCTGTTCAGGATATATTACAAATTGTATATATCTTGCATACACATAACAGTCTGTGTGTTTTGTAGTCCAACGTGGCATTCTAGTGGGACGTATCACTTTGATATGTACCACGATAATTTTAACTATATGGGTAATATAATATATCACATTCTGTTCAAGATATATTACAAATTGTACATATCTTGCAAACACGTAAAAGTCTGTGTTCCGTAGTGAAGTTGCGTGGCTATTCTTGGCAGTACAGTGGTTAAGCTATATGTGTCAGCTTCAAGTTTGGTTGTGCTAGATTCTCATCCTGGTACTGGCTCCAACACAGAATGAGTTTTGTGTGTATACCGTAACGATACTTGTGACTAATATGCTGTAGTAATACTCAGGGATGTGAGAGGGGTTGGAACAAAAAAGCTTACTTTCTTCCCAAGTCGAACAAAGGCTTCAAAAAAGCATATCTTGGATTGGACAAAACTGGCCAATCGCAGCGAAGCTGACGAAATCCAGCCAAGGGAATGTACTATGTGCAAATACTACTTGCAATTGTGTGATACTACGTTCGATCTAACTCTTGTATGCGGTGAGGCAGTCTCCATCAGCCAAAAGGTGCATCGGTGGGTTTTTTGGTGGGGGGTTTTAAAGACGAAATGGAAAAGCACATTTACATGTAGCTCTCACATTCCTGAGTACTGGAACAATAGTGAATACTAACCAATCTTTTGTCACTTAAAATAACAAAGATATTTTCAATACCATATTACAAAGCACCTTTCATTTAATTTTACTATTAGGTACTACTTGTTCTATCTTTCTCTACATGTACTCTATACACTATATTATATTTTCTGCTTCTCGTACTACAACATACAAGTTAACAACAATAATTATAAAGCTGTGTCATGCTTAAATAAAATTAAAGAAAGTAAAACAAAAAATCACACAAAAAGGTTATCAATATTTAAAGGTTCAAACTGCATGCTGTAAATACATGATAATACAACAAAAAAACAATACAGACATGCAGTCCAAAAATAATTTTGTGTTTATCACATCCGAGACAAAAATAAAATAATCAATACAAGTCCAAGATTGAAAAATGCAGAAAGTAAAAACCGACAAATGAAAATAATAACTAAAAATCAATGTACAGTGGATGCATCCAACAGGGAAACATGTGCAACTGACTGGCTTCATTGACAATAAATTTTGATAGTTGACAACTAACAAGTTCAAGTTTTTTTGTTGGGCTTTTTTGTTTTCTTAAAGGGGGAGGGGTGTCATCTTTTTCTTTTATTAAATACATTACACAGTACTATCCTGTATAAAATATTTTAATTAATCCATTAAAGAAATGAAAGTAATTTTCGAAATCGGCATTCTTCATTAGTCTAGGCTGTTCTAAAAAAAACATAATTATTACTTTGTGCCAGATCGAAAAAAAGGCCTCTAGCTTCCCTACCCCCAAAAGATGAACTGTTTTAAGTTGGACAGTAACTATAATAATAGTAAATCAGGCTGCAAATTTAACACGATTCAGTGCTTTCACAAATCCCAGATTTTGGGTCCGAAACGTAAGATGAGCTGGAATCCCAGAATATCTATATAAAATCGTGTTTATGATTTTGATGGAATATTGAAAACAAAATCCCCAAATTCTACGCCTGATAAAGATCTGATAGTCATGGACCTTTTTATAAACTGTTTATTATATAATCTCATTATATCAAACAATAGTTTTATAAGGACATCAGTGCATCTACATCTAGTTAATCACAAATACATGGGGCAGGACGTAGTCCAGTGGTAGAGCGCTCGCTTGATGCGCGGTCGGTCTGGCATCGATCCCCGTCGGTGGGCCCATTGGGCTATTTCTCGTTCCAGCGAGTGTGCCACGACTGGCATATCAAAGGCCATGGTATGTAAAAATAACCGTAAATAAAATGTGTTGAGTGTGTCGTTAAATAAAACGTTTCCTTCCTTCCTTCCGAAATACATGTTGCACATGGATCCAGTTTGGATGTAGACCAATGTACCAATAACAGATGTGCATGAGAATGCAATACAAAAACCGTGGCAATGAGAATTTTAAAAACAGGAAGACAACAACATAGATGTTAAAAAGATTATCAGAAATTTAAAAAGAGTCATTCAGGTCTTTTATCATTTGGATCATAAAAACTATATGATGCGGGTGAATGATCAGAACATAAATATCTAAATATTAAATGATTAAATAGGGGTCACACCGGGAGTTCGACTACCCCTAATTATTTTAGGCTAGGTAAGGTCCTGTTTGATACAATGATGAAGTGGTTATCAAAAATTATATTTGTGCAGGTAGCCAACACTAAATTACAACAGAACGAAGTTTGTATAGGTACACTATTTAAATTACAATAGAATGTTGTTGTACAGGTACACTATTTAAATTACAATAGAATAGGTACATTATTATGTTGTTCTACAGGAGGACTATTTAAATTTAAACAGAATATTGTTTGTACAGGTACACAGAATTAAAACATTGCAGTTTTGTAAAGGAAGACTATTTAAATTAAAACAGAAATGTTGTTGTACAGGTACACTATTTAAATTAAAACAGAATGTTGTTTGTACAGGTACACTAAGTTAAATTAAAACATAATACTTTTTTTATAGGTACACTAGAAAAATTGCTGACTTGCAAAAATACAAAGCTACATGTACAGTGTTATTCTGTGAGAACACAATTTGAAAACTTTGTGAAATTATAAACATACATTACTGTGTTCAGTATTCAGTAGTGTCACAAGGGGCCATTCAAATATTACGTAACATTTAAGGGGGTGGGGGGTGTAAGTCCAAGCATAAGTGTCGTTACAAGGGGTGGGGGTGTATTGAACAGTGTTACGTAACACAATTTTGTTTTCTCTTAAACGTGCCATGCCATGACAACAATATATAATGTAGGTTTTTAGAGGTAAATGTAAACATTTTCTTTGTCAACCAAGACGGTGATCAATTAAAATGGCACAAGTTAAAACCTGCGTTTTTTTCATCGTACAGCAATACTTCACTTTAATGACGTCATCATAGTACACATGGGTATAAATAAACATTGTCACGTTGCTTTGTTTGCGTGTTGGGGGGGGGGGGGGGGGAGAGTATCTCTGAGTGTTACATAATATTTTTTGGGGGGTGTATGGTCTAGCATTATGGGACGTTACAAGGGAGTGGGTGTCTAATTTTTACAAAAATAGCATTACGTAATATTTGAACAGCCTCAAGCACCTGATTTCACTGGTTCCCATCCTGTCATATTTTTTAAAAATTAAATGCCATCATCTATCTAGTTCCATGTTACTGGCCACTCGCATCAACTGAATGAAGGACCATATCAAACTGTTATTTTGGGATTATATGGGCATATTTTTATTATAAATGACCGGTAAATTAATTAAATCAGCAGCAGTTATGTTACACTGCTTGGTGTTTGTAAATAATAACCAACAGTTCAAGATGTCAACAATAATAAAGCTATATGTTAGATCTTAACTACTCACAAGTTTTAATTATATAAGAGTTCTACATTAATTCACTGCACTCAAATGAGAAATCGAGCAGAATGTGTTAGCATGAAAAGTCCTAAATATTTCCAGCACTTTAATACACATTTTTCAGTCATTCATAATGGTATAATAGTTATTATATATTATGTATAATATTCAATGGGTTTTTGGTGGGGGTTTTTAAATTCACATTATATATGTATTTATACTTTTCATGACCTACAGTGGACATGCAGGTATAATAACAATACACTGAATATCTGAAATAATATTTGACATGTTACAAGTACTTTCTTTTTTTAAAAACAACATTTCAGTCACGCATGCACGTGCACACACACACCACACACGCACGCACGCGCACACACACATTTATTCCATTATTTAGTACATAAAATCAATAATCAGCTTTACATCAAAATCTTTTTCTTTCTTTTTTCTCTTTTTTTAGGGGGTGGTGGGGGAAGTTGGGGATGAAAACAATAAACTGAAGAGAAATATGAAACATAGTGCGACACGTTAGACTAACACCAGCTCCCTACTTGTCCACAGCTTACCTGGTAGCTTATGAGGGAAACTGAGAATTCGATCTAAAACATGAACGTCAGTTAGAGAGCACACAACATAAAAACATCACTGCCTTCATTCCGTTTTATCACTGAGGTTTTTTTTCAAATGCAGTACACAATACATAAATAAAAATGAAATAAAACTAGCAAACCAGAAGTAGTTTTTAAGGTTGATCATTACCAAAGAACTTCATTTTATCATTATATTTTTTTTCATATGCAGTACATAAAACATGAAATTTAAAAAAAAATTAAACTAGCAACTCTGAGTTTGTTTCTAAAGCTGATAATTATTGAAGCACAGCAATAGATAGCCCACTAATTTTTTCACTTACAGTACATGGCACCTTAATAAAACATCAATTAAGGTCAATGACAGACAAATGCTGCACAATAATTTTTGCTTCATAGGTAATAAATTTAACAAATCCAATGATAATGTTTGGATGTTATACAATGTTTTTCTTTATCTTTTTAAACTTGAAACTTAATATTTTTTGTACACTTCTGAAAAACAAAAACACACTGAGATATAAATGAGTTTTTACTGCTCAATATGAAATTGACAATTATTTTAACAGTGAGGAGCTAATCTATATGAATCATATCCCATAGCTCACATTATAGCCCTGTTATTAGTATAATAGTGGGCAGGGAAAATACTGATTTAATTAGGAGGCTTCCATCAGGCAGTATGTTCTGCTAGCATCATGCAGATTTTGGCCCAAAACACAACAAAAGAGTGTCTGGGTCTGGATCTGTTTTTTCATGCCAGCACAGTTATCTCACATTCTGTCACATTCAATTCAGTGCAGGTTTTTTTTAAAAACAGGTACCATCCTCACCAGACGTAGACCCAAATAAGGTGGGGGTTTTGGACCTAAAGTCTGTTCTTTGATTTATCATCTTTAGTGTCAGTAATCAAGATACACTGAATCACATATTCACAAGTTAACTTATTGGCAATAAAACAACCCACAGGTACTATGGCTTCTACATTAAAAAAAAAGAAGTTACTTAGAGTGCAAATATTTAGAGAATATATATATGTTAACCATGGTTTGTTGTTCAAATGGTCCTTATCAAAACATACTACAATAGCACATCTACAGGCTTCCCTAGGGTGTCTTTAATGCAGCCCTATTTATTGGGTTAGTTGTCAAATCACACAGTGAATTATCCAATATATTGGTCAAATGTGTTTACAGAAAGGAAGTAAATAAAAACAGAATATATGAAAATATATAGACAAACCATGCTATGTAAAATTAGATAAAATTGGAAAAAAATAAAATCACTTGCCAATAAAGTATAACAAGGCAATATACCTGCAATTCAAACTATCTTAATATTCAGAAGAGAAAATCTGAAACTCACACTTTGCATTAAATGTGCATCATGCCATACTATAGATATTATTATCAAACAACTTGCATTCAAAGTATGCAAATATACTGCAAGATACCAAGTGCTTATATTAAAGATAACATTATGTAAATTTAAACCTATAAATGGGGTGCCATAACCACGTTATGTTCCAACTTTTTCATGCTAAACCAAACTGGGCATCATTCACAACAATTTTACACGTTATATCTCATATTATTCCAGAACTATGCCCATTAATAATAGCTATTTTCATTACAAATAGAGTTATTATCATTAAGAATATAATTAACTTCATTAAAAATCTAATTATTTTTATTAACAAAACATCTAGTTTTATTCACAATGTAGTTATTTTTAACAATATATATATTTTTTATTATTAATGATATTTATTAACAGAAGCATGGACCAAACATAACATTTATTAGTAAAGTGATCAAAGAGAGATAACCCACCATCTTCTGTGTTGTAGTCGTTTAGAAGAGTCGTCTCCATGTCCAAGTCAAGACCGAATCCTTCCTGTAGCCTCAAGATGCCCACACCATACTTCATGTCAAATGCATCACTGTAACACAAATAGAGAATGGTACTTTAATAAATGACTCATTGTAACATATAAACAAAACTATTAGACATAAATTATCACTGAAACAGGATATGTCCAAAGTTTTAAAGTTTGTTTTGTTTAACAACACCACTAGAGAACATTGATTTATTAATCATCAGCTATTGAATGTCATTTTGACACAGTCATAAAGAGGAAATGTGCTACATTTTTCCATCAGTAGCAAGGGATCTTTTTTATGCACCATCCCACAGACAGGATAGCACATATCACGGCCTTTGATATACCAGTCGTGGTACACTGGCTGAAACGAAAAATGGCCCAATGGGCCCACCAATGGGAATCGAATAACCCATTTTGTTTTTGCATTAACCTTCATGACTGAGTAAATTATGTTTTAAATTTAACATAAAATTAGTTTTGTGCGAACAAAACAACTATTCTGGTAATTTTCAGAGGACTGCATTGAAAGCTAACTCTTTAAAAAAAAAAAAAAAACTTATGCACTGCATTAAAAATAAATGACCATTAAAGGAAACGAAACCATGCAAACACTGAGTAACAATAGAAATGTAGACAGTAACGAACTGTATAACGTTGAAGTAATCTACGACTTCCGTCGGTTGAACATTCCTCCAGTCGGATTTGAACCCCATGATCAGTGTGTTGGGCTGCATCTTCCCCAAACCCACAGTCTGCAAAATAGAGATTCTTTATTACAAACACAAACAAGCATTTTGAGAATATTGCTAAAGCAATACATGTCCCCTTCAGGGCTCAAGAAACTTTCATCTTTCCTAAGTTTAAGGGCCGTAACTCAGTCAAAATTGATTTGTAACAGTATACAATACAACAATGCACAAAATTTCTGCTCAATATCCTGAGAACATTGGGGAAGAAAAGTCCGGAAAACTATATGTGGGACAGATGGACAGATAGACAGACAGACCTACAGACAGATGGATGAACAGAAGGTCAGAGACAAAACCTATTGTCCCCTCTGGTTGGACTGGTGGGGGACTAATAATTAACATGTAAATTTATCAACATCTCAATGCAAAAATGTTATTTCTGGTTTCGAAGAAGTGAAAATGTTTAGGCACCATTTCCATTTGCTATGACCTTTCAAATTATTGTACACAACCAGAAAATGGGTTACGTAAAACTAGACTTGCACAAGATTTAGGAGAACAAAAATTGATTGTGCATACAATTTTCAGAGGCACGTATTACTTGAAAGATAAAGTTAGTTTTGTTTAACAGCACCACTAGAGCACATTGATTAATTAATAGTCTGCCGTTCGATGTCAGACAGTAATTACGACAGTAGTCATCAGAGAAAACCTGCTACTTTTTTCATTTTATAATTCACCATTGCACAGACAGGACATACCACAGCCTTTGATATATATATACCCAGTTGTGGTGTACTGGTTGCAATGAAACATATCCCAATGGGCCCACCAATGGCAATCAATACTAGACCAACCGCAAATCAGGCGAGAAGTTTACCACTGGGCTATATCCCACCCCACTACCACACGTAATGCTTATACCATATTATATTGTTCAATTAACAAAATATTAACTTTATTATCCACTTTAAGAGACAAGACAACACATACCAGTCACCCCAAAAGAAAGGAATGATCTGCAGCCAGTCATAATCAGGATGGAAATGTTTTATTTAACGACACACTCAACACATTTTATTGACGGTTATATGGTGTCGGACATATGGTTAAGGACCAACAGATACTGAGAGAGGAAACCCGCTGTCGTCACTTCATGAGCTATTCTTTTCGATTAGCAGCAAGGGATCTTTTATATGCACCATTCCACAGACAGTATAGCACATACCACTACCTTTGATATACCAGTCGTGGTGCACTGGCTGGAGCGAGAAATAGCCCAATGGGCCCACTGATGGGGATCAATCCCAGACCGACCACACATCAAGCAAACGATTTACCACTGGGATATGTCCCACCCATCATAATCAAGAAAACACAAAACCTCACCTGCATCAAATTCTGTGCTCCCAGCCTGAAATTTGGAGAAGTGATAGCGGCATAGAAAGCTCTGATCTTTTTCTTGTGCAGCCTAGCATATGCAGATTTGGTGTTGATTATCTTCCGCGAGTTTTCATTTGGTGGTCCCTGAATACAAAAAAAAAATCAAAATATATTTGTAAGCTTAGAAAAAATTACAAAAATATACTTGTAAACCTTTATCTATTTTTGATATATTTCACTGATTTAAGGAAGAAAGAAATCTCTGAAAAAAAGAGATAAAGTCAAAATGTTTTATTTCATGACAGTGCCCACTAAAAAGTTAAAAGTTTCTTTTATTTAATGACACCACTAGAACACATTGATTTATTAATCATCGGCTATTGGATGTCAAACATTTGGTAATTTTGACATATAGTCTTAAAGAGAGAAAACCTGCTACATTTTTCAATTAGTAGCAAGGGATCTTTTATATGCACAATCCCACTGATAGGATAGCACATACCATGGCCTTTGATATACCAGTTGTGGTGCTCTGGCTGGACCGATGACAGCACTAAAGCACATTGATTAATTTATGGCTACTGGATGTAAAAAAAAAAAAAAATTTAATTATCTTCAGAGGAAACCTGTTATATTTTTCCCATTAGCAGCAAGGGATCTTTTATGTGCACCTTCAGGTTTTTTGCCATAAAATATTTTGAGGGTATGAAATAAAAACAACCGAGTGCCCTAACAAAACATAAGTTTATACCATAACTGACTTGTACCACACCCTAAGTGACATTGCATGATGCTTAGTGAGAGATGGGGTTACAAAGTTATACAGATTTATTGCACACGTTTGTCAATGGTAACAAAACCTAAGCGTGGTACAATTAAGGTTAATGAAAGAAAGAAATGTTTTATTTAACACACTCAACACATTTTATTTACGGTTATATGGCGTTAAACATATGGTTAAGGACCACACAGATAATGAGAGAGAAAACCCGCTGTCGCCACTTCATGGGCTACTCTTTTCGATTACCAGCAAGGGATCTTTTATATACACCATCCCAGACAGGACAGTACATACCACGGCCTTTGTTACACCAGTTATGGAGCACTGGCTGGAACGAGAAATAGCCCAATGGGTCCACCGATGGGGATCGATCCTAGACCGACCGCTCATCAAGTGAATGCTTTACCACTGGGCTATGTCCCTCCCCTAATTAAGGTTAATAACTTACCACAATGATGTGTCCACACACCATCAAGCTGATTTTTTTGGTGATGTGAGACACAAAGTCCACTAGAGCAGGACGGTTATCTGGGTGTCCAGACAGCACTAGCACTTGGGGTCTGAAACAAGAACAAATCAGTTACTTTCTTTTATTTCTTCATCTTCAGTTTCACTGACCTGATTAACATTTCAATTTGATTTTTAAAAAATCTTTTATTCTTTATCTAAATTAACACAGTTCAGAGTATAATCACGTTTGAGCTGCTATTTTTCAAATTACAAACTTCAGCCCTCTAAGTTTGCGACAGCAATCAGCAGTGACACCACAAAAAACTGTTGCAAAATTTATGTGTAGGCATTTTTATCATTAGCAGGTATTTCCGTTGTTATTATGTGTACTAAATATAATCTGAATTTTGAGGGCTGTAACTTCATATGTCAAAACCATAAACCCATTTTTATTCCTTCACATTTCATAAAACCTAAATAATTACCACACTAAAACTAATGATTAAGAATTTAAGGCCAAATTAACAAAGACTGTTTGTTAACTGTATGTAGTTAACGCTTGTGACAAAAAAGGCTTTGTAAAGGCTTTGTAAAATTCTGCTGCTAGTTTTTAACTATTTGACTTAAGTTTAATTTAACTTGTAGGTTAACAGGATTTGATCAAAAATATGCTCAATATCTACTAATGTGTAATTATGAAGTTGTCTGCCTACCTGAAATTCTTGATATGATCTTCTACAGATATAAGTTTGAGTGTCGCTTGGAGGGCATTACGATAAACATGGGCTTGAGTGGACGAACCCCAATTAACATCTGAAAACAAAGCAATCAGTACAATTGTTTTATAGTTGAGGTTGTTTTCTTGCAATGCATTGGTTAACTTGTTTCTACAATGGATTATTTGATGAACACAAAACATATATCTAAGTCTAACACAATCTGAATCACAATTCCATACCAGTAATTATAATTCATCTGTACTGGTTTCTTCCTTTTTCTCATCTGTAGTGGGAAAACACTGATCTGGCTTTGTTTAAAGGATTTACACTAACCTGGCTTAGTGTAAGGACATAGTGACGTACACTAACCTGGCTTTGTGTAATGGACGTACACTAACCTGGCTTTGTGTAATGGACGTACACTAACCTGGCTTTGTGTAATGGACGTACACTAACCTGGCTTTGTGTAATGGATGTACACTAACCTGGCTTTGTGTAATGGACGTACACTAACCTGGCTTTGTGAAAGGACATAGTGATGTACACTAACCTGGCTTTGTGTAATGGACGTACACTAACCTGGCTTTGTGTAATGGACGTACACTAACCTGGCTTTGTGTAATGGACATACACTAACCTGGCTTTGTGTAATGGACGTACACTAACCTGGCTTTGTGTAATGGACGTACACTAACCTGGCTTTGTGTAATGGACGTACACTAACCTGGCTTTGTGAAAGGACATAGTGATGTACACTAACCTGGCTTTGTTTAAAGGATTTACACTAACCTGGCTTAGTGTAAGGACATAGTGACGTACACTAACCTGGCTTTGTGTAATGGACGTACACTAACCTGGCTTTGTGTAATGGACGTACACTAACCTGGCTTTGTGTAATGGACGTACACTAACCTGGCTTTGTGTAATGGACGTACACTAACCTGGCTTTGTGTAATGGACGTACACTAACCTGGCTTTGTGTAATGGACGTACACTAACCTGGCTTTGTGTAATGGACGTACACTAAACTGGCTTTGTGTAATGGACGTACACTAACCTGGCTTTGTGTAATGGACGTACACTAACCTGGCTTTGTGTAATGGATGTACACTAACCTGGCTTTGTGAAAGGACATAGTGATGTACACTAACCTGGCTTTGTTTAAAGGATTTACACTAACCTGGCTTAGTGTAAGGACATAGTGACGTACACTAACCTGGCTTTGTGTAATGGACGCACACTAACCTGGCTTTGTGTAATGGACGTACACTAACCTGGCTTTGTGAAAGGACATAGTGATGTACACTAATCTGGCTTTGTTTAAAGGATTTACACTAACCTGGCTTTGTTTAAAGGATTTACACTAACCTGGCTTAGTGTAAGGACATAGTGACGTACACTAACCTGGCTTTGTGTAATGGACGTATACTAACCTGGCTTTGTGTAATGGACGTACACTAACCTGGCTTTGTGTAATGGGTGTACACTAACCTGGCTTTGTGTAATGGACGTACACTAATCTGGCTTTGTGTGATGGACGTACACTAACCTGGCTTTGTGTAATGGACGTACACTAACCTGGCTTTGTGTAATGGACGTACACTAAGCTGGCTTTGTGTAATGGACGTACACTAACCTGGCTTTGTGTAATGGATGTACACTAACCTGGCTTTGTGTAATGGACGTACACTAACCTGGCTTTGTGAAAGGACATAGTGATGTACACTAACCTGGCTTTGTGTAATGGACGTACACTAACCTGGCTTTGTGTAATGGACGTACACTAACCTGGCTTTGTGTAATGGACATACACTAACCTGGCTTTGTGTAATGGACGTACACTAACCTGGCTTTGTGTAATGGACGTACACTAACCTGGCTTTGTGTAATGGACGTACACTAACCTGGCTTTGTGAAAGGACATAGTGATGTACACTAACCTGGCTTTGTTTAAAGGATTTACACTAACCTGGCTTAGTGTAAGGACATAGTGACGTACACTAACCTGGCTTTGTGTAATGGACGTACACTAACCTGGCTTTGTGTAATGGACGTACACTAACCTGGCTTTGTGTAATGGACGTACACTAACCTGGCTTTGTGTAATGGACGTACACTAACCTGGCTTTGTGTAATGGACGTACACTAACCTGGCTTTGTGTAATGGACATACACTAACCTGGCTTTGTGTAATGGACGTACACTAACCTGGCTTTGTGTAATGGACGTACACTAACCTGGCTTTGTGTAATGGACGTACACTAACCTGGCTTTGTGAAAGGACATAGTGATGTACACTAATCTGGCTTTGTTTAAAGGATTTACACTAACCTGGCTTTGTTTAAAGGATTTACACTAACCTGGCTTAGTGTAAGGACATAGTGACGTACACTAACCTGGCTTTGTGTAATGGACGTATACTAACCTGGCTTTGTGTAATGGACGTACACTAACCTGGCTTTGTGTAATGGGTGTACACTAACCTGGCTTTGTGTAATGGACGTACACTAATCTGGCTTTGTGTGATGGACGTACACTAACCTGGCTTTGTGTAATGGACGTACACTAACCTGGCTTTGTGTAATGGACGTACACTAACCTGGCTTTGTGTAATGGACGTACACTAACCTGGCTTTGGGAAAGGACATAGTGATGTACACTAACCTGGCTTTGTGTAATAGACGTACACTAACCTGGCTTTGTGTAATGGACGTACACTAACCTGACTTTGTGCAATGGACATACACGAACTTGGCTTTGTGTAAAGGATGTACACGAATCTGGTTTTATGTAAAAGGGACACTAACCTGGCTTTGTGTAATGGACATACACAAACAAGGCACTGACGATGCCCAGTGTGATGAGAGCTGTCCACCAGTTTATCACAAACATCACCATGAGGCAGATCAGTGCTCCAATCAAACTTATCCACATGTTGTAAAAACGGAATGCAGGTCTCCAGCCTGAATGAAAGCAAAAAAACTATTTAAATTAAATTTCTATGTAGTTGGCCGAGTATCTAAAGTAGGCGATACCAGGCGTTGGCCCATATTTTGAAAGCTAACTTGGTGCTACGATAGCGTAAAAGCGCCGTAGGCTATGGCAAGTGTCGTAGCACTAAGATAGCTTTGAAAATCTCTAACCTGGTGCTTATAAAACTTTAGTTTAGAAGGAAGGAAATGTTTTATTTAACGACGCACACTCAACACATTTTATTTACGGTTATATGGCGTCAGACATATGGTTAAGAACCACACAGATATTGAGAAAGGAAACCCGCTGCCTCCACTTCATGGGCTACTCTTTTCGATCAGCAGCAAGGGATCTTTTATATGCACCATCCCACAGATAGGATAATACATACCACAGCCTTTGTTACACCAGTTGTGGAGCACTGGCTGGAACAAGAAATAGCTCAATGGGTCCACCGACGGGGATCGATCCTAGACCGACCACACATCAAGCGAACGCTTTACCACTGGGCTATTAGAGTTTAAAATCAAGACTAATAGAGTCTGAGACTTTAACGTGATAGCACCGGCCTCGGTGGCGTCGTGGTCAAGGCTCAAACCAGGTGTAAACCACTTGCACCAACCAGTGATCCATAACTGGTTCAACAAAGGCCATGGTTTGTGCTATCCTGCCTGTGGGAAGCGCAAATAAAAGATCCCTTGTTGCTAATCGGAAAGAGTAGCCCATGTAGTGACGACAGCAGGTTTCCTCTCAAAATCTGTGTGGTCCTTAACCATGTGTCTGACGCTATATAACCGTAAATAAAATGTGTTGAGTGTGTCGTTAAATAAAACATTTCTTTCTTTTTTTTAACATCATAGCAATACCATACAAACTGTTTATGTGTGGTATCATTTGAGATTAGAGTCTAGATTCTAAAGCTTTATAAGCAAGACACATATAAAATATATAATTCTGGATTCTGGGGTGCAAGACAAATTGGTAGGTGATTATAAATTCAAAAATAAATTAGATGTGAAAAACTAAGTACTATTACCAGAAAGAAACCATGTTTAGACAAAATTACTAGCGTTGTAAGAGAACAAAGCACCTTAAAAATCAATGCAAATTATAATGTTTAGAAATTAATATTTAATTTTACCACATAAATCCATTTTACTACACATTTATCCAAAATTAACTTTAAAAACAGACCAAAGAAAAGCAAACAAATAAATGCTTTGTAAGTAAAAGATTAAAATAGCCATAAAGTAGATTCAATCAGTTTAAATAATGGTATATAGTTATTTAATGTCAGCCAATTTCATTTTTTATTTGACAATTTTCCAGCAGACATATCGTTATAGCTAATGAAAGGTGCTTGTTGATGTATTGTTTAAAACAAGAAGAGAAACCAAGTATTTACATACCTGGAGACCGGGCTAGGGAGGCATCGAAACAGGAATAGTTGATAAGTGTGTATGCCATTAAGAAGAAATTTGATATCACAGGCGCAATAGCATTTAGATCACCTAAAAATACGAACAAACATTTCATCAATATATGGTCACCTGAAAACAAAAATAAGTATCACAAACATTATAAAAATTACCCAACACAGCAAAATTCTGATTGGTTTTTAAATTATCAGAAACTGTCGTTAATAATATTTTTGAATATTTTCCTTGCCGAGTAGTAGTTAAGCATTAAGCATATTCAAAAGGCTGGTGGTAGCCCAGTTGTAGAGCACTTGGTTGAAGCACGGTCTGATCTAAGACTATACGTCAAAATTACCAAATGTTTCACATCCAACAGTCGATGATAAATAAAGTAATGTGCTCTAGTGGTGTCGTTAAACAAAACAAACTTTAAAGGTAGGGTCAACTCAAACAAGAGCCTTATGTGTTGGAAAGATGCATACCCGGACCACCAACATATACTGACACTTTAGCAAATGAAAAACGCGTAATTTTAGAGTTAATAAAAAACCATGATTATTCCTGCTAACTGGGGGCAGCCATTTTGTTTCGTTTTTGTGACGTCCGGTGGGTTGGCTTGGGGCGAAGTGACGTCAGCTCCTGACCATCCCCTATATATACAGTGTAAACAAAAGCAGTAATTTTCGACTAGGCGCTTCTCTTTGATCAACCTGACTTGTAAAACAGCATAAATGACGTAATACTATAATATACTATTTAACTAAATTTATTTCAAGTTGCATTAACGGAACAAAATGGCTTATAGTATTTTTCTCTGTTTAATAATCCAAAGGAAAAATGTACACTATTAGGCCTATTGATATGCTACGTTGGAGCAAAAACGACAACCCACGATACCCAAGTGATAATTTTCTTTTCTTTGGGACTACGTAATTGGTCAGTTCTGTGGTTTTAGATGGAAAAGTCTACTTAATCAATAGTTTTACAGAACTATTTACAGTAATAAACCATGTCCATTACAATTTTAGGGGCGACAGGTAATATTCCACAATACCGGTATGTATTTTTGTGTCTAGACAGCGTCAATTAATTGGCTCGTCTGGTTACCAATCAAATACACACCTGCCAATTAGGAATCACAGGTAGAAGCAACTAACAGCGTAGACCAATTAACTAAGAAAACACTCCGTGTATCATTTCAGTACATAGATTAATGCATGGGCAAAACATTGTTCATTGTTTTGTTGTGTAGCCACTTTGACAATGGTACTTTATTTTGTATTGAAAAATAATATATGTATATATTGATATACTTATTACTGGCTTACTGGGATGTGTATTATTACAGAACATTGCAATGCATGACTATTTATCATCCCGCAAAAACCAGGTAGATTGTGTTTCTCTAGTTCTAAGGCTCATTCCTGATGTTACGCGTTAAGTATTACATAACCACCAGCTCGCCAGAGGGCGTACTCATTGAGAAGGTACAAAATGGCTACACCCGTTATATATAATAGCCTTCACATTTAACCGTTTTATTAATTAACTATACGATTATACGTATTGATATTAAGCAATAATGTGCATTATATATCGTTGAATATGCATACCAGGCCAAATGCCTTAATTGTCCTCTCCTTTAAGCATGTTTAATTTCTGCTAAGAAAGACCGTGTGTGTGTGTGCTTACTTATTAAAACAAAGCTTAGTCAAATCACAAAGGCTAGAATGTAGGCAGGACGGGGGATATCTCCCAACGCATACCCTTTGGCAAAGATATAAGCATACGAAAGATCACGTGTGTGTGTGTGCTCTTACCTATTAAAACAAAGCCTAGTCCAATAACAAAGGCTAGAACATAGGCAGGACGGGGGTTATCTCCCAAACCATACCCTTTGGCAAAGATATGAACATACGGGAAGATTTTGTCTTTACACACAGCCTGAAATATGAAGAGAGAACAATGGACAAGTGATATTTATAGAACACAGGCAAACTCATGTTGAAATAGTCATTTATTAAAAATAGCCAAAAGCGAATTAAAATTTAATCTTGCAAATGTTCATGTATTTCAGCATTACACTGACAGAAAGCTATGTGAAAATAAAATAAATGCATTGCATTAACAAGCCTTAATTCTGTTGAAATATTTTGTTTGACTAATAGAAATTAGACTGCAAAATTAATATGGAAATAAAAAGGTTAAAATTAAAGCACAATACCATGCAATGAAACCATTTCAGGTTAATAGTGTTAGAAATATGTACATTCAGCTAGAAAGTTATAAAAAAACACAAAAAACACTCAAATAAAATATAATTTCTGCATTCCATTCTGATAAAAACAATCTGAAAAAGACTTTAATTAGATGAAAGAATGGAGAGAATATCACATGATCGGAAGAGGTGACCCTATACAATGGAAGATTTTGACCAATCAACTCTTGGGAATTTTGGACCAGTCCGTAGGATGGGGGGGGGGGGGGGTGTGTGTGTAGAGGGGGGGAGAATGCACTTATTTTACCAAGAGGCCTGGATAAGGATGAAACAAGATTACATCTTGATTAGATGGAATTACGAGAAATGTTGGCTTACTTGGAAGACTTTAGGTGCAGATACAAGACTTGCAAGAGCAGAGGATAATGTTGCAGAGAAAATGCCTGCCGTGATCAGAGGTCCAAATCCAGAAACCATTTCCATCACCTGAAATAAACAATCAGTAGTTATAGCAGAGCTGGAACTTAAAGGCATATTGTCAAAGACCACTAACCTATTAAATGGCCTAACAAAGTATTACCTGTTCAAAAATATATATTTGATTTGTGCCAAAATGTACTTCATTCAACCATCTACTTAACCACTATACTTCACCTGTTAATGATATTTCGTAAAAATAATTGAATTATGGCAATAGTCCATAATTCAAAAACTAATATTGCCAAGAGGGTTGACATGGACTTCACTCCAACATAGTTCAGTTAAGGTGTTGTGATAGGTAGATTTGGTTTCCACAAATTAATGCAATGTTTTTGTATTATCAATTTTTGGAGAAATAAGTTCCTTAAATCAGTGACAGTATGCCTTTAATGGCAATGACAACAAATGTCATAACTAAGATATAAATTGCCATAGACTGTGGCCTTTTTTATTCTTTGTGTTTTTTTTTCGCCCTATAATAATGTTGTCAGCATCACAGAGAGAAGCTATACCGTATACAGTATGTTTATTTACTGAATATGTTGTCTTGTAATAACTCGCTTAATGAAAAATCTAAATAAAAACATTAACTACGAGCGAGACACTACAATCAAAAGAAAGAAAGACACGTTTTAACAACGCATTCAACACATTTTATTTACTGTTATATAGCATCAGACATATTGGATCACACAGATGAGAGGAAACCTGCTGTCATCACTGCATGGGCTAATCTTTTTGATAGTCACTTATCAAAGGATCTTTCATTTCAATTTATTTTCGTGCTTATATCCAATTAAGGTTCAAGCATGCCATACTGGGCACACACCTCAGCTATCTGGGCTGCCTGTCCAGGACAGTGGGTTAGTTGTTAATTGATAATGGTTAGTTAGAGAGAAGAGGGTCTAGTGGCCTATTACCTATCCATTGAGTCGTTAAAATTTGCTCTGGGTGGGAGCCGGTACCGGGCTGTGAACCCTGTACCTACCAGCCTTATGTCCGATGGCTTAACCACGACGCCACAGAGACTGGTTGCCCACCAACAGAGATCGTTCCTAACCAACTACGCATCAGGCTTTACCACTGAGCTATGTCCCACCCACTAAAGTCAAGACACTATTACCTGGGTGTGAAATACTGCTGATACAAACATCGCATCACGTTATTTATAAAATAGACAAGACACTATTACCTGGGTGTGAAATACTGCTGATACAAACATCGCATCACGTTATTTATAAAATAGACAAGACACTATTACCTGGGTGTGAAATACTGCAGATACAAACATCGCATCACGTTATTTATAAAATAGACAACACACTATTACCTGGGTGTGAAATACTGCAGATACAAACATGGCATCACGTTATTTATAAAATAGACAAGACACTATTACCTGGGTGTGAAATACTGCAGATACAAACATCGCATCACGTTATTTATAAAATAGACAAGACACTATTACCTGGGTGTGAAATACTGCAGATACAAACATCGCATCACGTTATTTATAAAATAGACAAGCTAGGAATGGTTAAGGGGCCATCCATAATTTTCAGCGTACAAACCGTAAGTGGGGGAGGGGGGTGGGGGGTGGGGGGTTTAAGGAGCCAGCATACACTTTTTTTTTTAAATGAAAAATGTCGATCAACATTTTTCATTTGGGGATGTACACTTGGGGGGGGGGGTACTCTTTGTACATTTGTGAAAATGTTGAAAATTATGGACGGCCCCAAAGAACATTACCTGATAGTCGTTCATCAGGCCATACAAGCATACGCCATCTTTTGCATAGGAACAGTTTCTGAACACACTCTCCGGTACCGGCAGCCGCGTCACATTTGGTGCTATCGTCAACACCGCAGCTGTTGCGGTAGTCGTTGTGGTTGACACATTCTGACTCATCATCACTTGAGCAACAGTAACAGGGACAATGTAGCCCGTAGCATCACGCACAATACATCCACCCAAAAGAAACGCCACAAGCAAGTACACCAGTGACGATATCAGAATGCCCAGCAGTGTACCTTTTGGTATTGATGATGAGGCATTCTGAAAAAAAAAGTAATATTTTTTTTATAAGACAGGTACATGAATGTCAGTAATAAAGGGAAGCAGGAGTTCCCCCACTGACTACATTTCATAAATGTTCATTATATATCATGTTTAAAACAATAAATACTTCCCAATCTCAAATTTATATTTTGCACAATTTGTGCATGTTAATAAATTAAGTTTGAAAGCTCATTCCCAACTGGTTAATGTTAGCTATTTGGTTTTGTCAGTATTTAAAACAAGAATGTCTTGCATACAGAGCTAGCTTTACCACTCGCCAAATTCGCCAATTACGAATTTTAAACACAGCTGGCGAATTTTATTTTAATCTGCCGAAAGAATACGAATTTTGTTGAAAATAATGGTGGATTTCTGTACATTTTGGAGTTATTTAGATAATTTGGCAAAATGTTTAATACACCCAGAGCCAGTTCTGCTTGCATACCATAAAATATTTGGTGCATTGTAATGAACATCCACTGGTCCAACTATAAACCAAGTTTCATTCACCTAGGACTTATAGTTTGTGAAAAGGTGATCTAAATGTTAAACTTTAACATTAAACTTTAATGCAAAGGTTTATGCCATTCGTAAAGGTGAGACAGTAAACCAATGAAACAGTGTCTTTCTTAAGCTTTGGGATCAATCTATGTCCCATGACATTTGTAGAATACAATAATAGCCAGCTAAAATTGGACCATCACTTTCTATTCTTAATAACTTAAGTTACTACACAATAACCACAGTTATTGATTTATTTTTCTAATTATTTTTTTAAAAGTATGTACAATAATTGGCTGCACCGTGACAAAAAATACTGATGAAAATATCTAACTCCTGCACCAACAAGATTAATGCACCACTGAATTAATACTGTAATGAATCAAGATATTAGCGAAATGTAATTCCAACTAAAAAAATAAAATAAAAAAAATAAAAAAAATGCTGTACTTACTTTCAAATCACCTGATATGTTAGCTCCAGCTAGAATTCCAGTTGCAGCAGGAAAAAATATAGAAAAAACTGAGAAGAATTCCTCGCCGTCTCTAAAACTCGGTGACAAGTTTTCCAAAAATACGTCACCTGAAAATATTTGGAAAAAAAAAATAAGAGAAAAAAAATTTGAATTCCTCAAAGGATTCAGTTAAGTGGCTTCATGACAACAAAGTCGATATTTTTCAGCATCTTTCACTTCTTTTTTAGATAGCAGTGACAACAACCATAATAAAATCAATACTAGATTTTCATCCAATCTGTTTTCAAATTGACATAGTGAATAAAATTTCTTATTTTGTTTTCAGGACACTGGATATACACAGGTATGTTACACATCAAGCATAATAATAATTTTGCCAATCAAAAAATTAATAAAATGAGTGTGGGTCTTTTATCAGGTTAATATAATGATGTCAGCAAAACAAACTCAAAGTGGTCATTATGTTTCAAAGTAGGACATAGCTATGTTAAAGTACGACACAGCCATGTTAAAGTAGGACACAGCTATCTTAGGTCCCTTCCAAAAAAAATTCATTTATCTGCATCAGAAATATGTAAAACATAATCAACAGAGAAAATACAATAACTGATGAAATTTGTTGACTGTCAACTTATTTTCAAAACCAAGCCCTTGTGAAGTAGGAATGCAATATGTTTTTTTTTTTGCTGATTTTTTTTTTTTTTTCTACTTTTTTTTCTCACATTTCCAACTCATTGTTCTATCTTTACTATAGTTATTTGACAAAAATATACATTTTAAAATACAGCATTGCCATTTTAAAATACAGGAGCCACCAAAAGGGAGTATCAAATAGTGGACCTTTAAGACAGATGGTTGCTTAGTACAGGGGCCTCATTTCACAAAACATTGTATGTTTAAGTCTGTGCCTAGCAAGTATTCAGGTCATACGTTTACACATTATGGAAGATGGAGCATTTTAAAGACCAAAGAAAATTAAATGTTTGTACTTCAAACTACATTAAATGCACGAATTGTGATTTAGTCATAGATTTACGTTTATGTGCAAAACTTGGCTTACGATGTTTTGTGAAACTGGGCCCTGATCACTTGTATTAAATTAAGATAATAAAAATTTGGCCTCTTAGCACAGGCGGCTGCTTAATTCAGGTGGATTCTAGATCAGGTTTCATTGTGTGTGGCAAAGCAAACTAGATTTTAAAAAGTGCCGAGGCAAAGAATACTTCAGCCTCAAAAAATAATTTTTTATGATTTTGGCAATTTTTTGGCATCCACACTCAATTCTGCACACGTTGTCCATCAAATTGATTTTATTAAAATCAGTAGACGCAAACAAACCTGTCCACCCCCACTTCCACACATTTACATCTGTCAGTAATGATGTCAAATTTGTCAGATGACAGACAAGTTATGCTGACGCAGGTGCAGATGAGAAAAAAACTACTAAATCTGATCACGTCCTAACAGTAAGTAGAGAAAATGGAAAAGATGAGCTTACCTCTGAAACCAACAAAACCCTTAATTCTTTTCTCTTCTGTGGGAGGAATGAACGAACCAATAACAAAGTTGACTAGACCAATAAGTAACACTACCAACAAAATCAGCTGGGCCTGCAACAGAAATAGGCATACTGTTTTTGGTTTTGGTTTTGTTTAACAACTCTCACTAGAGCTCAATAATTAATCAGGCTGCGAATTTAGAAGAATTCTGTGTTTCTGCAAATCACAGATTTTGAGTCAGAAGCGTAAAAATTATGAGACAGAATTGCTAAATATTACATCATTTTATAATTAAGACAATCCTAAAACATTTTTTTAATTCAATGCCTGTTATTTAATGATCGGGTACTGGGTGTCAAACATTTGATACCGGTAATTCCGATACAGTCTTTTGATATGAGGAAATTTGTTACATTTTTCTATTACAAGTTAAGAACCACAGGTATATGCATATAGGTATAGTCACATAAAAGACTTGTGTGACAAGTACATATTATTTCTAAAAGGACAAATTTAAAATGATAGTACATTTAATATCATATTTATTATCCTAAAATGACAGCAAGATCTTCTTCTTCTCGTTCGGTTTTATATGTTCACTAAACTCTAACATTTGCTGCATCAATGAACTGGAGCTCACCAGAAAGATACATCGGTGTTAATTAAAGCCCAGAAATAAATAACACTTGATCCAGGATGGTAAGCAAGAAGAAAACTAATGACAAAACCAAAAGGTCCACCAAGTGATATCAAGATGGTAAGCAAGAAGAAAACTAATGAGAAAACCAAAAGGTCCACCAAGTGATATCAAGATGGTAAGCAAGAAGAAAACTAATGAGAAAACCAAAAGGTCCACCAAGTGATATCAAGATGGTAAGCAAGAAGAAAACTAATGACAAAACCAAAAGGTCCACCAAGTGATATCAAGATGGTAAGCAAGAAGAAAACTAATGACAAAACCAAAAGGTCCACCAAGTGATATCAAGATGGTAAGCAAGAAGAAAACTAATGACAAAACCAAAAGGTCCACCAAGTGATATCAAGATGGTAAGCAAGAAGAAAACTAATGAGAAAACCAAAAGGTCCACCAAGTGATATCAAGATGGTAAGCAAGAAGAAAACTAATGAGAAAACCAAAAGGTCCACCAAGTGATATCAAGATGGTAAGCAAGAAGAAAACTAATGAGAAAACCAAAAGGTCCACCAAGTGATATCAAGATGGTAAGCAAGAAGAAAACTAATGAGAAAACCAAAAGGTCCACCAAGTGATATCAAGATGGTAAGCAAGAAGAAAACTAATGAGAAAACCAAAAGGTCCACCAAGTGATATCAAGATGGTAAGCAAGAAGAAAACTAATGACAAAACCAAAAGGTCCACCAAGTGATATCAAGATGGTAAGCAAGAAGAAAACTAATGACAAAACCAAAAGGTCCACCAAGTGATATCAAGATGGTAAGCAAGAAGAAAACTAATGAGAAAACCAAAAGGTCCACCAAGTGATATCAAGATGGTAAGCAAGAAGAAAACTAATGAGAAAACCAAAAGGTCCACCAAGTGATATCAAGATGGTAAGCAAGAAGAAAACTAATGAGAAAACCAAAAGGTCCACCAAGTGATATCAAGATGGTAAGCAAGAAGAAAACTAATGAGAAAACCAAAAGCTCCACCAAGTGATATCATGATGGTAAGCAAGAAGAAAACTAATGACAAAAACAAAAGCTCCACCAAGTGATATCAAGATGGTAAGCAAGAAGAAAACTAATGAGAAAAACAAAAGGTCCACCAAGTGATATCAAGATGGTAAGCAAGAAGAAAACTAATGACAAAAACAAAAGGTCCACCAACTGATATCAAGATGGTAAGCAAGAAGAAAACTAAAGAGAAAAACAAAAGGTCCACCAAGTGATATCAAGATGGTAAGCAAGAAGAAAACTAATGACAAAACCAAAAGGTCCACCAAGTGATATCATGATGGTAAGCAAGAAAAAAACTAATGAGAAAAACAAAAGGTCCACCAAGTGATATCAATCTTACACCCATCTACTTCAGGCGAGCATTCTAATAAAACATTTAACGACACCACTAAAGCACACTGATTATTAATCATTGGCCACTATATGTCAAACATTTGGTAATTTTCTATTAGTAGCATGGGATCTTTTACATTCACCTATTACAGACAGGACAGCACATACCATGGCCTTTGATTTACCAGCTGTAGTGCACTGGCTGGAATGAGAAACAGCCCAATGGGCCCACTGACGGGGATCGATCCTAGACCAACCATGCCTCAGGTAAGTGCTTTACCACTGGGCTACATCCCACCACTGATCTACAGGAAAAAACACACTCCAACTATTGTAATAAAATATAATTTGATAGCAAAACCATAAATAGTGAATAATCTGAAAAAGAACTAAAATCACTCACTCTAGCCTCCCACTCCATACCAATGATGGCAATGGCTAGAAGTAAGGTGATTGTAATAACTCCGACAATCCGGATGTCATTTGTTTCATCTACCATCAACGCATTGTGCACCTGAAAATAAAACATCCAACAATTTATCTCAACTCACAACAAGCTACTGTTAAAAAATAAATAGAGCTTATATTTTCATAGAAATGACAAGAATTCTCCCTATAAACTACAGTCAAAAAATAAATAAATGAAATAAAAGCTACATTAAAAATAATAAATGATGTAGACTTAAACACTGTCAGAAAGTAACACATGTATACAGTACATGACACAGTGCAGTCAACTAGCAGTGAATATTTGGTTTCTCAAACGTGTTGGCTTGTGCAGTTATTAAAATTTTATAAAGACCATGTCAAGTATGCGAGAAATACATGTATCTATGTGACTGATTAAAGGTACCTACACACACACAAAAACTATTAATAATAAAACCCTCGGATTTGGACGATTCACAAAAATTATCTAAATAACTTTAAAATACACAGAATTTTGCCAAAAGTTCTCATCCCTGATTACCCAATTTTTAAGGAAAAGGTTAAAATACTTATAGAGATATTCATATTTTCTGCAATTTCATATTATGCTAACATTAACACCCAGCTACACTTACTTCAAAGTTTATTGAAGACACAACTACAAACCTTGAGTAAGTCTCGGACAGTTTCCGCAAAACCAACAACATACATAGCCACAGCCACTGCATTGGCCACAGAAAACACTAGACCTATAGCTCCTCCATACTCTGGCCCCAGACTTCGAGATATCATGTAATATGCACCACCTAAAAAATATAATCATCATTATTATTAAAGAAAAATCAACCCATATTGCTCAGCAAAATTTAATGCAGTGTAAACCAGGGTCATATTAAGCCTTGTCAATTATGTAATAATACATTGAAACTCCTCTTTACCGGACACGAGAGTAACCAAGTAAAAAGGTTAGTTATTAGGGTGTTCAGTTTACAAGAGATTATGTTCTGTACCAATATTTAAAAAGGGACCATGAAAAACACCTGGTTTTGAGGGGTTCCGGGTTACAGATGGTCCAATTTTGAGGGGTTTTACTGTACATGGTAAACCAGGACCATAATAAGTCTTAAAGGGACACTACCGTGTTTGCTGCGTTATAAGATGTTTCCGACTAATAAAACATTTCTACTATTAAACTTACATATTAAATATATATTTTTTATTTAGAATATCAGTGTCTGTATATTCAATGTGTTTCTGGTCATCTTAATATTTGTTAGAAGCACAAATGGTAAGCGTCTCCATCTGCCTCAAGCTGGGTTTATACTTTTGAAGTCGTCACCCACCGTAATACTCTACGCCAGTTGGCGGCATCAGCTGGCGACTGCCGGCAGACATGACCGCGCGTTTACCGTTATTGTCCCAAGTGTAAATCAACGCTCGCAGGTGCCGACCTACTTTCAAGACTCCACATAGATATTTTAATTTTACCAGATGTTAAGATGGCCAACAGTAATGCTAATGCAGCAGTTAAAATTTAAAGTAAAGTTGCAACGCCAGTATAGCATATTGACTGTTTAATCATTGGCTATTAGACATCAAACATAATAGCCATTCTGACACAGTTTCTGGAGAAACCCGCTACATTTTTCCATTAGTAGCAAGGGATATTTTACATCATCCCACAGACAGGATAAAACATACCACAGCTTTTGTCCAGTTGTGGAGCAATGGTTGGGATGGGAAAAACACAATCAAAGAATGAGTAAACCGAGTAAATGAGTAAAACTCTCTATTATATGTGTTGTGGAATGATGTGGCTACTTCTGATTGGCTGAATTACCAGCATTTGCAAGTGCACATCTTGAAAGTTCAACACAATTTAACTCTGGAAATGTTTATGCCGACATGCGCTGGTTTAAGGCGATTGCTTGCTGGAGTTTAAAGTATAAATCTAAGCACTGGCGAACGATGGCAGCCACAAGCTGTGGCAATATGCTAGCGTACTGCGGCGGGTGATGGTGTCAAAAGTATAAACCCAGCTTAAAGTATAAACCCAGCTTAACTGAAAAGCAACACCACACCACACCACACCATACCACATCACAGACACAGACACAGACCCACACCACACCACACCAGACCAGACAGACCACACCACACAGACACAGACACAGACAGACACCACACCACACCACACCACACCACACCACACCACACCACACCACACAGACACAGACAGACACACACCACACCACACCACACACCACACAAACACAGACACAGACACAGACAGACAGACACACACCATTTTTAACCATGTATTTCGAAGTTGTGACCCACTGCTATGACAAACATCACTCTTCAAGAACCGTGAGTATTGTAGAAAATAGCATTGTCCCTGAAATATCTCAAAACTATTTTCCAATATGAAATATATTAGAGGTCTTTCTTCTTGCCTTGTACAACATATTCCACTTTGCTTAAAAATATAAAAACCTCCGACCCACACACATTTAAAAAAACTAAACAAAAGGAGGCTTTCCTGTTTTTTTAACATGGTTTTCAACGTATTCAATACAGTGTAAACCAGGGCCATATTACTCATTACCTGCAAATTACTCAGTTCCTGTAGGCTAAACCAGACATGTTACTCAGTACCTGCAAATTACTCAGTTCCTGTAGGCTAAACCAGACATGTTACTCAGTACCTGCAAATTACTCAGTTCCTGTAGGCTAAACCTGACATGTTACTCAGTACCTGCAAATTACTCAGTTCCTGTAGGCTAAACCAGACATGTTAAGCTTCGCAATTTATATGATCGGCATTGTTAATGGATTTTTACTTATTTAGCAGCTGTTAGTGTCAACTTAAATATGAATCATTCTAATCTGACCAAAGTTAAAAGTACAATTCAATCCTATGTGAAAAATGAGCATCACTGTAGATCAGGGGCCTAATTCACTAAACTCTCGGAACTTTGCGATATCATAGTGCAATGCTAAAAGACTTGCAAAGAGGATGCTTTGTTGTCTAGCAGAGCCTAAGAGAGCTTTGTGAATGAGGCCCCTGACCATTTATACAATGTCATGATGTGTGTATGTATGTATTCATTAATTGTTATTTTCGTGTTTATATCCAATAAATGTTCAAGCATGCTGTCCTGGGCACACGCCTCCGCTATCTGGACTGTCTGTCATGGGGCAGTGGTGGGTTAGTGGTGTGGTTAGTTGTTAATGATTGGTGAGAGAGAAGTCGGTGTATAGTGGCCTTACATCTACACACTGAATTGTTAAAATCTATCTGGGTGGGAGCCAGTACCGAAAGATGAACCCAGTACATCCAAGTGTTAAAGTCAGGTCAGGTCAGAATGTTTAACGTGCACATTCAGAACAAGCTGTTGTATAGCACACTCCTGTCCTGTTCAGGACAGGAAAGGGGTGGGTTGGAGAGGTATTCACTGTCGTATTCACTGTCCAGCACCTACATGTACATTGTATAGGAACCTTTATACTTTTCCTTGCAATGTATTTTGGATCACAACAGCAGCTGCTGTTACCAAATATACTAATAAATACAGTTGGAAATACAACAATGACCTGCCAAACACATGATTCTGTTCTCTTTTATTATTAGCTTAATCGGCAGGTTTGTGTCAGCCTATGGAGGTACAGTGAACCCCTCTCAAAACCAGACCCTCTGTAAATCAGAATTCCCCCTTAAAACCGGACATTTTACAGAGTCCCTTTTTATTTAAAAATCAGTACAGAACACAACCTCTCTAAATCAGATCCCTCTTAAAACTGGACATTTTTCTTGGTTCCACGGGTGTCTGGTTTAGAGGGGGTTTCACTGTATACTAATAAAACACAGCTGGAAATGTAACAATGACCTGCCAAACCCAGGATTCTCTGCTCTCTTTTATTATTAGCTTAATCTGTGGTTTGTATCACCTTATTGAGGTACGTGTACAGTCGGTGTTACTGACAACACACCTTGTTAACTACCTGTACGGCTGGGTGCACCTATCTGGGGTTCCATTGTATATCGTACCACGAAATTAGCTTTTCCACTCTAACTCTCAGATATTCAGGTGCTGATTTACAGTCTGTTCTTTAAAGGATCGTTCACGACTTTGTAGCCACAATTGTCCTTCTCCAATGGAGCCTTTTTCATCATTGAAATTACATATTAGGATTATCAATTTCTGTATGGGTGTGTATATATATATATATATATATATATATATAGACAGACAGACAAACAGACAGACAGACAAACACGCACAAATAGATATACACACACAGTCTATTACATTCAACGTGTTTGTGGTTGTCATAATGTTTGTGGTAACTCTTACTCAGACTGGAATTTACCTCTCAATAATTTTGTATCATGTATTAAGAAACATTAGGAGGTAAAATGTGATAACTGATTTGTAATACATAATCGACTAGGTACCATAAATAATATTACTTCATAATTCTTTTTACAAATGTAGATGATGTATATACATTGTAATTAATGCAACCTGGCTTAATGCAGATTTTGAAATAGCAGCTGGCGAAAAGCAAAGAGTAGGCGTGATTCTGTTATATTTTAATTGTATAATGCTCTCAAATATATCTCAAGATATCTAATTCTCCACACACTGTCCCAAACCGTCAATTCACTCTGTGCTGTGTCATTTCCAGCAGGCCATATTTTTTCTTACCAGGACATACTTCTTTTGACCTGCTATATTTTTTTCCACTTAACAGCAAGCTTTATTTTCCTTCCTGTTTTGAGCCTAGTAATGCCAACCCTACTTACAGCCAACTTCCTTCCAAGTAGTGTTTGTATTTCTGCATAATTTACTGCCACCCTTGCTATCTTCCATCCACCAAACACATTATAAACAGAAATTATTTCGCCGTTATAATCCCCTCAATATTATCACCAACAGTCTCATTCTCTGACTGGGTTTTTCTCCATCCAAGCCAGTGCACCACAACTGGTATATCAAAGGCCTTGGTATGTGATGTCCTGTCTGTATGAAAGTGTATATATAAAAGATCCCTTGCTGCTAATGGGAAAATGTGGCAAGTTTCCTCTACATGTAAAAATATTACTAAATGTTTGACATCCAATAGCTGATTAAGAAACCAAGGTGCTCTAGTAGTTTCATTAAACAAAATATTTTTTTTTAAACTTATCACCAACAGTCCAGTCTGAAGCTGAAACTTTGTGCTGTAATTAACCAGAGGACTGGTAAAAACTAAATGCCAGTGTACCATGGCTGTACATAGTTACGTGCATTTGCTTTGTGCTACGAGTAATAATCAATCTATCAAACTGTTTATTTGCCACAGCTGTAATCAGTCTGTTCCGCAAAAACTTGACATATTGTCTTAAAATTACCAGTATAACTACACATAATACCTAAATAATTAAAAGTATCAACAATATCTGTCACTGTGTTTTTGTATTTAAAGCTAAAGTTATGGAGTGATCTTCTTCTCACCCTTCTTGTAAAACAGTTCTTGAGTAATTACAGAATCCATGGCCAATTAGCAAAGTAACTGCAACGCCCAAGGCACCCTCACTGTAACACCAACTCGATACGACGCTAAAGTTATTTTAGTACAATAATGGGTTGTTAAATCTTACACTGTAAACAATAATTGTGTGAAAATGTCCTGGGTTTTTGGTTTGTTTTCAAAAATCCAAACAGATACTGAATATAATATTACAAGTAAAATTAATTTACAACTGTGGGGTTTATCCTGGAGAATATTACAGTAGGTGTATAGGCCTAATGACTTAACTTTTTTTGTTATAAGTTTACATATATTCCAGCCGATTGTGTTGGGTAATCAAAAGTTGATCTGTTGCTGCTAACGGATTATAACTGATGCTCGAAATTCCTACCAATTCCCAACAATAGCTTGTTTATGTTCCAAGCGATAGAGGACAAAAAAAGTTTGTTTTGTTTAGTGACACCACTAGAGCACATTGATTTATTAATCATTGGCTATTGAATGTCAAACATTTGGTAATTTTGACATACATATGTATAATCTTAGAGAGGAAACCCAAATTTTTCCATTAGTAGAAAGGGATATTTTATATGCACCATCCCAGAGGCAGGACAGCACATACCATGGCCTTTGATACTTCAGTTGTGGTGCTCTGGCTGGAATGAGAAAAGAGGACCAAAAAAAATGCCTGGGTGATTGTGATCAATCCTTATAAGGCCAATTTGGCAAATAAAAAACATACTTGTGATTCCAGTTATACGACCGACCCTAAAAAAAATTCACAGGCCGTAAACATTTTTTCCCCACTTACTGATCTTCAAAAGTTAGAGGACTTTATTGCTCTTTGCCAAGAATAAATTTTAGGAACTAATCCCCTCCCCCCCCCCCCCCCCCCCCCCCCACCCCCCCCCCCCCCCCCCCCCAAGTTATAGCCTACCTACATGTACCATGTTACCAGAATCACACATATTTTTTCATTTGGCCTAATAGTGTTGACCGCACATGTGACCATATAACTGTATCTTCATCAAATGTACAAGCCACATATGATTGGGGAATAGTAACATAACACCTACATACAGTACATGTACACCTCACACATGTAGCAAGAAGACTTGCTAGTTAACCGAAGAAATTTCCTAATTCACCTCAGAGATTTGCTAATTTACCTACAGGAATGCAGCCCAGGAAATGGAGGCTTGATTACACAGAGGAAACAGAAAAATCAGTCAAGTGCCATGATGGGGTCAAATAATCCGATAAATCAAAGGGGCATTGAATTGCAGGATCTAGCACACAGTAGCAGGATGTCAGCAGCTTTGCAGGGCTACTAGACAAGGCCAGACAAACCGAAGACATACAAAGCCAATGGAATCAATGCCAATAAGGAAATATTGATTTTGTTCACAGGGAAAATTTTCTGTTTTCTGGATGATTAACAACAAGATACTGGCAAAGTCTGTAGATAAATGACACATCACATATGGTACCTGTGTTTATCATGCCAACTGTTTTGACACGGTGTTAATCAATTTCAAAACTGGTTACCGGCAGAAACTACATTGTATTTAACGTTTTAAAATTGGTACATGTGGGGGGGGGGAGGGGTTTCTGTTATTTTTGAAGTTGTTGTAGATAGTATGGCGAAGTTTTATGCCGACCCAGAGCTAACCCTGCGACACGCCTAAAAATGTTTTTAGCCAGTCTACTCTGCCCTTCTGCCCCAACCCCCAAACACAATTTCCTGCACATGCGCCTGTCAAATGTTTCTCTTATGCCTGCCCATCTTTACAAGTTCCATGTCACACCATACATGTTTATGTACAACCATTCCTTACAATTGTATATATCGTAAATTTGTTTTTGCTAAACTGTTGGGGTTTTTTTTTTTGGGGGGGGGGGGGGGTTTTCCCCACTACTAACGAACCTGCTCCTAAAATGCATACTTTTGAAAGCTTGTCAAGAATGATAGCGACATTGACCTGGATCTTATGACCATACTACAATTTTAGAATATTTTGGTATTTTTCCAGAACACAAAATATGTAGTGAATGTGTTTACTACAGAACATGTGTTCCCATCACTGGTCATGAATGTATACGGGATGTTTCATTTCTGTGTGTTAATATATCAAATTTATTTTGACCAAGTGTTAAAGGAAGGGACACTCAAGGCAGTTGACCTGGTATGCATATTCAACAATATATAATGCACATTATTGCTTAATATCAACAAGTATAATCGTATAGTTAATTAATAAAACTATTATACATAACGGGCGCAGCCATTTTGTATCATCCCAGTGAATACGCCCACTGGCGAGTTGGTGGTTACATAATACCTAAACGTGTCACGTCAGGAATTAGTCTTTGAACTGAAGAAACAAAACATACCTGATTTTTGCGGATGCATTGCAATATTCTGTAATAATAGTCATCCCAGTAAGCCAGCAACAATTATATATTATGTTTAATACAAAATAAACCACCATTGTCAAAGTGTTGAAATAACTGTACATAAATTGTACATAAGTTAACCCACGTACTGAAATACGTGGCCTGTACCTATGGTTCCTGATTGGCAGGTGTATATTTAGACAGTCCCCAGACACTGTGTCTAGACACACTAAAAAGACGTGCCTCTTTTATTAAGATCACAGGGTATTGTGTGTTAACCGTATGGACACCCCTCTAATCGTAGTGAACATTATCATTTTATTACTGTAAGTAATTCTGTAAAACCCTTGATTAAGTAGACTTTCCCCATCTAAAATCACAAACTGACCAATTACATAGTCCAAAAGAAAAGAAAATTATCACTTGGGTATCGTGAGTGGTCGTTTTTGCTCGAATGTAGCATACCAATAGGCCTAATAATATGCATTTTTTTCTTTGGATTTAAAAAAAAAGAAAAATACTATAACTCCATTTCGTTCTATTGATGCAAATTGAAATATATTTAGTTAAATAGTTTATTATACTATCAAGTCATTTATGTTGTTTTACAAGTCAGGTTGATGAAAGCGAAGAGCCGTGTCGTAAATTAGAGCGTTTGTTTACACTGTGCATAGAGCAGATGGACGGAGCTGACGTCACTTCGCCCCAAGCTACATTGTATACCACCGGACGTCACAAAAATGAAACAAAATGGCTGCCCCCAGTTAGCAGGAATAATCATGGTTTTTTATTAACTTTAAAATTACGCGTTTTTCATTTGTTAAAGTGTCAGTATGTATTGGTGGTCTGGGTATACATCTTTCCAACACATAAATCTCTTGTTTGAGTTTACTCTACCTTTAAAGGTAAATAAAATAAATTATAATCTTACAATTTAAAAAATATTTGCATTTAACGTTTAAATATTAAATTATTATTATTATTATTAGTTGTTTCTATTTTTAGTGAAATTCAAGCACTTTTCCAGGACAACATAAATACAGTTTGTTTTTCCAGGACATATTCCAAGTTGGGATTTTAAAACCATGAAAGTCAAGCACTTTCTAAAATTGCCAGGATGCATAAGCAGGGTTGAAAATTAACATGAAAACCAAGGTCGCCAGCAGGGTCAGTTGAAGAAAAATCTTAATGGCCTTCTCAAATTCAACTAGCTCTCCAATTATCACACTGAAATGTAACTGCACTGTTAAAATTAAAGCTATAATGTTTTTTGTTGAATAATAACCATTGATGTTAAAAAACACCCTGATGAATTGACGTTTAAGTAAAAATTGATATAAAAACATGTTGTTAAGTTTTAAAACCCATGCCAATTCAAACAAAAAAAGAAAAAGAAAAAGAAATCCAGTATATATAAACATGTTTCTTTACAAAGTACCATTAAATTAAACATATTAAATCTCATTTTCATTACAAGGTAAAATATACTGCAGTAGAAACAGACTAAATGTAGAACTGCACGTGCTTTAGTAAACTAGTCTGGGAGTGGCAGTCCTCTTTGTGGTGTTGCAAGAGGGATGGAATAAACGTTATGGTGATACAAGAGGGGTGAAATTCATAAGAGGAAACCCGCTACATTTTTCTTAATGTAGGGATCTTTTATATGCACTTTCCCAGACAGAAAAGCACATACATGTACTATGGTCTTTGACCAGTTGTGGTGCCCTGGTTGGAACGACACAAACACCTCAGGCGAGCACTCAACCGATTGAGCTAAATCCAGCCCTTTCTATTAAAATGACCAAGAAACACCCGTCACTGGCAGCGACAAATGCCGATATGAAATGACCAAAAGAGAACATTTTATTCAGTATTTTATCTCGATTCTCTATGCAGACCATCAGATTTCACAGTAACGATCGTTACCGGTAGTGTGTCAGCAAAACCACGGAACCGAAATTTCGTTTCCCATGATTATTATGTCGATTAAAAAAATTAAAATATTTATCTACATGTATATGTAATATATATATATATATATATATATATATATATACATGTGTATATATATATATATGTATATGTATATGTATATGTATGTATATATATAATTGTATATATATAATTATATATATATATATATATATATATATATATATATATATATATATATATATATATATATATATATATATATATATATATATATATATATACATATACATATACATATAAATATACATACACACGTGTGTATATGTGTGTGTGTGTATATATATATATATATATATATATATATATATATATATATATATATATATATATATATATATATATATATATATACACATATACATACACACATGTATATATACTACTCAAAAGAATTTAAGGGTCAAACATTTATAACCAAATAAGTTTCAGAGTGTATTAGATTGATGATGTAAACTACACCAAAAATTTAATTTATTGTTCCATATTTACAAAAAAACACAAATAAATGTCACTGTATACAAGAAAGTCACATGACATGCTGTCAAAGTTGAAGGTTGTCAAACATGGATTTTACACATTAGAACATTCGTTTAATAGTGTGTGAATCCACCCCTGGCGCGAATACACTCGACACATCGCTGCCTCATGCTGTTGATCAGACGTCTGAAGAACTCTTGGGGAATGGCCTGCCACTCTGCCATAAGAAGTTGACCCAGATCATGAAGGTTAGCCGGAGGGGCATGGTTATCCCGAACTCTCCTGCCTAATTCGTCCCAGGCGTTCTCTATTGGGGCCAAGTCAGGCGAATATGCTGGCCAATCCATCCTGGCGATATCTTGTTGTCTGAGAAAGTCCGTTACCACCCTGCCCCGCCGCCAATCTGCTGAAGGCCTGGGAGAACCAACGGCCGGATAATCTCATTCAGATAGCGGATTCCATTCAGATTGCCATCCACCACATAGAGGGGGGTCCTGTGGTGGATAGAGATGCCGCCCCACACCATGACGCTGCCACCACCGAACCGGTGACGTTGTCTAACGTTAACGTCAGCGAAGCGCTCCCCAGGACGTCTGTAGGAACCCGACCGTCGTTGAACTGGAGACTAAACCTGGACTCATCAGTGATCACTCGACCCCACTGAACACGTTGCCATCGCAGATGAAGTGTGCACCAGTGACATCTGGCCGTTCTGTGACGTAGTAGGAGTGGTGGTCGAACAGCCTGGCGACGGCAGCGTAGATTATTGGCTCTCAGACGATTGCGTATGGTTTGATCAGACACTTGAGTTCCAGTCGCAGTCTGCAGATTGTCACATAATCGGCATGCAGTGGTTGTGCGTTGACGTACAGCCATATTGGTGATGTAGCGGTCCTCTCTATTTGTATTGCTTCGGGGTCTTCCCGAACGTGGACGATTTCGAACAGAATTCGTTGCTTGGTACCGTTGCCACAGTCAGCCAACGACATTCTGACTGACACCAAGTCCCAGAGCAACATTTCTTTGCGTATTGCCATCCTGAAACCAAGCAATAGCCCTTCCTCGATCTTCGATAGTCAGTTGACGTCGTACCATTGTCGAATTTGGTGTGCACCGTACACGAACGCAAGCTCCAATTATACGGAAATTCAGCATTGGGAACATGGAATACACGTGCAAAGCGTGCACATGAAGCGCTTTGTGAAAAAGCAAGTTATGGGCACTTAGCAGACCTTTCGCTTTCGCCCTAATTTACGTGCAAATGTAAGCATGTTTTCGCCATTAGAACTAGTCGACAGTGTCAATGACAGTGGATTTTAATTCATTTATGGGTTGCTTAGACCAATTTCGTCAAAATGGAACAATACCATGCGTGACATTATGGTCTAGCTAATATAATTGACATTCACGACACCCGATTCGGATTTTAGTGTTCGCCATACTTTTATGTTGTAAAAACAACAGTCAGTTGGCTGGATTGGAACCTTTGTTTGTTGTAAAAAAAACAGTTAGTTGGCTGGATTGGAACCTTTATTTGATGTAAAATAAACAGTCACAAAAAACTTTCTATTAACAGAGTTAAGAGTCTGTGACACTGAATGTGAGTCATTGGACTTTAGTATTTAAAGGTCAAGGGTTTTTTTTGACAATTTCATTTGGATTACTTTTCTTGGTTGTTATCGGCCATGATGATTCAAATGTTGTCTGTTTCTTAGTTTGTGTGTTTTCTTTTGTTGATTTAATAATTTTATTACACTTGTGTCAAATGTTTATTAACCTATCCACTGTACATAACATAAAACATGGTGGTTCCGACAACAAAAATTGTAATACAGGGTGCAATACTGCAAGTGACCCAACTGAAGCACTTGCCGAGCGAGATGTGAGTGAAATTCTGCTGTGGCAATTAAAATTTACAAGAAACTGATCTTTGGCAAAGATGTAATCATTTTATCAGAACCAAGCTGTTATTATGACAAATTTGTTTTTACTGCATCAGTCAGATGACAGGGAACAATATGCAGGGTTCATACACTTAAAGGAAGTCAAAATTCAAGGGTTTTTCAAGCACTTTCCAGGTCAACTTTACCAAAATTCCAGGACCGTACAGAGTTTCCACAGGTCGTTAAACAAGCAAGTGCCAACCATCTTTGTGGGTTTACAATAGATTCATTAACTTGACACACTCCCTGAACTTGCTAAATACCCAGTGGCAAAAAGTGACAAACTTTCTTTTCCAATATGTCAACGCTGTCGCTTGGATCTCGTGGCCGCGTGATTCTCACATCGCGAGAAAAAAACAAACAAACATTCACACGTCAACTGAGCGGGTAAACATCGATTGGCCGGACGATTGGCATTTGATTGTGCCACGGAAATGAAACAAATAATTTAATTGCATGTTAAATAAAGTAAATAAAGCCTCCGTTTTAGGAATTTATATTTTATTTGACATCAAATTATAATTTTCAAGGGTTTTCCAGACCGCAAGATGATTTTCAAGGGTATTCAAGCACTGGAATACATTAGTTTATTTTCAAGGGTTTTCCAGGCGTGTACGAACCCTGAATATGACTGTGGTTAAACTTACCTCCCTTGACCTCTGTTTATATATGTATGGCTGACATGGACAGCAATGTGAAAGCGGTTACAGACTTACCTCCCTTGACCTCTGTTTATACATATGGCCGACATGGACAGCGATGTTAAAGCAGACTTACCTCCCTTGACCTCTCTATTTGTATACATGGCTGACATAGCGTTGTGAATGTGGTTACAGACTTACCTCCCTTGACCTCTCCATTTGTACATCCAAAAAATAAGTTTTGAATGTGGTTACAAGCTTATCTCCCTTGACCTCTCCGTTTGTACATATGGCTGACATGGACAGCAGTGTGAATGTTTTTAAACACTTACCTCCCTTGACCTCTCTGTTTGTACATATGACTGATATGGACAGCAGTGTGAATGTTTTTAAACACTTACCTCTCTTGACCTCTCCGTTTGTACATATGACTGACATGGTCAGTGCTGTCAATGTGGTCACAAACTTACCTCCCTTGACCTCTCCGTTTGTACATATGACCGACATGGACAGTAGTGTGAATGTTTTTAAACACTTACCTCTTTTGACCTCTCCGTTTGTACATATGACTGATATGGACAGCGGTGTGAATGTTTTTAAACACTTACCTCTCTTGACCTCTCCGTTTGTACATATGACTGACATGGACAGCAGTGTGAATGTTTTTAAACACTTACCTCCCTTGATCTCTCCGTTTGTACATATGGCCGACATGGACAGTGCTGTGAATGTGGTCACAAACTTACCTCCCTTGACCTCTCCGTTTGTACATATGACCGACATGGACAGTAGTGTGAATGGTTTTAAACACTTACCTCTCTTGACCTCTCCATTTGTACATATGGCCGACATGGACAGCAGTGTCAATGTTTTTAAACACTTACCTCGCTTGACCTCTCCGTTTGTACATATGGCCAACATGGACAGTGCTGTGAATGTAGTTACAAGCTTACCTCCCTTGACCTCTCCGTTTGTACATATGGCCGACATGGACAGCGCTGTGAGTGTGGTCACCACAGCAGACAACAAGATGATCAGAATACTCAAACCAAGACCAGCCTGTCCCACGACCCACGACAGTCGAATAAACAACATCACCCCCCAGATATTCAACAAACAGCGTATCTGAAAGAAAGAAAAAAAACATTTGCAAAACTTACATTTCGGTGCGGTTGATCTTATTGCATTATTTCTGTATACTTTCAACTTGATGGCATAGAACATAGCATCAAAGGAATCTACGAGAAACCAATTTTGTTCATGGACTTTTTGTTTCGTTTTTTAATTTTATGTAATTGACTGATTAATTCACAATTTAGTGGTAATAAAAAAATACAATTACTATCTAATTTTTTCTTCTTAAATGCAGGTGTTAACTTAAACATTGTAAATGTATGTAGTTACATGTGTGTAAGACATATAAACAGGTTTTGTAAATTCAGCCCTATAATTTCTTATATACAGGTAAAATATTTGAAAAATGGATGTTGGACTCAAAACACATTTTGGGAGTTTGTTTTCAACTGATGTTAGAGGCTCATTTATAGGAATATTACAGAAATTGAATTCTAAGATTCACTTTAAAAAAAATTAAACCCAGGACAACCAGAATTGATGAATGAAAGTAGAATCTCACCAAGACGCCTTTAATCCAGCCAAACTTGGGTGCACCTTTTGACTTTTGTGCAGCCTTGTCTGTCGGATCAGCAATAGCTGCATCTGCTGCAGCCATTTCTTCTCTGGACATTAACGGATCTTTGGTGTGTCCTCGGACATCGTCATCATCCTATCAATAAACAAAGAAGACCTTTTTCTTTCACTCCGAGTTTTGGAAATCATTTCTCATGATGATACAAGAAGCTACATACCAACACCCATGCTTATTAAACTTTTAGAGTCCAGACTCAATCTCTAATGACGTCACATGCATGTAATTTATATGGTGTTGTCAAGACGTTAAGAGTCTCAAACTCTGTTAGATTCTTTAAGTTTATACTCTAAAAGTTTTATAAGCACAAGGCCTGAGAACGTTTTGTTTTGTATCACCTCACGATACACAATAAGCAAGTTTCAGAGATAGTTACAGAGTCCTCAAAAGTACCCGGTCTCCAGCGGCAAATCGCCGCCTGAAACAGCTTTTGCCGCCACCTACTTTTCGTTGATGGTAAAAAAAAAGTGCTTTCTCTTCTTTAATAAAGTCTCCTACAAAAGGGATCCAAACAAGGTGCCAAAGTAGTTGTTTATTTGTCTTGAAACGCGATTAGTTCACATCGAAATTTGATTTTTCAAATGTTTTTTGGGAAGGGCCCCCAGACCCCCCGCTTTGCCCCCTGCTATCATCACTGTTGTAGCCTGCTACTTCTTAAACTATTGATGGCGCTGTAGTTATACAATAGACCTCTTTCACATTCCCATTGCGCATGTGCTCGAAGAGTACCGTCCCTTGCCGAATTGGACGGTATCGAGGCTATATACAAATTGGGGGGCATGATCGACAGTTGTCATGAGCGTCGTGAGTAGCTTCGTAGGAGCTGTGAATCTCTAGCGACTAACGTACATATTTTGTATAAGATGTTAAAATGGCTGCAAAAAAACGGTCTACTAAAGTTTACATTGGAATGGTTTAAGACCAAAAGCAGTGAAACATTCTTAGATGAAGTCGCCGGGAGCCGCCTGTCAAGGGTACCAACGCAAGATTAAAAGATTCATACAATAAAATTAACTTTAGTGGAATGTGTTTGCTACTTTTAATAAATTAGAATTATAGTTAAATATTTACAAAGATTTCCAGTGATGTTTAATTTTCCGCATGTATCAGTATTTAAAATTTAATAAAATATGCCTCCCTTTCCCCCTAAAAAACCCAACAAAACCCCTAACTCACATAGACCTTTATCACAGCTCTATTTTCCCCTTATCGTTTCATTAAAAAAAGACTACTAATCAATGTTACATGTCTATCCACAAAATATTTACTTACTTACTTACTTACTTACTTAACGTTATTTTATTTATTATTTTATTTTATTTTATTTTCACTATCTATTTATATCAGATACATACAACTTCACTTGAAATAATATCTGATATTTACAAAGTTTTAAAACCTACATGGCGCCAGAAACTGAGTAAATGCGATTCAAAGGAGTAAAAGTTGACATGCTGTTTGCGTTGTTTGTTTTGAAGAATTTAGAAGATGACATCTTCTTCTTTACATGAAGATCAGTTTGAAGTAAACATATATCTGTATGTACAATAGTGTTTGGTAATATTTTGTATTTTGTACCTGAGAACATTGGTCAAGATCGTTAGTGATACCATTAGTACTTTGATACACATTTACAAGCATGGGGAGAAGTATATTGATATGGTATGCAAGTATCACACGTTTTTATAATGTACATGATTATACATAAGTTCAGCAACTTTTCCAGAGTGGTAGACCCATGCAACCCGATTTGATCCTAATTTGATGTTTGGTCTAACTTATGAATATTGTATATAACTTCAGGCCCATAGCCAGCATTAGCTGGGGGGTGTCAAAATTTAATGTAAACGGAACTCATGAAACACGAGTGCCGGTGTGTGTGTGTGTGTGTGTGTGTGTGTGTGTGTGGGTGTGTGTGTGTGTGGTGTGGGTGTGTGTGTGTGTGTGTCCCCCAGGTTTATTTACACACACAACCCCTTGCCAAACAATGAGATGATGTCGGTTACACTCGAGAATAATACACGATCTTTTGTTGCGATATACTTTAACAAGTTGCATTAAGTTGTGGTATGCATGTAAAATGGTCTGGTCACAGAGCCACGACAAGAAACCGTTTGTTTTTAGTCGTACCAAGGTATTTATAATAAATGATACATGGCATACTTCTCATACAAACAGGATAGCATACACGACATCCTTTGATGGGTCATTGGTTGGGACGGGAAATAATCAAACGGGCCCACTGAGGAGGATCGAACCTTCAGCAAATGGAACCTCAGACAGACGTTCTTGCCACGTTATCCTGGTCATTTGGGGACAAGGACTTTTATATGTAAAATCCGACTCTTTTTTTTTTTCATTTGAGCGGAACTCTCAATCCTGCATGGGAGAATCCCCCCTCCCCACCCCCCACCCCAACGGTCCTGACGTGGTACTTAATAAGTTTGCTTCAAACATTCCAACGAAGTACCTTATGACTGTGCATAATAAACTCTCATGAGTTTATAATAAAGAGACAATCCTGAGTTATATTATCACACTGTCGGCTATAGTCTAATCTGTTATAAATAAAACTTACATCTTTCTTAGGTTAAATAATCTTGCTTCGAATTTAATTTTAAATAGCTGTATATGCAATACAGTTACATTTCTGACCATTCTAAGGTCGGTAGCAACCGAGAAGTCGGAGGACAGACTATAGCCCCAGTTTTATGAACCCGGTTTAAAATATGGCTTTTGCCCCCCCCTCCCCCCCCCCCAATCCAACTAGACTGTGTCCCTCCTCCACAGATTGTGCCCCCTCCCCTCCCCCAATTCCAGATATCGTCCCTGCTGGCGTGATTCTAATTTTTTATATACCCTAGCTCAAATTTTATGGGTATCATTTAATTTTATTCCAAATACCGAACAAAATTTTAAATAACTTGGTGAAAAGAAATCCCGACAAGAATCCTGAATGTATTTATCTGTATAATGCTTTATAAATATTTAAATCATGTTAAATACAATAAATGTCTGCATATATACATGCGCGCACACATTAATATTATTTCAGCCCATATCCGATATTTATTGCGTATGAATCCGAACCGATGGTTTGTCGGGCGTTAACAATCAAATATTTTTTATTTCGTGATAAGCAATAATTCACAAATGTCTTCAATAAGTCTTGTTGGATGTCGACAGAATTTTCGGGTTCCCTACGTTAGAATCATTAATCATGGACATATTCACATTCCTATTGCATGGCGTCCCTTTGTCTATGCCACCCAACTTGTCCACAGGTCTATTTTTGCGAGAGATCTTGTGTGAATTCGCGGTTTGTGTCCTTGAGTTACCCCGCAACGGGCACATGCGCAGTGGAATGTGAAAGGGTCTATTGTCGCCAATCAAAATGTTTAAAACAAAATGTTCTGTATACAGGTACATGTACTTGTAGTTCAATATATACTGGCCAGGGTTTGTTTTTTTAAACATTTAAATATTCCCAATTTCAAAATAAAATTTTACTCCAACATACATGTATATACGTACATGTAATAGAAATTAACTAAATGACTCTACCGGTCCCCAGTTCAGCAAGTTCATTTGTAGTCGGTAGTCACAATTTGTTGGGTTGTTGTTGTTTTGGGGGGGGGGGGGGGGGGGGGGGGGGGGGGGGGGGGGGGGGGTTGGGAGGGGGGGATTGGGGGGGATTGGGGGGGTTTTGATGGGTTTTGGGGGGAAAGGGCGCACTGCTAATGCATCATAATCTACAATCCCTCCAGTAAATATAGCCACATAAGTTTTTCAATCTCCTACTTTCAGAGATAATGAACACCCTCCAGTTGGTGGATTACAAGTCAAATTTCAGATATTAAAAAAGAAATCAATACGTTAATAATGGATACACTCAGGGTTTCTGCTAGAGGGTACGGAGGGTAAAATTATGTACCCTCAAATCTTCAAAATTAATAGTTATATTTTAATAATTTTTAGATTTATGATAGTAAGTGAAATGCAACTTAAAATGTGTTAAGGCTTTAAGTGAATGAAATGCAGTCATGAATTTATCCAGGCATTCTCTTTTTAAAAGAAAGTGTAATGTAATGTAATAGAAGTGTAATGTAACATTAACAATTCCCAATTTTTCTATACTAAAAATTCCACATATATATATATTTCATATATATTTTTGTAATAAACCATTTACCCATAGTGGCCTGAACAAAATATCCCAAGGAAGATTTACTTGTGCTAATTTTCCTAACCACAACAGACATGGGACCATGGCAAAAAAATTTGATATAAATTATTGGCAGTGTCTAATTTCAAACCCATAACCACCTATATGTACAACTAGCAGAGGCACAACATATGGTCCGTCTTGATTTTACCACATACACAAGTAAATCTTCCTTGGGATATTTTGTTCAGGCCACTATGGGTAAATGGTTTATTACAAAAATATATTTCGTGCCAGAGGTGTCAAACACCAGCATTTAGATTCATGAGTTAAAAAAAGTCTAATAATAAATTGTATATGATGATGAAATGTTGAAATGCAGATTCTCTCTATATTCACTGTGACAATTTCAGATTGTATTTTTTGCGTTAACACTTCACAGCATTCATGCAATATTAATGCAGATATCACCGGATTTGACTAATTGAGCATCTATGGGACGAGTTGGACCGACGCCTCCGACAGCGAGCCCCAGACCCTGCCCGAGCTGGCAGCAGCCTTGCAGGCCGATACCATCCCCCGGGACGTGTACTTGGTTGCTTCAAAGGCGGTGCCAAGTTGTAAACCAGTCCATGACTGATTAATGATATAAAATCCTGCAACATTTGGTACATATATATTATCAGGCCTTGAAACGGCCTGTGGCCAGGTCGCCAAATGTGACCAATGTTCCATGTGGGCGACTTAAATATTAAAAAAATAATGGCATTAGTCGCCCAAATAATATTATGTGGGCGATCTTCTTTAAAGCTATAACATATGAGCCACTATTAATATTTGTATTCCACATTAAAATCTTGCTAGTGGTTCTCTTACCACAATTTGCCAACATCAATTATTATTTTTTGGACCACCATATTTTTTGGCGAGTTTCGAGCTCTGATACATTACATGTACTGTATGAGTGCTCTACGCTTGTTTTTATACCGTACTCTTCTTTGGCTACTGAACCACAAATGTGTACTCGCCAAGCTTAAAATTTTACTCGTCAAGCTTGAAATGTTACTAGCGACACTAATCTTTTTGTATCATTTATACATGCATTGTAACCATCATAGCATTATGCATGACTTATGCTGCTGTATTAAATAAATAATTTGAAACAATGAAAATTGTTTAGTTTTTACTCCGTCATGAATTTGAAATTAGTACCATTTCTGTCCTGGGTCAGGTCTCTGGCTATCCAGAAATGGGACACGGGACAGACATGCTCGAAACCTTCGTGGTATATGAGCATGTTAAAATTATCCGCTCCATTTCAGAATTGATCACATGAGGGAGGTGGTAGGTACTTAGTTTATGCTTTAAAAAGTCAGTTTTAAAGATGTTGTCGGTAAGTAAATCTTGACAAAATCCCTTCCCCCACCCCATAATGTTTGTAACGCATTCCATGGTCCACCATAGAGTGTTACATAATTGTTGAAATGTCCACTATGTAATGCATTGTTTAATAATCAGTCTCCATTTTGTACATTTGATTACAATGTGGATAGTATGAACGGTGAGTGAGCAACCGTTACTTGATTTTGTACTCATGTTCTTAAATCGAATGCAACCACCAGTAATGTACCATAGTTAATCGGTTGTGTATAGTACAATGCAGTATTCGGAACTTCTTTAGTCGGCTGATTACATATATGATCTAGAAATCGATATCAATCGAGATATTCCAAATGGTTGTGTGCATTAAAATAACACACCAATCAAAGTATCTGGATTGTTTTCGCCAAATCACTGCCGGCACTAAAAGCAGCGATGAGTTCCGAACAGTACCAAAAATTAATACAGAATTCACATTGCACAATGATTAATCAGACAACATCGTAAATAACGAAGTGTTCTGACTGCACAATGTCAACAAATATCATTGGTTTTCACTGTTAGGCCTCTGAACACATGCCAAATCATTTAATATTTAGATGTTTTTGGAGTTGGTCACCAGTCAGACGACGATGAGAGTAAATTCAATCAGTTGCAATGCTAACATTTGGTCACATTGGTGACCATTTTGGTCGCAACATAGAGCACTGCATATGCTTTGGGGTACTACAGATACGGTAATCAAATAAACCTGACTGAAAGGTTATTTTGCTGTATGTAGACATATTTCAAATGTGCAAATGTTAAATATTGGCAGATAACCAGGTGTATATATTTTGCCATGGGAGATGCTCTTACCTACGGCAATTTATGTCTCAACAACAGCAATTGCCGTCGTTAAGTTTGAGCCTAGGTGTAGTTTACAACACTTTAACACTTGGCCAAGCATGTCAACTAACCGACAGCAGCTACAAGCTAGACAGGTTTCATTAATTACAAATCAATTGCCACTGGTGATAATTATGACATTTATCTGATAAAACTGATTCAGATCTAACTCCAGGTCACAATGTTTGCAGAAGTAAATATCACTAGAGCAATTAACTGTATATGAATAGTCTCATTACTACTAGTACTATCAATGTTTAATTTGGGGTCACTCTGTCATTCATAAAAATATTCTGTTGCAGTCTTCCAAATTCTTGACAGCAAGCAGCCACCACAAAAAGCTGATAAAAAAATTGATCTGTAACGGCATTTTCATCATTATCTGGTATTTACTTTGTTATTTTATTTCTGTACTAAATTGCTAAACATTGCAAGATGATCTGAATTTCAAGGACTGCTGTATCAATTTGTGTCAGCCCTTAGTTATTATCCTCAGTTAGGGGGGTGGGGGTGGGGGGGGGGGGGGAAAGGAATATTAAGGCTTTACATATTTCAGAACAAATTAAGTGTTACATATATTTTACCCAAAAAATATAATTAAAATGTGGGCCCGAAGATACATGTAGATCTCTTCCCAAAAGAAATTTCTATGTTAAAAATTCCCAAATTAATAAGTAATAAATTAACGTAACAGTCTCATTATTACAATATTAGTACCAGGTTCATTTTGGAATCACTTTATCATTAATAAAAAATATTCTGTTGCAGTCATCCAAATTTGTGACAGCAAGCTGCAGTTAACATTCCACAACAAAAAGCTGTCACCAGATTGATCTGTTATGAAGTAAATGGTACAAGTAATGTATCATTTTATTGGTCATGGAAGTGAATAAAACAGTATTTGTTCTCAAATGTCAAAGAAACAGAATTTAAAAAATCAATTTTTCCTTGTATTAAGTGTTCAATTTGTGACAGGACAGGCTAGTGGTTATACTCCCAATCCACTCCACAGTTGCCTGTGAAGTTTTAGGAGAACTACAAATAGATCGTCTTCTGATGAAAAATTTAATGAAATTCATTAGAAGCTTCATGGTTTGCTTGACTGGCATTATTTAAGGAGAGTAATCTTCAGCTTGCCTTGATTTTGTTTATGGTAAAGACTGGTTTTAGATTATTGCTTACATTTAAGTCATTTATATACTGCACTTGCAAGTAAACAAGTGATTGTGTTGTTATGAATCATGTCATAAGTATAATCAGCAAATACCACTAAGTACTGTAATATTCTCAATAGCAGAGCTGCCTCATTTGTATATTAATAATACATGTATATACTCATCCAGTGGTTTTTATAACGCACACATGTAGTGCAAACATATACATGTACAAATTGCTTATAAGTGCTGGATAGTGAAATGATAAATCAATCAATGCCCACGAAGTGCTGTTCAGTTTGATTGTTTGTGTGAATGGGGTGTGCCTGTGTGTGTGTTTCCGGGTCGGGTCTGTGTGTAGGTGTATGTATGTGTGTGTGTCTGTCTGTGTGTTCCTATGTCGGGTGTGTTCCTGGGTTGTGTGTGTGTGTGTGTTTATGTGTGTGTGTGTGTGTTTGTGTGTGTGTGTGTGTTTGTGTGTGTGTGTGTGTGTATGTGTGTGTGTGTGTGTATGTGTGTCTGTGTTCCTGGGCCGGGGTGTATGTATGTGTGTGTGCGTGCTTGCATACATGTATATATACCGGACAACAAAAGAAATGCAAATGTTTTAATTTATTTTTGTATATTGATTGCCACTATTTATCTTATGTTGCTGATAGAAAGATCCATTTAATAATACCAGAAAAAAAATGTTACAAGAATGATAGCGTCCATACAAGATTTTTTAATATATGACTGATACTTATCTTTGCTATACAAATTGGAAAACATAGGTTTAATAAACATCTTCAGACGTACCAATCCGATCAAAACTTCTTTGCCTATTTAATTTATTATTAATTAGAAACAGTCCACTTTTGTAAGGTAATAGATTGCAACGTCTGATAAGGATAAATCATTTATACTGTTCATATAGTTACATGTATGACAAAAAGAGAAATGGGATTGAATTAAATAGTGGCTTCTGTAGCCTACACAAATGAACTCGTTATGGAAATCAAGCAAAGTCGGTAAAATTGTCTCGACTAGTTCATAACTGTTAGCCTACAAAGCTTACGTGGCAATCGTGTAATTCTATACTTTCTTTAAAAAAAAAAAAAAATAATCATTTTTTTTAGACAATAATAAAAAGAAGGAAAAGAAATGATACTAGGTTTGTAGGAACAAGCCTAGGTATTTTTGTACGTCTATTATTTTTCTTTTTTATCTTTAAAAAAATCAAATAAAACTACATTTAAATATTTGTATATCAGCCAGAGGTTAATCAGGGCTTCTAGATTATGGTAGCCCCATTCCCATGGCTAGTGATATTCAATGTTGGGCTAGTAAATAACTACTATTGTCATACCACACAGGGCTTCTAGATTATGGTAGCCCCACTCCCATGGCTAGTGATATTCAATGTTGGGCTAGTAAATAACTACTATTGTCATACCACACAGGGCTTCTAGATTATAGTAGCCCCACTCCCATGGCTAGTGATATTCAATGTTGGGCTAGTAAATAACCACTATTGCCATACCCAACAGCTAGTGAAAATTTTTGTGTCAAATGTTGCAGTTGTCTATTTTGTAAATATGAATATCCTGTCCCCAACCCCAACCCCCGAAGTTAGTGTTTTTAAGCTATATATCTCTCTTTAGGTGACATATCTCATTTTTACTATTATTTAGTTAAATTATATTAACTTAAAGTAAAGTAGGGCTAGTGAATTTTTAATCATGGCTAGTAAAAAAAAAAAAATCACTGATCCCATGGCTAGTGGATTTTATAAAAATTCTAGAAGCCCTGGGTTAATGAATGTACATGTATATATATATATATATATATATATATATATATATATATATATATATATATATGTACACACTATAGTAATAGTAAACAATGATCATTTCCGACTATTTAATTTTTGTTTCATTTGTTAGAAAGTCACAGACCATGTGACTGGAACATGATTTGATGCGCAGTACTCTATGGCATATTGACCAATCAGAGCTATTCGGGTCAAATTATTTTTACTCTTGGAATTCTGCACGCACACACTGGTCTACTTGACAACTTATTACGCATTGATGATATCATCTAAAATTATGGGGGGGTTTATTATATTTATTATGGCATCCCACATTTGGAATAAAATCCTTTGTAATGACAGATTTTGTCAGAGTTTGTATATGTTTTATCAACAACATTGGGGCCGTTCTAGATCAATGACGTAACGCTGTCAGAGCCGTTGGTAACTTGTAGTGGTAGGTCAAATGGCGTGTTAAACAATGTTAAGGGAGGGACACTGGTTGTGTAATTGTTGAATTAAAAATGTCACGTGAATGTCAATGTCCCAACCAACATTATCAATTTAAGTAATTGTAGGGTTACGTTTTACAAGTTATTTAAAAAAAATAAAAATGTTTTAATGAGTCGGTAGTGCATACTTGAGATGCTTGGGTTGTAGTTCATGAACCACCTCCTCGGAACCAGTGGGTTGAGAAATTAATTTTGTCAGAAAATTAACTAAAAAATAAAATATAAAAAAATATAATTGGGTATGGCGCCATACCCGTTTTACCCTCTGGCAGAGAACCCTATGTTTACTGTTTCTGGATTCAATGCCGGCCTCTGTGTTATTATTTCCCTAGGACTGGACTGAATTTATACTGTATCCACGTCTTCTCAGTGTATAGTAGTTATTTAGCTTGGGACCAAGAACAGTGCTTCAAGCACATGTCTGTAAGATACATGTCTGTATAATCATGTGTGCCAAAAGTAAAGGTAGGTCCAGTGTTTGGCAAAACATACATGTACGTATGTAACTATTTTAAGTCTAGCCAAAGGCATTTGAGTTGCTGATAACAAAAACCTCTCATAAACTAAGTACACTGTACTGATCTGTTTTTCAATCTGAGATATAGTGATAAATTCCAATATCCGAGTACATTTGGCACTACTGGTATGATGATCGATTATAAAAATTCATAATCGAATGTGTGGGGAAATGTTAACTGTACCTCTTTTAATTTAGATGATGGAATTAATGTAAATATTTTGGGGTGTACATAAAGGAAAAAGAAATTAAATAGTTATTAAAGGTAAAATTAGCCATTTATAGGGTCTAGCTCCCAGCATGGTGCTGATTATTCAAATCTTCTTAATTTTACATAATTCAATAATCGTAAAATAATTCTGATTGTGTAATCAAAAGTTTATCCAGCTGTTGTAAATTGATTATATATTTAACATATAGTCGATGAAATTCCAACTGATTCCCAACACTACTATAACATAGTACTAAGTTAAATGCATGTACAATTCAAGTAACAGTCAGTCACGTTGAGTTCTACATGTTACAGATAAAATGTTAATGTCAATGGCAATGTTTTTTTTTTTTCACATGCCTACAATATACCTACAACATGTACATCATGTACATAATACCTACATGTACTAACAGATAAAATGTTAATGTCAATGGCAATGTTAAAAAATGTGTCACGTGCCTACAATATACCTACATCATGTACATAGTACCTACATGTACTAATAATATTAATACAAGTAGCAACAGTTCACCACCTACATGCATTTAATCAACATTTTAGACTGTGTTACATCAGTACATACACATGTGTATCAACCTGTTTATATAACATGACATATGTAGTAGCAGATGGTAACTAACAGATGACTATTATTTCATTTCCACCTGCTATTTGAATTTCTATTGTTAATGACATCACTACATTTACATGTATGTATGCACTTTGACATCAAATTCAGGTCTTCAGATTGAACTTACATTTATTTGTATGTGCTGAATATCTTAGAATTTAAAAACACTAATACTACATGTATATATAAATACACGTGTACTTGTATTTATTCAAATTCATATATAGTGAATCCAGGAAACATTTTGTTTTCAAAATCTTGATTAGCGATATTTATTTCTAGTCAGTTAAAAAATTATCAACAACTACTGTTTAATGTTGTAAAATTGTGTAGCGATCTCTGAAAATTGTGTAGCGAATCACAACACAAATATGTTCCCTGGAAACCTCTCTAAACTGAACATCCATGGGACAAAGTATTTTGTCTAGTAAACAGAGGCGTCCAGTTTTCAAGAGATTTCATTGATACAAAAGCGTATAATGTTGTACTCTGTCATTTGTTTCCGCTGGTGTCCTATTCTTATTCGGCCATATACATGTATTAAAGATTTATCCAACTGATAATAATCCAACAAACAACCTTTGAATTCAGATACTAGTAATTTAAGGATTATTTTAAGTTTGTCATCAAGTGATAGTTTGCCGTGGATAGGCCGATCCCGTGGTTGATCAGTTGGTGCAAACCAATTATATAAGAGATGAAGTCTTTTCAACTACATGTACACCATTTTCAACTACATCCACCTACAGCTACTATGTATTTTGTGTCTAAAATTGTCATTTCGGCATATCTAGTGAATGAAAGAAGAAAGTTCCCACTTCTATCACATAACATTGTGTAGTTCTATACCAGTCTAGTTCAAATAATATATACCACTGAATAGACAAGGACATGGAAATGATTTAAGACAAAGAAAGAATGTTTTATTTAACGACACACTTAACACATTTTATTTACGGTTATATGGCGTCAAACATATGGTTAAGGACAACACAGATAATGAGAGGAAACCTGTTGTCGCCACTTCATGGGCTACTCTTTTCAATTAGCAGCAAGGGATGTTTTATATGCACCATCCCACAGACAAGGTAGTACATACCACGGCCTTTGATATTCCAGTTGTGGTGCACTGGCTGGAACGAGAAATAGCCCAAATGGGCCCACTGACGGGGATCGACCCCAGACCATTACGATTTGAGCATCCATTGTTGTTTGGCGTATTTCACATTTCTGCTTCACAATACTAAAACTACTAACAACTACAAAAAAAGGGTTCAAACAATTGGAAAAAAGAATTAAATTCCTAGTTGCTTTGCCATTCATTGCGGCAATAGTGAGACATACATGTCGGCTATAAAAAGGAGCTCAATCAAATTTGTAAGTTCATCTAACTTTGTAACAATCGAGCTCAGAATAAAGGGAGTACATGTGTTTCCTCCAGTTATTTAAACATCAAAGCTGTTAATTCATCCCTTAATTGGTATGTGTCACCCGCACAACAATGAGACTGGAACATGCGCACATGTAATTAGCTCTGAGTACATGGGTATTCAAAGTATAAGTAATGCAGTAATGATTGACGTTGGTGTGACTGTCCGGTTTTCTGAGATAAAAATTGCATTAAAGGAACACAGTGGGACCGGATAATTTAGTCCGGAGCAGTTTAGAGGGGTTTCCGGTTTAGATGGGTAAATTTTAGTGTTAACAGATACGCAAATCATGGTGACCGTGTAAAACGTCCGGTTTTGGGGGAATTCCGGTTTACTGAGGGTCTGGTTTTGAGGGGTTTCACTGTAGGTACAACACTAGTTACATCAATTTCAATAGATGCATTACATGCAATATTCACACATGGCTTATTTCATGTTCAATATATGATCAGTTACTTGCTTAGCATGTGTGTGTATTTGTTAACTACATAAACAATAACTATCTGGTATTTACATTTTCAGTCCAAAAGTGTGGGTTTTTTCAATGCCATGCTAAAATTGATCATAATGTAGTCAACATACTCCTCCAAAAAGTAAAAGTATTATAATTGTTATACGGCTCACTGTAGAATAAAATGTTGGGTTTTTGCTACATCTATCCAAAATGGTCTATTTATTTTAAAAAGTAATAAATATTAAACTGAACAAATAATAAAATTTCCACTTCCAGGATATTTATGTAAATAAATTCTACATTATAATTTGGAAAGTATTTTATTGTTATGGTCAAAATTTGTTTGGGTCAATAGCAAAAACCTAAGTCTGTTCTGTTATGCCTCAAGTATTTAATAAAATCTCACATTGCAAAACAAGCTCTGCAGTCTCTTTACAATAACCAATAATGAAAAGAAAATGAATATTTTTATTACAACACCTCAGCACATTTTAAATTTGGTGTTAAACATCTGTTTTTCAGAAAACAGCCTATGGTCATTTTGACACTTAGCCTATATGCCGACTCACTGAGAAAGTAAACCCACGGCCACCACACAGGCTACTCTTACCCATTACTTTAATTTCAGCATTTTCACTTTCATTTGAATTATTTGTTTACACCACCATCACACCATCTTTTGGTAGTGTTTTTGTCAGCAATTTCAGATATGCTTAGTATACATATTACATCTTACAAAACAGATTCCCAACAGATTTTGTTTTTTAACCTAAAATAATTGTAAAAAAAAATAATAATTTAAAAAATTGGGAAAAAATAATTAGAGTAGGCCCTTTTTTTCAGGTAGGGTCGGTTTTCAGAAACACATTTTTTTTACGCCTTAATGGACACACCACATTTTCACTATTGTATGTCTATAAAATTGTATGAATGTTATTTGTATAATTCGAACAATTTTAATTTTCTTCTTCAAATTGTATATTAGGGTTTCTCAAAAGGCTGGAGATGCCATAGGCCCTATTTTAACATCTGAACTTTAAACTTATTCTGGGAAAGCATGCCTTCGAACCCCCACTAACAGGAAGGAAATGGTTTATTTAACGACACACTCAACACATTTTATTTACAGTTATATGACGTCGGACATATGGTTAAGGACCACACAGAGAGGACACCTGCTATCGCCACTTCATGGGGCTACTCTTTTCTATTAGCAGTAAGGGATCTTTTATATGCACCATATCCATACCACGGCCTTTGATGTACCAGTCGTGGTGCACTGGCTGGAGCGAGAAATAGCCCAATGGGCCCACTGACAGGGATCGATCCAAAACCGACCTCGCACCAAGCGAGCACTTTACCACTGGGCTACGTAAAAAAAAAAAAAAAATGCTGTCTGGTTTTCTTCTCCTTTTTTTTATATATATATATATATTAGTATTAGTATTATTTAGTGAAAATTTATCTCGACCTGTACAGGTGAATGAAGTTTCAAAAATAAATTAGTAATTTAGGTTTTTTTAAAACTTCATGATATACCCTATTTTGTCATGTTTGATTTTAAACAGTAAACCATTGTCCCATTTTCGCTTTTGCCCCCCCTCCCCGCCCCCTCATCTGGAGTGGGTAAGCAATTTAACAAACTACTCTCTCTAACCATCCAAAACAAAAGAATTTAATGCACAATACAATGTAACACGATAATGCATGGTCTTGTTCAGTGTATTCAGTAGTCAAATTTTGTCACCCGGAACGGTGATTCAGTTGCTCAAATAGCCTACAGGGCAATATATCCAGGGTTCATACACTTAAAACATTTTCATTTTCATTTTCCAGGACTTTTAAGGACCATTTTGGTTCATTTTCCAGGACTTTTAAAAAAAATTCCAGGAGTCTGAATACATTACCTGGAAAGGATTTTTCTTTTTTTACAACACCCCAGTAAACTGTTTATTCAGTGGTTGTTATGTCTCAAACATAAGCTACACCTAATCTAGATATATCATATGGATGCTAAAGTTGTAAAAATACATAAATTAAAAAATATTGTAGTGTGCAGATTTTTTTTTACTGTGTGTGGATCTTACAGCAAAACACTCCATAGCCATAATACATACCTAACCACTTTGTGGAAATGTTTTTAGGCATTCAATTATTTTTGGTCAAGATCCATTTATTTTTGGTCAAGATTCAGAATTGTAATTCACTTACAAATAAACAATCAATATACAGGGGTGTCGTTATATAAAAATAAATAAATAAAATTTTATGTTTAATTTATATTATCCAGATTTTTTAAAATTAAAAAAACTCACTCTTCTACCCAAAACTATGCAGAAAAAAAAAGAGAGTAATCTTTAATTACTAGTATTATCCAGATCTATTATTTCAACAACAACAAAAAATAAATAAAAAAATAATAATATTAATAATAAATAATAATAATAATAATAAATAAAAAAATAATAATAAAAGATTTTTTTAAATTTTAAGTCATACGTCTAAACATTAATTAATACATTTACGGTATTACGTTTATAGGTCAGTGCTTATAGAGTACATGTACATTTGTCGTTTTTAAAAAGTACCTAATGACAAAATTACACAAATCATATAAACATGTTTTATTTCCATTAATAATTATTTCAAACTCATTAGTGACATCATGTTTGAAATACGAAATTTACCGGAATTATACTTGTTTCCGTGAGTAACTAAATGTTAAACACATTATTCATTGATAGGACAAAAATAATCTCTTGAAGTGGACTCTTTGTTACCACCAATTTATATCAAAAACAATCAAAACTAACCCATAAAATGTTTGTTTATTTAGTTTATTGGTTGCTTCGTTGACATGCCTTGACATGTGGATACCCTATCGCTGTGTATTGAGTCATCTTAGACTTCGATGGAGATCAAAAGAATAATTATGTGTCAACTACAACTTCTCAACTTTTGCATGAGTCTCGCTACACAGAAGTATAGCAGACATAAGCCTTAGGAGTATTTGTTTTGTTGGAAGGCACTGGTTACAGCTATCTACTGAATTATTTATCTTTGACAGTAGTTTTGAACTCACAAACATCAGAAACAAGACTGCTGACAGTTATAAAATTTGTTCAACCAATCACAAGTTGTGTTCATTTCTGTCCACGCTTTCTTACTGTGTATATATTTTAACAGTTGACCAATGGCAGTCAACCTCTTATAATTACTGTTGTGTGAAAGATATAGTTTGGCACCAGACGTCAAATGCGATTATTTATACATATATTTTCAACATAATTATTATTAAATGAAAAAAATAATATATATATATATAATAATAATAAAATTCCAGGACTTTCCTGGGGGTAAATTCATCTTTCCTGGGGTTTTAAGCACTTTCCAGGATGAAAATTAAATTTAAGCACTTTCCAGGGTTTTTCAGAATGCGTGCTAACCCTGATATCCCATGTCAGCCAGATATCAACAAATATATTGGCAAGATTTAACGTGTTAAGTGATAGACAAAAAAACTTATTATCTTGTACAGATGTGAAACATAATCCAAACTGCTATGCACATTAAACAGGTCAAGTCAGCTGTTTCCTGATTGCCAACATCTCTAAGTAAGCGAGGCATTGAATTAGAAGACAACAGATAAATAAGACAACCACAGTAATTCTAAACATGACGGGGGTTGTACTTCAGTTATACTAGCCTGTTAATTAATTGGGACCGGCCATTCATACCTTTGTTAACTTGTTGACATGTGCAAGATTTTACTACCACATGACTTGTACAACCAATCAAAACACACGTTTTATTAAGGTTCTTTCCTGTCCATGAAACGAAAACAAAAGTCTGTATCAATGGGTTGTTTTTTCTGGGTTTTTTTTTTGGGGGGGGGGGGGGGGGGGGTTTAAAGCTACTAACCCATCGGACTACTGGTTTTGCATTTGTCACTAGCCCTGTGTTAAAAAGCACTAGCCCTGGGCTTCAAGCTAGCACATTTGTTGAACTCTGGACGCGGTAGGGCTCGCTGGATTGTTGGCGGGCTCTCAAGATTTGTAAACAAGGAATCTATAAATGGCACTTTATTTTTTAAACCAAAATCGCACATTGAATGGTACCACAAGTTTTGAATACCAGCTATATAGAGAGTATGTTAACAAGATCCAGACATAGTAAGAACCACACTAACTATGTCCCTCCGGACTATCTTTAGCCATTCTTTGTGCAATGCCCCATTGTCTAAAAAAATATGACCACTTTTCCTGTTCGTCCAGTGGTGGAATAAGTAATGTTATGCAATCAGTCACTTCAAATCACACTATTGAAACAACTGTTTAAACCGAGAATATTGTGTGTATAATAACGACGCGACCCGTGTGGGGAAGACTTCTGGACTTTCACCATTGTCTCATTTTCAAAGTAAAATACACCCAATCATCGTTATTTTCTTCTTTAACAGATTATTTTCTATCAAACCAAACAAACAAAATCTAATAATATTGTTCAAATTATGTCATTGTGACATGGAGGGGGGGGGGGGGGGGGGGGGGGGGGGGGGGGGGGGGGGTACTGAGGATCGGTACCTAAGAGGAGTGGCCTTTGCATTACAAAACTTAATATGATGAAGGAAGAGGATATTAAACATTTTTTTAAATATATATATAATACTTGACTGTTGAACGATCCTCTAGGGTTGTCAACCCAAAGACTTCATTAAACAATTTGCTTACCATTTCTTCGTGAAGCTGTGCCAGTGTTGGTCGAGACTTCAACTCGCCTGTTGCCGAAAATATGTTTCTGTAATGATCCAAACATGGCAGGGCCTCGTGTGTGTTCATCATGGCACACGTCTTGTTGTTGCTGGTGTCGTAGGAGTGACTGAACGTGTCGCCGCTGATTGAAAACGTCGCTGACGGCGATTCGGGTCCTCTGTCAACATGGTCAGTGATAGACCGGTCGGGTTCGACCAATTTCAACGGTTCGATTTTCTTCTGTTCGGTATCGCCAATTTCATCAACAAAGTCAACTCTAGCTACTTTGAAACGCGAATTACTTTTCTTTAATTCTTCTCCTGTTCCTTCCATTTGTTCTTTTTCTGGCTGAAGTAAACTGTCTGTGACACTCCCGTCTGCTATATTCGTTAACTCCATGTGCGCCATTTTTCAACGGAAGGTGTAAATGAAGTTTGTTCCCTGTGAAATAACGTAAGGTCTCACTACACAGATGACTTCCGGGTGAGAGTTCACGGTCCACTATAGTTCCTAATTGTGGCACATGTTATGGTTCACATATTCACTTCTAGGAAATGGTGAAGAATTAAAACAATATGTATGTTTAATGGTAAGCCTTCTGGCTGTATTTTGCCCATGTTATTTTGTAATATTGTGCATCGACCTTTTGGGACATGGGTATATAGTGCAAGTGACAGCCGGAGTGAATCGGTTTATGAACCACCTGTTCGGACCGGTACTACAGCCGGATGCGGTCATATAGCAAAAAACTGAGACGGAAATGTTCACAATTTTGGAATGAATATAAATGCTTATATAATGTATGTTCGCAATGGTGTATGTTGTTAGTGCCAACAAGAACCCGTTCTATGGGCAATCTTCACTTGAACATGGGCAGTTTAACATGGGTTTCAATGGCAGATGACATCTGTGTAGTGAGACCTTAACTCCATGTGCGCCATTTTTCAACGGAAGGTGTAAATGAAGTTTGTTCCCTGTGAAATAACGTAGAGACGTTGCATTCGGAATAGCGCGATCGATTTTACAACGCTCGGAACTTCTCGACTCAATACACGAATCAAACCTGGGACGCACAATTATCAACGAAAAATGTTTAAGCTCTGCATAAATTACAGTAGTCTAAACACAAGGCCGTCTGAATTCTGAATCAAAAATATTATTGGCAGAGATGAATTTTACTTGCAGAATGCAGAAAATTGCATTTCAGGACATCTAGTTTTCAAAATTTTACGGGGAAGTATACCCTACCCCAAACCCCCTAGAAACTAACGGTGGCGTAGGAAGGTGCCAAAAAGTGGTGCGGGCACACTTTTATATTACACACTTTTACACTATTATAAAGCAGATATAAAGCAAAATATCTGAAAAGTGGGGCATTCGTAATTGGGGGGGGGGGGGGGGGGTACTCGCCCCCAGCACTTTCCTCCTGGATCCGCGCCTGATTTGTACCGCAGAAGTTCATTCATTCATTCATTCATTCATTCATCATTCATTCATACTTGTTTTCGTGATTTTATCTCAGTAAAGTTCAAGCACGCTGTCCTGGGTACACAATTCAGCTATCTGGATTGGCTGTCCAGTACAGTGGGTTAGTGATTAGTTTATTAATGATTAATGGGAGTGAATTCAGTGTAGTCACCGTACACCTCCACATTGGATACGTCGTTAATCTCACTCTGTGTGGGAGCAGGTACCGGGAAGCGAATCCAGTAACTTCCAGGCTTATGTCCAATAGCTTTAAGCACCGAGGCCGAATTTGTTACTCTGCCCTGATTTTCTTACTGCCCCCATCCAATAGCCGATGATTAATTAATCAATGTGCTCTAGTGGTGTTGTTAAACCAAAAAACTAACTCTTTTTTAAAATTATTATTATTATTATTTTTTTTTTTTTAAATATTGTCGATTTGTTACAAAAAACGTTTGTTTTGTTGGTTTCCAAATATTAGTATCTTATGGATCAATGACTTATAGGTTAGGCTAACATGGCAAACATATGTACCTGTATCTGGATAATTGTCTACGTACGAGCAGTCACTTATAATTAAAGCGCACGTATACAGCTTCTGTTCTGTTCTTAATTAACGCGCAACGTAAATATAGCCATCGTGGCATTATAGACATCTAGGCAACTAATACATATATAATATAAGAAATTAATCCGACATGGACACTTTCTGATGTCTTTCGATAACTAGGCTAATCATTTATTTCGGGAATAACAGCATACATAACACGTTGGGGTTCCAACGCCCTCCCCTCCCCTTTACCCCCCCCCCCCCACCGCATCTGCGCCTAATTTTTTTTTATTGTGTGTGTGCGTGTGGCCGGGGGTGGGGGGGGGGGGGGCAGAATAGCGATGGTCTGCAGTTGTTGTTGTCGTGTTGATGATCTTAAGCCCATAATTAGATAATTAGGTTTAACACTGGATATTTAAAAATATATACTAGTATATTATTTTAATTATACTATGTTTGAGGGGCGAGACGTAGCCCAGTGGTAAAGCGTTCGCATTTTGCACGGTCGGTCTAGGATCGATCCTCGTTGGTGGGCCCATTAGGTTATTTCTTTTTCCAGCCAATGCACCACGACTGGTCGTGTCATGCGCTATTCATATAAAAGATCCCTTGCTACTAATGAAAAAGCAAATTGGCGGGTTTCCTCTCTGAGACTATATGTCAAAATGACCAAATATTTTACATCCAATAGCCGATGATTAATAAATCAATGTGCTTTAGTGGCAAAACAAACTTTAACTTTTCTTCCACTCTATGCATGGGGCGGGATTTAGCTTAGTCAACCGAGCGCTCGCCTGAGGTGCTCGCGTCGCAGGATCGAACCTCGATGAATCAGTTGAACTGATTGGGTTTTTTCTCGTTCCAAATAATGCACCACAGGTGGTCAAAGGCCGTGGTATGTGTTTTTCTGTCTGTGGGATAGTACATATAAAAGATCCATTGCTGCTAATGGGAAAATGTAGCGGGTTTCCTTTGATAATTATATTAAACTACGTTAAACAAAACAAACTTTTAACTTTTCTTCCACTATATTGTAACTTTATCTAAATACAGGTTGAAACTACGGAGTCTGCGACTTTAATTAATCGCCCTGCCACTCCGCTGTTGTCGCAACACGAGTCGTAGTTTATGTATTTCTTATTGCGTCTCGACCCTGGGATCATAAAATGAGAGAAAAATAAAAGAATGTACATGTTACACCCTTTGTAATAACACAAAATAAACACAACAATGGACGGCGAATATATATACAGATGCTATGGGTTACTATGTGCTATGATTGTTTTTAAACCTGTTTACTATAATTCAGTACGACACGCTAACCGACACGCCCGCTTAGGTTGATCGAATCCAGTCATTTCTGCCCGTACCTATCTAAAGTTAATTACATTAGTACCAGGGGCAAAGAAACCGGTTCCGAGTACACAATTGCAAACACCCGGGGGAGGCTGAACAAAAGAATACCGGCCGCCCCCACCCCAATAAACCAAAATACTCGCTGCTGGAATGTACTTGGTGTCACTGAGGAGCAAACTGAAGACCAAATCAACACCTGCGCTTCTACCACCCCGGAACAACTGCCTTGCCTACCAGTGTCTACACAATTGCACGAGTCTCCTCTGGGCTGTCATGCCACGACCTGAGTAGGTCAGGTCCTTCTAAGGACCCCATGGACAGCCTAGGGAGACAACCAGCATCATGAAGGTCTAGAAATAACGAGCTACTCTCGAACCACTAACGAGTTACACTCGAATTCCAAAATCTATACTAGCTCATTTTACCATTCGACCGACCGTTCAAAATTGCGCCTAATCACTCAACAAAACTGCGCACCTTTTTCTCTTTTGATAAATCGCTCCACTCAAAATTCCATAGCACCCAAAACCCATCCGCCTGCTACCGATTCAATCGGACTGCTGGTGCTCCCTTGCACCTGCCAGTGCAGACGGTCCCTTCTCCTCCCCCCCCCCACCTTTCCTGTCTTGGACAGAGAGGCCGGCCAAGGCCGGCAACTGTGCCCACGACAGGCGTGCGCTACAACAGCTTGCTCTGAACGTGCACGTAAAACCCTTTGACCTTGACCTTGACCTAGTACCAGGGGCGTATGTACCGTATATGCAATTATTGGAATATTCATACATGCATGCTCATGAATTTAAAAACAAACAAACAAACTCACACCAAAAAACCACCACCAAAACCACGCCCCAAAATACATAACAACAACAACAACAAACAACATAAAAACAATCCCCACAACTCCCCCCCCCCCCTAAAAAACAAACAAACAAAAAAACAAACAAAAACAAACAAACAAACAACAACAAACAAACAAACAAAATCATCAAATGGAAACAATACAAAACAAACAAAAAAGTGAGGTATATCTCCACACTTCAAGTACATTCATTCCCAGTCTGAAGCTCCACGCGGTAAGACGTGTTTGTTTCGCTTGTGCACTCTGCACGTGCTTTCGTGTGCTCGACTTGGGGGTCCTTCATTTCGTTGTTTTTGTCAGCGATATGAAGTTTTCTACTGGGATGTATGCGACCATTGGAACTGATTGAACGCTGGAACGCTTCTCGTTTCGACAGCCTGCACCACCAGGTTGGATTCTTTTTTAGCGAGATTCCTTGCCTCCACGTCATTTCTCCGTCTGACTGTCGACTTGTTTTTTTCGTGACTCGTATGACGGCCATTCTGCAGAACGCCACGGTTGTTCGCGTTTAGTCTCTACATGTCCGAGCCTGTCCTAGCAGCACTGGAAGATTGACCGTGCCACTCTAAGACGAAATAGGAAACGGGGTCGGCCCCTACTACTCTTTTTCTAGACTTTACCTAGCCTTATAGTGATACCATCTCGTATCCTCCGGAGTCGGGCCCGTCCGCACCACTATACCAACCCATGACGACTGGACTATACCCTAGTCTGATCTCTCGTTCAGATGGGATGGGATGGGATGGGAACTCTATTTACGTGCCCATATCCACAGAGGTTCAGGCACGCCCACCTCGGATTTAGCCTCTGACTCTCGTTCAGACGGATCCGGCTTCTCAAGATCTGTATTTCAGCACAGCACTACACCTTCAACGTCTATCGACTGTCAATCTAGGGGTTTTCTTGACGGGATGCAACCCATCTCGTCCCTTTAAGCTGTGCACCCAAACGGCCGTAACGAGGCCACTCGCGTGGACATATCGATCGGACTTTAAACTTTTAGATTTGCGTTCAAACTTTTATGTCGAAATTACTTCTTTTTTTTAAATATTATTAAACAGTCCGATCCTCTCTTTCTCTTATTTAATTTTGGACTGTCCTAAAATGCTCCAAATTATATCAATATTCGGCCGAGCAGTCAATTCTTTTTTATTTTTGGCTTGTAACCTTTTTATTTGTTTTATTTATTCTATTAACTTTTTTACTAATTGCTATTTTCTAAATTCTGCCCATTTTCAACACCCCCCACCCCCCCCCCCCCCTCCATCCCGAGTCAGGCCACCGATCTTATCGGAGGTCGGACTCGGGATGGGCGTGTTCGAAACCCTAGTGGTATATGGGCACGTTAAACTAGTTATCATCATCATCAAATACATTAAAGGTAGACTAAACTCCAACAAGAGCCTTATGTGTTGGAAAGATGCATACCCGGACCACCAACATATACTGACACTTTAACAAATGAAAAACCGCGAAATTTTAGATTTAATAAAAAAAAAAAACCCCATGATTAATCCTGCTAAGTGGAGGCAGCCATTTTATTTCGTTTTTGTGACGTCCGGTGGTATACCTTGGGGCGAAGTGACGTCAGCTCCGTCCATCTTCTCTATTATGCACAGTGTAAAAAAACGCTCTAATTTACGACAAGGCGCTTCGCTTTCATCAACCTGACTTATAAAACAACATAAATGACTTGATAGTATAATAAACTATTTAACTAAATATATTTCAATTTGCATCAGTATAACGAAATGGAGTTATAGTATTTTTTCTTTTAAAAAATCCAAAGAAAAAATGCATATTATTAGGCCTATTGGTAAAATACGTTCGAGCAAAAACGACCACTGGGCAATGGGCAACCTATCCACGAAGGTTCAGGCACGCCCACCACGGATTTAGCCTCTGACTACGCCAGTGACTAACTCCGGAGCAAGAGGGGGGAGGGGGGATAAGTTTGAGGTGGGCGGAATTTGGAAAAAAGCCATTTAGTACGGTCAACGCGAGCGCGGACCAAATAGCAGACACTTCGCAAACTTGAAGTACACCGAGTGGGAGCCGTGCTCTGATTGGCTGAATTTCGATTCCTCGGTGAAGCCTGTATTTTACCTAAGTCTACAAAGAGTAACTGCATCCAAAACATGTCCGGACTCTAAAATTTAACCCAAAGTAGTTAAGACTGCTCAGCCAAAAGGTTTTTAAGGTGATTTTGAGCAATTGAACGGGCGCCAAAGTAAAATGCGTTAGACTACTTATAAAAAAATAAACAAAAGAATTTTGAACTGCTTTCGAAATGTTTAAAGTCTAACTAGCCCAATAAAAGAGGTTGGTACTCACGGAGGTAAAGGTTGTTAGGAGGTTGGGGGCTACGGCGAGCCGATGAAGTCGGTGGCGTCCAGATGCGGAAGATCATGCCGGTAGGGAGAGGCTGCTACCATCTTTGTGATGTAACTGTAATCAGTCCCCGCTAGGATTTTGAGGACACGATGTAGTGACGGGTTGTCCATCTCCTTAAGTAGCAGCGCTTGATTATATCTTCCCTTCCGGCGAACGGTGACGCAAACTGCGTTGATATCCACATCAACCTGGACTCGATGGACAGCAAATTCCCCTTCATCGGACTCGGTAGGTAGCGGATGGTATGCGTTGTGCTTCGGCTCACTAATGAGTTGGCGCACGTCCTCTATGTTGGTTTTCATCAGCTGTTGGAACCGCGGGTGGAGTTTGCCGGCCTTAAGTGACGACCACTCACGATACCCAAGTGGGAAAGTCTACTTAAGGGTTTTACAGAATTACTTAATTACAGTAAGAAAGCAGGACGGCTGGTAAAGTCCATTACGATTTGAGGTTATTACACAATAAATACCCTTAATAAAAAAAAAGGCACGTCTTTTTAGTGTGTCTAGACACAGTGTCTAGGGACCGTCTAAATATACACCTGCCAATCAAGAACCACAGGTACAGGCCACGGAAAGAAAAGACCAATTAACCAAGAAAACACTCCGACTATTATTTCAGTACGTGGGTTAATTTATTTTGTATTGAAAAATAAACCACATATACACGTTGCTGTGTTACTGGGATGGATATTATTACAGAACATTGCGATGCATTTGCAAAAATCAGGTATGTTTTGTTTCTTCAGTTCGAAGACTAATTCCTGACGTGACATGTTAGGTATTACGTAACCACCAGCTCGCCAGAGGGCGTATTCACTGGGATGGTACAAAATGGCTGCGCCCGTTATATATAATAGCCGTCACATTTAACTAATTATCAACCTCTCTTTTTACAGCTCGCCTAATGGTCCAAGCCAGCCAACCACGACCCAGAATAACCACATGTATATATCGCACATTTCATGTAATCGCACCATGCACTTTATTAATGATGAATAAAACTAGCAGACACGGTAAGTCACTTAGGGCACAGAAGGACAACTGGAAAACAGAAAACAGAAGATTGACCAAGTAAGACCAATATAGTATAAGGGCGCAAGCCCAACAAACCCCTTAGTATACAGTTACCAATATATAGATATAATTATTTCATTAATCTTTTGCGGGGGCGGGAAACAAAATTAATAGTACGCTGGAGTGGCTGACAGTTATGTTATGTGACTATTCATTACTAATAAGCTAACTATCTTTCTCTCCTTTCTCTCTTTCATTGACTGGTAAAATAAATATTTTAAGCACTAGGCTTTTTTAACCAATACATACACTACAAGGGCACGCCTTTCAAATTAGATATTTAGAATAGACTAATCCCCCCCCCCCCCCCCCCGCCATTGTGTTAACAAAACTACGCAAGGGCCGGGGGGGGGGGGGTAGTCATGATGACCGTTGGAAACATTAGAATAGGGACGTAAGACAATAGATACAACCTAAACACCAAACTAGGATTACACACAGACAACATGCTCACCGCAACAGCACACAGGATGCATTGACTAATGATAACAATGCATCCGCCCCACATTTTAATGGCCCAGCACGTGCTCTAATAAGGAACCGGACAAAAGAATACCGGTTCGAGTACACAATTGCAATGCACCCGGGGGAGGCCGAACAAAAGAATATCGGCCGCCCCTACCCAATCCCCAAATACTTGCTGCTGGGAAATGTACTTGGTGTCACGGAGGAGGAAACTGAAGACCAAACCAACATCAGCGCTTCGACCACCCCGGAACAAATCGCCTTGCCTGCCAGTGTCTACACAATTGCACGAGTCTCCTCGGGGTTGTCATGCCACGACCAGAAGAGGTCAGGTCCTTATCAGGAACCTACGGACAACCTAGGGAGACAACCAGCATCATAAAGGTCGATAAGTAACGAGCTACTCTCGACTCACTAACGAGCTACACTCGATTCAAAACCTATACTAGCTCAATCATTTACCTTTCGACCGACCGTTCAAAATTGCGTCAAAATTACTCAACAAAAACTGCGCACCATTTTCTCTTTGGCTTTAAAATGGCTCCACTCAAAATTCCATAGCACCACCACCACCCCCACCCCCACCCGCCTGCTACCGATTCAATCGGACTGCTGGTGCTCCCTTGCACCTGCCAGTACAGGCGGTCCCTCCTCCCCCCCCCCACACCTTTCCTGTCTTGGACAAAGGGGCCGGCCAAGGCCGGCTCTTCTGCCCACGACAGGCGTGCGCTACAACAGCTTGTTCTGAATGTGCACGTAAAACCCTATGACATGACATGACATAACCGTTTTATTAATTAACTATACGATTATACTTGTTGATATTATGCAATAATGTGCATTATGTATCGTTGAATATGCATATCAGTCCAAAAGCCTTGCTTTAGCATTCCTTTAACAAATTCGTAGAACATCACTTTTTTTTTTTCTTCTTCTATCTTTTTTTTTTTACAACTTTATATGATTGAAATATGCCATCGAGTCCGTTAACAATACTATTATACAACCACGGTCGATAGATGTTCATTTATTGGTATTAAAAGGTGCGGTAGGAACAGGACTGGTGGGATGGTGGTTGTATAAGGCTTGAAGTGGGGATTGGAGGTAGCGAGCATAATACTAAACAGATGGTTTGTATAAATAAAATATAGTGTAGATTGATGTTCGAAATAATGGGTATCACGATCGATGATTACATCTTGTGGAACATAGATATAAACTGCTTTACGTTGTTAGTTTGTAATTGTGGGCGGAATCTGGCTAAGTCTGTAGAGCGCTGTTTGCCTGAGGTGATTTGGTCGCAGGATCGAGCCTCCTCGGTGGACTCATTCTCTGGACACCCCCCCCCCCCCCCCGACCCCTAGGGCCTCCACGAGTCCAAAATATGGGACTCGAGTACTCGAGGGTCAAACTCGACCCGGACCCGAGTACCTGACATTTACACTAGATGATGATGAGATTAAAGAATAAAGTTAAATAGAATTATGCATTTTAATTCCAGGGCTGAACATGGATGCCAAATCATGTCATTGTATTGCATTTAGAAACCGGTTGATATATTTAGTGCTATGATGGATGGACGGCCAGTTTAAAAAAACTAGCGTATGATCTTATAATTATTGTGTCACTTATATCGTTGATTATCTAATCCTGAAATTATTGTCCTACATTGTCCAGTGTATTATAATTGATTCCACTGTGTACGGGTACTCGAGTCCTGTGAACAGACTCGAGTCTTGCTAGACTCGACCCGTGTCCGAGTACTAGTGGAGACCCCCCCCCCCCCCCCCCCCCACACACACACACCCTGCTCCCAACCAGTTCCATACGACTGGTATATCAAAGGCCGTACGTCTGTTGAAAGTGCTTATAAGATACATTGCTGCCAATGGAAAACAAAATATAGCGGCTTTTCTCCAAGACTAAACGTCAGGGCCCAATTTCACAAAACATCGTAAGCCTTGTGTTGCACGTAAACGTAAATCTACGACTAAACCATAATTCTTATTACTATTAACAGTACAACAAATAGTTTGAAATACACATATTTCATTTTCGTTTGTCCTTAAAATGCTCCATCTGTAATGATGTAATATTCTGCGTGGAACAGATGCCAAACACATGTAAATGTGTGCCCAGTATAATTGTGAAATTGGTCCCTAGATTACTAAATGTTTGACATCCAATAGCCGATTAATTAATCAATGTGCTCTAGTGGTGTCGTTAAACAAAACAAACTATAACTTTAAATCTTTTCGGTATTTGGATCATATAGACGTGGAGTTGAAGATACCTTTCCTGGCTCAAATGGTGTTTGTGAGCACGCGTGTGTGTGCGTTTGTATGACGATATTTGACTATAGAAGAAACGTGCACATTGCGAGATGTGATACAATAACAGGCATACGATACACGGGACGGGACTCCCTGTCCACCTCATAGCCAGGCCATATTGTGATCAAATCTGGAATAGCCATTCATCTTCACTGTCGGCGAAGACCGGTGTATGAACGTGGCTTAGCCATAATACTGTGTACGTACACCGTAAATACAAGTAGGCCTACATGCACTGTTGGTAGGTAGTATTAATATGATGGTAAGTGCCATGCCCTATAGGAAACAACAACTTGATTCGTGACTATTCCAGGGCCGTGTTAGTGAAGCGACGGTTGAGTGCATAGTATACTAAACAGTGACCACTTTTAAAGTGCCTTGGAATGTAGCTAGAATTAACATTATTCGATTGATAAACTTCTAAGTTTGCAAGTACGATTTAGAAATCTCCAAGTTAGTACACAGATTTAGAAATGTTCATACTATTTAGAAATCTGCCAGTCAGCATGTTCAATGTACACACATCTATTACCAACTGGTACACCTTCGGACACATCATCTCCAGGGAGTTGTTGAATTTCCCTTACCATTATTAACGCATATAATATTGTGATTTAATTAATACTGGTAAGGGAAAATCAAAACTATTTGGAGATAATATTAATTACGTATGGACGTCTCCTCTCCACCCCATTCTCCGATTTATAACCATCACGAATGGCTTGCTGTTGCAGTTCCATCTTTGAAACATTTTTCAATCAATATGGATATAATTAATATACTTCAACAACGAATGGCAAAAAAATAAGTTTTTTTTATTAATAACAAGTGGAAAACCGGTACACGAATCTTCCATGATAGCTATATAGCAGAGATATTACAGTTCTTTATGATGGTCAACTTCTTTTAATAACCAACCGCCCAAGTATTTGAAACAAAACCCTATTGTGTACTGAAGTAGGCCCAGTAACCACCCAGTCACATACACTTCATAATTAATTACACACACGTATAGACGGAAATAATGTCTTTATTGAGTAAATAAATATATAGACGTACATAGGTTACAACAGGACTGAACTTGAAACCTGAGTATCTGCATGACTTTTATATCATATTATCACAGTCAAAATAGGATAAAATATAGTATACGAAAAGCAACAAGAATCTAAAAGTACTTCGATTCACATAACATTAACTTACTCTTCAAGCAGAATAACAACACAAAAATCAAATCTAATTAATGCTTCAAAATAAACAGTACTATGGTACTGATACACGTAAAATAATGATTTGATTTTAAATTTTAGGCACATCTTATTATTACATATATGTACCTACCGTAAGAAGTTATTAAATTCGTCGTAAACTTTGTTCCTGAAGACCAAAAACTGAATCATTAATCTACAAGCAATTTGAAATAGACACACTCAATTTCACGGTGACGAATCATTGAAAATCAAGTACAATTATATAGCAACGTATTCTTTCTTATAGTGCATGTTCATTTCATATATTTCGATCATTATACTACCTCGTGTAATAATCCATATATGAAACGCTGACTCATAAAAGTAGATATTATCACATTCGCTTGTGCGATACTCTTTGTATTATATACTGATGAATTTACAAAGTAGACTTAATGAACTGGAGTCTTCTCTCTACCCAGGCCGCTTCGTTCCGCATTTGATGACGCTTGTAGAAGTCCAACAGCGATTCGTACCTTTGTAACGCGTCAAACCCACAGAGAGCCTGCAGCTTGTGCAGATCAACGGGACAAAGATGCATGGGCTGTCGGAAATCCTCCTCCAGATGTCCCGACCCATTCATACAACACTCGAAGTGGACGCAGTGGGCTATTCCAAGAAGATGGCTAATCTCATGCACAAGCAACTTGCAGCTCCTCTGCAACAGTAGACGCTTCTTGTCCGTTTCACTGACAACTTTGGATTTGAAAATCTGATGCCAGAATTCGATAGAAAACGTCATGGATGGATCGTAGCGAAATACGCTGAATACAGCGACTCGTTGGTTGCCGGCAGCCATTCCAGCAACAAACAGGTCACTGTTGTCTCCGTAGAGGTCATGAGATGTCAGTGTAATCAAACACAGGGCATCGCTTGGAATCACCTGACGTAGCTTCGGCAAGATGGAATCCACCCTAATTTGAAAGTGGCCCGACTTAGCGTTTTGTCTTGTGACGAGTTCCGTTTTCTTCACGCGAGTAGATAAAGTCTTTGTGCGTTTTGTACCTTCGTTACTGGACTCTGTGGGTCTTTCCACAATGGACACTCTCCCTTTGACATGATCTAGAGTCAACGCAGGTAAAACCGCTACAGGTAGACACAGAAATCTTCTGACGTAATCAACAAAGTCATCAAAGACCACCAGGTTCTGGTTGAACTCTCCAACTAAACCAATGTAAACCTTACCATCAGGGTATTTCTCGGAAAGGGTTTTACCCTCAGGATTGAATTCTTGGTTCATGTATTTCACCTTTCTCCTAGAGAACCAAGGACACTCTCTGACAAACTGGTTGTATGTCTGTCCCTCCTCTGCATACTGTGCCAGCCAGTCGTCAATACTTATCGGGTGTGGTACTGGTTGAAAGAACTCTGGTGATGGGCTGAAGACGGGCTCAATGGTGGGTGGTGACACAAATCCTATAGCTTTTAACTGCGAAGACTTACTTGGTGGTTTAAAACCAGATGCGTATGGAACAAATCGTGATAACTTCTTCCTTTGTTTACGTTTT